>NW_026732748.1:0-417887 GCF_028476545.2 Physella acuta | reverse complement strand
ATTATATATATATATATATATATATATATATATATATATATATATATATATATATATATATATATATATATATATATATATAAACAATCAAATAGTATGTAAAAGAAGGAACAAAAGTCGTGTGATCGCCCTTTGTCTGGATGAAAGAAGCTCATGACTCATCCCCATCAGACATTTTTTTGTTGTTACTTTCGCAACTGTTTCCTAAAGATGCCATTTAGAACTAGATCTAAACGGGGGATGAAATCAGTAATTGGCTCGTCATCCTTTCGCCAAGGTTTTTTTGGCAAATAGCTAGACAAGGGAAATAACTCGGAACACTTGAGAGATTATATCAGCAGTTATCTACCCTGCGCTGTTCAGGAGGAATTGCGGAGTTAACCCCGAATAACTGGTGTGACGTTATGTAAACAATGCTGAATGACGTCATGGAAATGATAAACATAAACAAAAGGAGACAGGGCGCAATGTATATTAATGCATAGTTCGCGTGCATGTTACTGAAATAATGATTTTGTTTTTGGAAAAATATTTAAAAAAAAAAACTCAGGGTATTAGATTTACATTTCTATTTATTCGCTTGTCATAAAATATAAACTAATTTTAACTAGGGGTGTAAAATTGTATACACCAACGTTTATTATTAAATGAACTACAATTTGGTTTTATAATGACTGGCTACAATTAAATTTAAGTAGACCAAATGTTTCTTTTAAATGTATTTAAATCTGGTCGTAATTTTTAAACTACACGCATTTACGAGAAAATATGTAACTCACGATTGTCCTTGGGTGAGAGATCGCTACCTTATCTCCCCCAACTGTCTTTAACATGTATACACCCGTAGTAGTAAACGGAAAGTTGCGCAACGGAAAACTGCGCACAAAAAAAGTGCGCAATGCCATTTTTTTTTCTTAAATCAAGCATCTATAAACATTAACAAAGAATGACGACATGTACATTGTAGCATAATGAAACATATTTCAACGAAATACGACAAAATTAAAGCGTATTAGCATAATTAGTTTGAATGTGCGTATTTTTTGCGCAGTTTTACGACTGCGCATTTTTTTTTTTTTTTGGAACTACCCGCAGCACATATTAAAATTATTTTGAAACAAAAGACGATACAATTATGCAGGTGGGGAAAATGGAAAATCGGATATGCGGGTGTGATATTGATAATCAGATGCTAACTTAATTTGACAGCAAACATCACTTCCACCTCCCCCACCCCCACCATATAGTAGAACCCCACACCATCCATCACTCACCATGTAACCCAACACCAGATAAAGCGCGATCCGAGTTGGGTTAAAAAAAAATAATAAGGGGAAGCAACTATGTTGAAAGCGCGAGCGACGGTAACTCAAGGCAAGACCTCGGAGCTAATGAAAGATAGCACGGTGACCCAGAAAACAGGGCGGGGCCGTGTTCCACGTGACCCCAGTAGCAACCTGTTGAGTTATTTATAGAATAAAACTAACATCAACGGATAAATGTAGGAGGAAAAAAATAAATTATATCTCGAAACTTGACAGGATTTTAGTGCCGGGGAAGAATACAGGGATAACTAAGGGCAGTACCTTACGAGTCTTGTCCAGATAAGCCACGCCAAAAAAAGTTAACCCCCGCCAAGCTAAAAAAAAAAAAAAAAGATTAAAAAAAGGAGGAGATGAAGCTTGTAACTTTAGTTGAAGATGGTGAAATTGGGATAAATCCTTAACATTTTGCATTTAAAAAGTCTGTATTTAGGTGTCTTAAACCTTAACCCTAATTTTAACCCTAACCCCCACCCTGACTCCAGAGGCGTTAGTTAATTGTTTTTATGACGTACGGTCATATGTCTAGAAATAAGAAATAGGTCACAAATGGCGGGGCTTAACTTTTCGCCAGTACAGTACTAGGTTGGCTCAGGAATACACTATATAAAAATCCTCAAAACCCGCATCGGGTGACACCATTTAGGGGGGGGGGACACCGAGGCAAAAATAGCAATATATATATATATATATATATATATATATATATATATATATATATATATATATATATATATATATATATATATGTAAAAGATTACTCCATATAAATGAATAATTACAGTTAAATTGTTTTTAAGAGCAAAATTGACGAATTCCAACAAGGAGAGAGGGTGACGCCAGGATAGAGAAACCAATGTTACATCTAGTTGTATTAATAACCGACAATAGATAAACATCGTTACTATTATCCGTGCACATTTTAAAAAAAAAGGGGGGGAGGTGGTGACACAAACGGTCACCTCTAGGTACCGCACCGAGTGACACCCGACCTAGTAACGCCACAGATAAGGCTACAGAAGAAAATCCTGAAAGAAAAGCAGGCTGAAGTTGGAGTCGTTTGGTGCATAAACAAGTTGACACAATACTTAATTCTGTTGGAGAAGTCTCATCCAATGTCACGGTTAAACAAGAAAAAGAAGGGAAAAAATGATTTAAGTTTGAATTCTTTAAAATTTTTAAAGTACAATGTATTATAATTTTAATTTTCCTCACATTTCTGTCTTCCATGTCTACATTATCCCGGCTTTAGCAACTAGACAAAGCAACGCTAAAGACAACATGAGTTGTTTTCATTAATGGTACGTCAAGTCTGAAATCAGGCACCAGCGAAAGATGGGGCAAGGGAGATAACAAATAAAAATAAAAAGAAGGGAGACAACTGACGAGAGTGAAAGATGATGAGAAGCGACGGGTTAAGCAAAACATTTGCAGATGGCCTTTCATTATTGACAAATGCGTGCGCTTTGAGCCACTCAGGGCTAAATACTGCAAGATTGGTATGTCATGGAAAGGGGGGGGGGGTGTGGGGGGGGGGAGGGGGGGAAGACAAATTCAGAGGTTCTAAAACGTATGATTGTATTAGACAATAAATAAATAGCTTTGAACTGAAAAAAAATGTTTAACGTGGAGTGAAAAAGTTGAACGGTTCTAAATCTAATAGTGCCATTAATTATAGATGTAGGTCTATTATAGTATGTCAAGTTTCTGTATAGACAGAAAGACGACAGAGGTTCTAAAACTAATGACTGCATAAGACAATGAAAAACGTTAAAAACTGCAATGATTGTATATATAGTGTAGCTAAATATGTAAAATAAAATAAAAACTGGAACTCAAACGAATGATTTTAAAAGACATGAGGGCTTAGAACTTAACACTGCAATGATAGTGTATTCCGTAATGGGTACCTAACTCACGTTAGGAAAAGGAAATGCGACTGGGCATAGTGCTGACCACACTATATTTTAGATTCCCAGGTCACAGAAACACGTGAATTCTACTTCCATTACCTCATCGCTTGTCAGGTTCGAAAAGGGAACTTTACTCAAACTTATGAATATGATTTCCTAGGACACTTGGTCTTAGAACTAAAAAACTACAATAATGGAATGTCATGCTGCTGTAGAGAAAGAATAGCATCCACGGTTCTACAACTGAGTATTATAAATCCTGTACAACTCATATACACAAGGGTAGCCAATCGAGTTCGCCACAGCCATTTAATTTACCTAGTTTTTACCTGTTTCTAACTTTAGGTACGCGTCTACGATAAGCGATCCATTGTGTAGATGAAAAAGAGTTTATGTGTTTCTTGATCTTCATATGCCGAGGTCAAGAAACTCTACTTCATCTGCCCAATGGACCGCTAGGTCTAATGAGGATTCTTTAACTACGATAAGCGCCAGAGTTGACCAATCAGGACAAGGCAGACACAGGCGATACCCATACAAAAGCCACTCCCGTGTTCGGTACAAGATTACATTAACATAATTGATTGATGTATTAAATTAAAAAAAAACAACTCCCACAACACTATCGCGAATTCAGCAAGATCAAACAACTTCTTTGTACCGTCTCTTTAATCAGGTGATAGGTTGCGACATTTTAACTTATTAATAAGAGTCTGACCTAGTCTTGGGGTCAAGGCCGAGGAGACATCACCTCTTACACCACCCAGATAACACATTAAAATAAGTAGGACATGAATCCCACTAATCACTTTCTTCCATTCTAGAATTGGATTTTTTTTTCGAACTTCATGCGATCGATTTTTTTATGTTTGAGATTGATACACTTTTTTTTTATTCGAAAATCGACAGAATTTTTTTTTTTTTTATAAGGGAGACGCTGATGTTTTCTTTCCATTATTTCGAAAGCTCCGCGACCTGTAGCCCGTCGGAAAACAGCCAGCCCGAGCCCATGTCGAGTGTTTACACATCGGAGTGGGCTTGACGTGTCTGAGTGACGTCACGATGCCAGAGAATGAAACCCCCGGCTGATGAAGTGGGGGGGGGGGGATGCAGATTTTTACATCGTGTACCCGAGAGGGTAGGGCTGTACAAGTGAAAGGGTCGGGTTATACATGTGACAGGGTGGGGGATATATGAAATACAATGTGGGGGAGGGTGGTACCGGTAACTGTGATACGGCAAAAACAAAATTCTCTATGAATAGTAAATAAACAAAATTAAAAGGGTGGATTTAATTTTAGTTAGATAAGGAGTGGGGGGTGGGGGTTGGGGGGGGGGGGGGGGCGGGAGGCAAGGGTGAAGTGACCTATTCCAGCGCCAAAGGCGAATTATCAATATCGAGACCCTACCCCACCTTTCTCCATTTCCCCCCCCCCCCCCACCCCGAATAAAAAAACCGCAACAGTCAATATCCTGTAACAGTTTTTATTTTGGTGTCACCCAATGAATGTAGAGAACAGTTAAATCAGTCTGTTAAGCCAAGCAGCAGTCTACTTTCTGTGTTTGTTTCAGTAATGGAGCTCACAATGAACTTTTTGATTATTATATTTTACCACGTTTGCCCCCCCCCCACACCACACACACACACACCTCCACCCCCACCCCCTAGTGTCGGCGCCCGGAGCGGCTACTCAACCTAGCCTCCCATTAGTTACGCCTCTGGCATGAGATGGAGGAAATGAAATAACTGTCATTTATAAGATGTGTCTTTTTTCCTTCTAATTGTTGTCGAAAATTAATAATACCTGGTAAAGTTCTTTCTTCGGACTTTATGTTTCATGAGGCAAAAAAGTAGAGTTCACCTGTTTCAATAATATCCATGGATACTAATACCTCGGACTCTGTAAACCAAATATCAAAACTAGGGGGTTGTAGTGCTCTACCTCTCGAGCACGCCACACCAGCTATACGTGCGTGTGGCTCTAGCCCCACATGTGGTTGTCATGAGAGGGGGAAGCCAGGACTGGGGGAACAAATGTGGCTTGACGCTTTACGACAGGAAGGTGAGGTAAACGGGAGCAGCAGTGGAACCCACACGTCGTGTGTGTGGGGGGGGGGGGGTCGTCTGGGACAAGGGTTCTCAACGTGTTTAGGTCAGGGCGGTTGTGAGACGAGGCCAAAGGCAGGTGGAGGATAGGGCTCAATGACAGGTAAAGGCAATGGGCCCCTTGTCAAGAAAAGGCAATGGGCCCCGTGTAAGGCAAATGAAATGGGCCTAGTTAAGGGTAATAGGCCTATGTAAGATAAAGACAATGGGCCCCAAGACAGATAAACGAAATGGGCCCCATATAAGGTAAATGTAATAGAAATGGCAACGGACCTTTAAGGTAAAGGCAATGGGCCCCATGTCAAGTACAGGTTATGGGCCCCCATTTTAAATGTACGTTATGGACCACATGTAAGTTATATCAAAGGGCCCTATCTGAAGTTTAGATTATGGGCCCCATGTCAGATGAAGATCATGAGCCCTTTGTCACATCACGGAGAGCAAATTTCAAACATATAAAACAAGTTTACAAAAATTAAAGTAAGAAAGCGCACATACCCTATACACCTATCTACATCCACATACCGGATGAACCTACCCACATCCACATACAGGACGAACATATCCACATACACATTGCCGATACACCAATCCACATACACATACCCTATACACCTATCTACATCCACATATTGGATTCACCTATCCACAAACAGATACACCTATCCACATAGCCTATACACCTACCCACATCCATACACCGGATACGGCTATCCACATACCGGATACACCTATCCACATAGCCGATACACCCATCCACATCCACATACCGGATACACCTATCCACATACCGGATACACCTACCCACACAAGCCACACCAGCTGATGTACACAAACACTCCCAGCTTTTAAACAAACACATCCATGTCGGCCTAACCATGTTTTTTAGCCTGACTTTAAATTATTATGACATGAAAGAAACTAAAATGAACCAGCTAAACCCTGCACACAGAAGGGGAAAAAAACGTTTTTCCTTCTTTTAAAAAAAAAAATTAAAAAATAAAAACGAAATAAAAAGTTCGTTTTATTCCAGAAAACGGACACACAATCAGTTTAGCCTTAATCTTCACACAATGTTTATGTGAAAATAAATTGAACTTGAGTAGGCATGGACAAGAATTGGATTCATTAATCGCGTAATTCTGACATGAAATTGCTATGTTGTAACAGCTGTCCGCGAATGACCCCTGTATCTTAACGCGCTGGACCCAGGGGACGGCGGGTGGGGGGTGGGGCAAGTGCGCTGGACTCCACTGACCTTATGGGCCTGCCCTCAGTACCTTAATGCGAGTGACCCCATTGGCCCAAGTCGCTGCTGCCCTAATGCGACTGACCTAGATGCGCCTATAATGCCCTAATTCGAGTGACCTCAATGCCACTAGACCTAACATCCCTACAGCTAGGGACCCTTATGTTCCTAGACCCTGCTGCTCTTCAGCGATTGACCATAATGCCCCTAGACCCAACTGCCCTACAGCTAGAGACCCCAATGCCCCTAGACCTTACTGCCCTACAGCGAGTGATAACAATGCCCCTAAACCAGGGGTCGGCAACCTGCGGCTCGCGAGCCGCATGCGGCTCTTTTGATATCAAGATGCGGCTCTCCAGCTCCTTGAACAAATACTAATAATCTTAATAAAAAAATAAAATATTTGAAATTAAAAAAATGTTAGTGGCTCTTTAAAACCAGGGAAATTTTGAAAATTGTAACTTTTGGCTCTCCCGCTTCAAAAGGTTGCCGACCCCTGCCCTAAACCATACTACCCTACAGATAGTGACAGCGATGCCCCTTGAATACCCTAATACTAACAACCTTAGTGCCCCTAGATACTGCTACCCTAATGCACACGACCCCAGTGCAATACTGCACGTGACCCCCCCCCCTCCTCGCCCTGAGGTGTGTGACCCCCAGCGCTGCCTTACCCTGCTGTGCAGTAACTTTGTCCTTCTGTTCGCGGTCCTTTGTTCGGCGGCACAACAGAGCAAATGCGAGAGAGAAAAAAATCGTTGCCATGCAGCGTGCACAGCTGAATGATGTGGTTGATGGGAGGAGGGGGGGGGTAAATCAGGGTGGGGGGGGGCAGAAGGTATGGATTGAACTGAGGTACACGTGAAAAGAAATATCACGTGACGGGGAAGTTACTCCAATAACGTGAGCTAAATATTTAAGATTGTGTTACCAAATGTACAGTTGTAGCTTAACGCAGCGTTAGATCGTATTTCAGCAAAACGTGTTTAGTTACATCACGTTTGTCGACAAGTTATTTAAACTAATTTGACTTTTAATTCATTTATAGGGGTTGACATTATTTTACATCAGTAAATCGTTTATGTACGGAACGTGAGCTCAACACGACGCGATTTCAAGGGCTTTAACTCGATTACCCCTGGACCTTTTTTTTATAGATGAATTAAAGATTATTTTTTTTTGCATTACATTCGGGGAAAAAACGAGCACGGCTTGGTCGTATGGTAGAGCTTACGACTGCCAACACGAAAGTCTCGAGTTCGGATCCCGGGCTCGACTATGTTGGCCGTCCGTGATTCCACTCAGCATTGATGGGTACCTGACTCACGTTAGGGAAAGTTAAGTCGGCTGGACATATTGCTGAGCACATAGTCCTCTTGTATGCAGAGCTTAATGAAATAGACGAACTCTACTTCATCTGCTCCATGTGTCTTGGGCACGAATGGGAAAAGAAGATAACACTTGGGAAAAGCAGAAATTTGGACATAAAGGTGTGTGTGTGCGGGGGGGGGGGCGCGAAAAGCATGGATAGGAGCTAAGATATTTTTTTAATTTTTTTTGGGGGGTGGGGCATTAAGAAAAACGATTCACGCGAGTTTTCAACTTAACTCATCTAGCTCACTCACACTTCAACATGAATCACCCAAAGTCATCTGTCGGCGCCATTTAAAAAAAAAAAACGTTAAACCCAGAGAAATTCAAGAAATAAATATAAAAATAAAATGGGTTTGCCACGGCAGTTGCCTAAAGCCATTAAACAAACTATTTGCAATACGTCGATAGTATAAAAAAAATTGACAATGACAAAAAAAAATTATAGTTACCTCCCCTCTTTCCTCCACCAAACAAAAATATTCCAGCCCATTATCTAGTTAACTTCGTTCTTGAGGTGTACGCGGTGAAGGGGGGAGGGGGTCGTGAGTGCACCTCAGGACGTGCAGTAGGTTCGGGGGGTATTTATTGAATCAACAGACGTGAGATGAGCACCAAGGTCGAGGTGCCGGCAACACCGTCAGGCGCCACGCGGGGTCAAGGTTCACACCCCGTCTCCTTGGCCAATCAAACAATGGCGGGGTGAAAATAAAACAAAGGGGATCTGTCTTACACCCTACGGGGGTGGGGGGGGGGGGGTCGGGCACGGGTAGTTTAGGGAATTAAAAGGGCTGATCTTTGGTGAGTAAAATCAAAAGTAAATTATCAAGCCATACCCGGAAATAGAGTAGCCGTTATCGTTGTAAAAGTTTTGTTAAGAGTGCGTCACAATGCTGACTATATGAGTACAGCTAACATAGTGTCAGCCATCTTGTTCGGGAAAAAAGTAGAAAATTTAGATACGTTTTTTTTTTACCAAGAAATGTTTCAGTAGCTACATCGGAACTTATGAGTCGGAATTGGGACCTGTTTTTTTTTCAAGATTCAACACCTTATAAAAACAGTTTTTCATCATTTCGAAGAACTATACACGGTCACGAAAACGCAAGACATTTTATCAGTTGTTTCTCTTGCGTGTAATTACGGCGTTAGGGTTAGGTTTATTAAACCATAGTTTAAAATTTTCCCGAAACGCCGGGATTTACAGTAAAGTGCAAGATTGTCTGTACACTGTACAAGTTGTTTGAGGATAGTGGGATAATAGTGATAAAAAGCTAACCGAGTGTTTATATTACATGTTTTGATTGTATAAAACAATAACATAACAAAAGTATCATGTGTTTTATTAGTATAAAATGATTCATAACAAAGGAAAAGGGGAATATTTGATATTTGGATTCTGATGGGGGTCTATAAGCAGAAAGAAACCCGTAATGCTCTCTTCGTCAGAGTTCAGACATTTTAAAACCCCACTTGACACTTGTAAACGAATTAGCTCAACGCCGAGCAATCATCATTAGCGACCCAAACAAACAAATAATTATCTCAAGGTAAACATGCATCATGGTCTAAGGGAAATAATCCAATTACAAGGGAGACAAGAGCGAGGGGAAATACCCTCAGTTCAACGATGTTCTTCGGAGAAGCTAGGTCAAAGTGCAATGTGTTGTGCGTTATAAAGAATGGGAGGTGGGATGTGTAGTGCGGGGGTGAGGGATTGGGGGTGGGGGGAGTTTCCCACGATGTACAGTGAAGAAAAAATATTTAAATGCATAGCTTGTTGACATGAAGGTCTAGGCACAATAATATAGGCTATAAGAAGGATTGTAGTCTACATGCATGATTGTAGGCAACAGACAGTATTGTATTTTGTATGCCACATATAGGATTTGGGGTACACGTAAGATTGTAAGCTACAGACAGGATAGTAGTTTGGACGCAGGATTTTAGGCTGCAGACAGTATTGTAGGCTACAAGAAAGAATGTATGCTATATGCAGGATTGTAGGCTATGCGCAAGATTGTAAATTACACGCAAGATTGTATGCTACATTCAGAATTGTATACAACATGTATACAAGATATGTATGCTACATTCAGAATTGTAGTTTATACACAGGATTGTAAGTTACACGTAGAAAAGTCAGTAGCGTGATGTTAGTTGCCTGAACAATATTCGGAACTTGCAGTCAATTTCGTGAGCTACACTTAAGTGTTGAGGCTACATTTGTACAGGTATTGGCAGGTTTGGAGTAGAGCGATGAGATCATTCGTCTTCAAAATGTTTAGTTTTTTTGCCGCAGTTTTTTGGTTTGTTTGAATAAGTGCATGGAGAGATGGCTTAAGACAACAGCACGTGCCAGATAAATTACCAGAAACGAGATTACCAAACAACTAGATGCTGATTTACAGAAGAGGTTGAGGAAGCGGATGTGTATGGGGAGCTGGGTGGGGGGGGGGGGGGGTGAACAATATTTCCTCAACTTAAACTGTTTAGAATGTTATTGTTTAAAAATTAAACAACTGGCGACTTTAAAAAAAAAATGTTACGGCTTTGAAACTTTGCTATTGTTTTGAAAAAAATTAAACCTCAAGGCATCTCTCTAAGCATGTTTTTTTTTCTTGTTTTATGTTTTAAATATCTGTAAGTTTTAGTTTAGAAGCTTCCTCGCGTAATTAAATCACACATTAAAATAGAAAGAACATCTTCAACTTTCAACCAGAGGCAGCAAAAAGGTGTAGTTTAATTTTACTTTTTAAACGAATGCGACCTCAGATCAGCAAAACAACAACATCATTGCCTCGTCGACTAAGCTGGTTCAATACACAATTTCTATCCACGAACAAGCTCCACTACATGCAATTCCGCTTTCATCTAACTTTAACACACGAGAAAAGAAACAATCACATCCGGATGTAGAAAATCGTAATCCACACAAGAAAAAAAATGAACACATTTTTTTGTTATTGTACCACATTTTTCTAGTACGTCAGCGTCATGCGCCCGAGGATAACTGTTCTATATATCCAATTATTCCATCCTGCTTAATGCTAACCCCTACCCTTCGATCCCCCACTCCTCTATCTTCCCCCCGCCCCCTTCTACAACGCTGCGATCATAACTCTTTGTCGCGAGCGGGCATAAAAAAACATGTCGCTGCCGGTAAAAGTCGAAGACAAAAAAATGGAAATCGATAGCTCAACCTGGAGGTTTGTGGGACAGGATACAGGGGAGTCAGTGACTTAAAGATGAAGTCGAGAACAGTGGCGTCTAAGGGTCGGGGGTGTAGCGCCAAGATACAGGGGAGTCACTGACTTACAGATTAACTCCAGAGAAGTGGCGTCACTGGATGGGTGGTACCCGGTGTGGAAACACAGGATGTAGCCCCCCTCGTCCGCGAACAACTAGTTATATGTTATAAACATTATCTCGTATTTTTTTTTCTCACTGAAGCCTAAAGACGTATAAAACTTGAATAAGTTGATAAATTATTCAGAAAAATCAGATTTTATTATTGAATGTGGCCATTTTTGTCGCTTTATAAGACGCCGTGTGGTCGGACTGCTAACTCGTAAGTCTCGAGTTGAGATCCAGGGTTCGAATCCGTAGGACACCCCTTCGTCCACCCAGCTCTGATGGGTACCTGACTCATGTTACGAAAATTAAAATCGAGTGGGTTTACAACAGAACTTACTATCCTAGAATATGCCGTGGTCACACAAACACGTGAACTCTACTTCACCTGCTATACTGACCGCCATGTCCGAAAAGATAACCTTAAATATTATTTTTCATCAGTCTTTTTTTATCCCCATTCTTACATGATGCCATACAGTGCTGTCAGCATCCCGCGCCCCCAACGTGTGAGGCGACTAGTTCAGGTGAAACTACGGCACTAACTGAAAGTTAAAAGTGGACCCGGATACCATGGATCCACTGACTTAAAGAACTCCGTCCATATCGAACTTACACACAGCATATATCTTAAAAAAAAAATTGAAACTCAAAGAGCTCTTAAACAAGAGGGATCAGATCGATTCTAAAACTCCAACCCATCGATATATTTTAAAAAATTACATTTCAGCCAGGGTGTACAAGATAGCCTTTGCCGGGCGTCAAGGAAATCGATACTGTTAAGTGGTTTCATGTTTGAATTTCAGAAGAATAAAACCTTTATTAGCCATCGAAAGGGGAAACAACTTGCTACTTTAATCGTTCGGAAAACTTTAATTCATAGTTTGAAAAATACCACGGGAGTAGGATGTAGGTTAATTTATTAAATTAAAAATTAATTAAAGATAATTTCGGTATGGTAAATACAATTCAATACACGTGATAAACGACTAAAATTAAGACGTATATGACAGATTTGTACAGTAAAATAAAATTAAAAAACCGTCAGTACTTAATGAGACAAAGACAATTTCAGATGTTTATTCAAGGCGGTTTTGTTGCAATGGCCACAGTAGACAAATTATATTTTCAGCGTTCACATAAAAATCTCTTTCTGTAAAAAAAAACCTTTTTAATTTATAAAGAAAACCAAATTGCATGCGTTCAAACAATTAAGCACTAATTAAATAATTAAATGCACCGAATGCGTATAAAATCACGAAAATATATTTATCATAAAGCGTTCTTTTATTAATTTTTAACATTAATTAAACTTCTAATCATCTAAAAAAATAGACAATATAGCACGATCTTTACCATTCTACAGCTCAGCCAAACTGAAGTCAGGTAAACCTTAGTACATAGAGGGTAGCACCTATCAAACTAAACTAATATTTACCTTCACAAAATGCAGTATTTTCTAGTAGAAACAAAACAACCATTTGTATTTCATTACCACAAAAGCAACGCACATTGCCTTAACCGTTAATGCTGTTAACAAAGAAAAAAATAGGTTCGTTTGTTCAACTCTTAAACAAGAGGGATCAGCTAAAATTTCAACCCAGCGATATATTTAAAAAATTACATTTCAGCCAGGGTGTACAAGATAGCCTTTGTCGGGTGTCAAGGAAATCGATACTGTTAAGTGGTTTCATGTTTGAATTTCAGAAGAATGAAACCTTTGTTACTAGCCATCGAAAGGGGAAACAACTTGCTAGTTTAATCGATCGGAAAACTTTAAATCATAGTTTGACCAATTCCACGGGAGTAGGATGTAGGTTAATTTAATTAATTAAAAATTAATTAAAGATAATTTCGGTATGGTAAATACTATTCACACGTAATAAACGACTACAATTAAGACGTATATGACAGATTTGTACAGTAAAATTAAAAAACCGTCAGTACTTAATGAGACAAAGACAATTTCAGATGTTTATTCAAGGCGGTTTTGTTGCAATGGCCACAGTAGACAAATTATATTTTCAGCGTTCACATAAAAATCTCTTTCAGTTAAACAAAAAACCTTATAATGTATACAGAAAACAAAATTGCATGCGTTCAAACAATTAAGCACTAATTAAATAATTAAATTCACCGAATGCGTATAAAATCACGAAAATATATTTATCATAAAGCGTTCTTTTATTAATTTTTAACATTAATTAAACTTCTAATCATCTGAAAAAATTGACAATATAGCACGATCTTTACCATTCTACAGCTCAGCCAAACTGAAGTCAGGTAAACCTTAGTACATAGAGGTAGCACCTATCAAACTAAACTAATATTTACCTTCACAAAATGCAGTATTTTCTAGTAGAAACAAAACAACCATTTGTATTTCATTACCACAAAAGCAACGCACATTGCCTTAACCGTTAATGCTGTTAACAAAGAAAAAAATAGGTTCGTTTGTTCAACTCTTAAACAAGAGGGATCAGCTAAAATTCCAAGCCATCGATATATTTTAAAAAATTACATTTCAGCCAGGGTGTACAAGAAAGCCTTTGTCGGGTGTCAAGCCAATCGATACTGTTAAGTGGTTTCATGTTTGAATTTCAGAAGAATGAAACCTTTGTTATTAGCCATCGAAAGGGGAAACAACTTGCTAGTTTAATCGATTGGAAAAGTTTAAATTCATAGTTTGACAAATACCACGGGAGTAGGATGTAAGTTAATTTATTTATTTAAAATTTAATCAAACATAATTTTGGTGTGGTAAATACTATTCACACGTGATAAACGACTAAAATTAAGACGTATATGACAAATTTGTACAGTAAAATAAAATTAAAAAACCGTCAGTACTTAATGAGACAAAGATAATTTCAGATGTTAATTCAAGGCGGTTTTGCTAGCAATGGCCACAGTAGACAAATTATATTTTCAGCGTTTACATTAAAATCTCTTTCTATTAAAAAAAAGCCTTTTTAATGTATAAAGAAAACCAAATTGCATGCGTTCAAACAATTAAGCACTAATTAAATAATTAAATGCACCAAATGCGTATAAAATCACGAAAATATATTTATCATAAAGCATTCTTTTATTAATATTTAACATTAATTAAACTTCTAATCATCTAAAAAAAAATAGACAATATAGCACGATCTTTACCATTCTAGAGCTCTGCCAAACTGAAGTCAGGTACACCTTAGTTAGTGGTTCCCAACCTTTTTCCAGTGGCCACCCCCTTTTATAAAAAGTAAGTGACCTGCGACCCCCACAGAATTAAAAAGCCGAAATTAGTATGGAAAGTAATAAGCACTAAAATAAGATTTTCTAGTAGACTTTCAATATGAACTACTCTTAATAACTTTTTTAATAGCATGAGTAAAATTGCATACTATTCATTAAACCTTCGTGGTTAAGTTTTTAATTTTAAAACTTTTTTATTAACGCCAACCTATGTCATTATAATTATCTTAATTTTGTTTTTAATCGAAGAATAGTGTTGAAAATATATTCTCGAAAAGTCAATCAATTTTACGTTTGGGTATGAATGGTGAATACTACACCAAAAGTGTGTCTGCAGTTTTTCATCTTACTCGGAATCATTCTGCAAATCAAAGAAATCATCTTGTAATTCATCGGGAATGCTGGCAACATCAAGGGAAGAAGAGAATGGATAATGCGTAAATGCAGATTCTTCTTTTTTCAGCTCAGAGAAATAGCGATGCAGTTCGTTTTTAAGAGATTCAGGATGCCCAGAAATCGCTTCTTTCAAAATGTTAATTATCTCACAGTCAGATTCATCTACCACACCGCAGAGTTTCTCAAATTTACAATATTTCCAAGATTTATTTTCTTTACCGATTTTGCAGCTTTGATAAAAATGCCCAGAGATTATCATGGAAAGTTATAATATTCGTTCATTTTCCCTGAAGCTTCAGGTTAAGCTTATCTTGATGTTCGAACATATCTGCTAGGTATGATAATCTCTCCAACCACTCTAAGTCGTTTCAAGTATACCAAGAAAAAGTCTTGTTTCCTTTGCACTTCCAAGAACAATTTGATTTCAGATTTCAATTCAAAAACACAATTTACAACATTTCGTTTGACAGCCAGCGTACTGTAATGCAGAAGAACAGAACCTCGTGATCTATATTAATGTTTTTGCTCAGTTCTTTGAAGGCTCCAGATTTTATATAATTTACGACTTATACTAGCAATGGACTCTTGATGTCGATTGATTAGGGCAGTGATTAGGCAGCTAAATCTTTTCTGTTTTCTGAAAGCCCGATTTTGAGCTAAACATAGATGGCGCACCATCCGTACAAACCCCCACAGCCGTTCCAACCCCTTTTATTCATCCCGTTTAATGGGGTTCGGCGTGGTCGAGTCGGTAAAGCTTATGGTTGCTAAACCGAAAAGTCTCGAGTTCGAACCCTCGGGCAGATGAGGCTCGTTAGCTGGGGACAGCCACTCTTCTAGGAGAGACAACTCTAAAATTAAACAACTGCTGCCTTGTAGTTTGTTCTTGGTTGGACAAAGGCTATGGAAGCAAATCCAAAAAGAAAAGCAGGCTGAAATCGGAGTCAATGGCCTCAATGGCGCATAACCAGTTGACACGTAACGCTTAATTGTGTTGGAGGCGTGGTCGAGTCGGCAAAAAAAAGCTCATGGTTGATAAATTCGAAAAAAAAAAAAAAGTCTCGAGTTCAAACCTACTGGCAGATAAATCTCGATCCCCTTCAACACTAATAATTAAGAACGAAGAAGAAGAAGAAGAAGAAGATCCCGTTTAAAAAAAAACGTGTTCATTTTCTCCATGCTATCTTTACAAAAGAGCAACTCTTCTTTGCTATCATCCGCATGAATATAGACACATACCAGCAACTGCGAACACGAATTCACGTCTGTTGAGATTTTCTCCTATTGTTTTTTTTTTTTTTGCTTGGCATTTTCTATCGCGACTTCATTTGATGCTTGTACTAATGCTGGTGAAAACTTCCTGTTCGATTACGTCTCTGGCGTTTGCAACTAGCTTCTTACCGACGAAAGAACTCCATATATTTTTTGGTGTGTTCCGAATGACTCGTCTCAAATGACGTTTATTTTTGAAGATTTCATAGATTCGTGACTGAGAACAACTTTGTACATTGCGCTTTGTTTCTTCTCTATTACATTTCCAGTGATGTTAATGAAGCCGAATTTCAAAAATTCTTCTAAATATTTGTTTTGTTTCAAATTACTAAGGTTTAGTATACCAGTTGGCGACCCCCCAGAAAGACCTTCGCGACCCCCAGGGGGGTCGCGACCCCCAGGTTGGGAACCCGTGCCTTAGTACATAGAGGGTAGCATCTATCACACTAAACTAATATTTACCTTCACACAATACAGTATTTTTCAGTAGAAACAAAACAACCATTTGTATTTCATAACCACAAAAGCAACGTACTATGCCTTTAACCGCTAATGCTGTAAACAAAGAAAAAAATAGGTTCGTTTGTTCAACTCTTAAACAAGAGGGATCAGCAAAACTTCCAAGCCATCGATATATTTAAAAAAAATTACATTTCAGCCAGGGTGTACAAGAAAGCCTTTGTCGGGTGTCAAGCCAATCGATACTGTTAAGTGGTTTCATGTTTGAATTTCAGAAGAATGAAACATTTGTTATTAGCCATCGAAAGGGGAAACAACTTGCTAGTTTAATCGATCGGAAAATTTTAAATTCATAGTTTAACAAATACCACGGGAGTGGGATGTAGGTTAATTTATTTATTTAAAATTTAATCAAACATAATTTTGGTGTGGTAAATGCTATTCACACGTGATAAACGACTAAAATTAAGACGTATATGACAGATTTGTACAGTAAAATAAAATTAAAAAACCGGCAGTACTTAATAAGACAAAGATAATTTCAGATGTTCATTAAGGCGGGTTTAGTTGCAATGGCCACAGTAGACAATTATATTTTCAGCGTTCACATAAAAATTTCTTTCAGTTAAAAAAAAACAACCTTTTTAATGTATAAAGAAAACCAAATTGCACGTGTTCAAACAATTAAGCACTAATTAAATAATTAAATGCACCGAATGCGTATAAAATCACGAAAATATATTTATCATAAAGCATTCTTTTATTAATTTTTAACATTAATTAAACTTCTAATCATCTAAAAAAATATAGACAATATAGCACGATCTTTACGATTCTACATCTCTGCCAAACTGAAGTCAGGTACACCTTAGTACATAGAGGGTAGCATCTATCACACTAAACTAATATTTACCTTCACACAATACAGTATTTTCTAGTAGAAACAAAACAACCATTTGTATTTCATTACCACAAAAGAAACGCACATTGCCTTTAACCGTTAATGCTGTTAACAAAGGAAAAAAATAGGTTCGTTTGTTCAAAGGGAAGTCATTCCGTCTGCAGAACTCGATGCCATTCCTTTTTTTTATAATTACCAGAACAAACAAAATAATTCCATTACTTTTCACTGAAACTAAGGTAATTTAATTATTTTTCACTGATCTACACAAACATTCTTAATTAGCAAAACTAAATCGAATTAGAGAAGAATTTTAGATCGACGCCAGGAAAACTGTAACACCCGATGCACTAAGATGCAGAAAAGATTAATCTCATGGTTAGGGATTCAGGGATATCCACGAACTGAAATGAGATAATCTAGAGGGAAAAAACTAAGTTTATTGTGCAAAAGAGGAGCGCGTCATGTGAGTATCTACATCTACATCTATATCTATATCTATATCTATATCTATATCTATATCTATATCTATATCTATATCTATATCTGTATCTGTATCTGTATCTGTATCTGTATCTATATCTATATCTATATCTATATCTATATCTATATCTATATCTATATCTATATCTATATCTATATCTATATCTATATCTATATCTATCTGCATCTGCATCTGTATCTATATCTATCTGTATCTATATTTATATATAAAGATGTATATATATAAATATATACATACATATACATATACATATATATATATATATATATATATATATATATATATATATATATATATATATATATATAGATAGATAGATATAGATATATATATATACGTGTATAATTGCATATCTATATACATGTATAAACATATATATGCATATATACACACGTATATGTATATATTTGTATATACACATGGGTATATATATATATATATATATATATATATATATATATATATATATATGCGTTTATATATATATATATATATATATATATATATATATATATATATATATATATATATATATATATATATATATATATATATATATATATATATATATATATATATATATATATATGCGTTTATATATATATGTGTTTATTTTTATATATATACACAGGTGTATATACAAAATGTCGGACGGTGTATATATGTTTTATATAGATAAACATTTCTTGTGGACGTACAACAGACGTGTCATAGGAAACAGCGATCCGTGTTTTTTTTTTTGTTTTTTAGGGCGCCTTGAAGACTCAGTGCGGCACAAGGATATACACGATCTCTCGTCTGCAACCTGTTGCATGACGTCCATCTGTGAGATTCAAACACGAGGAGGGTGGGGGAGGGGGGTGAGTACAGCAGCAAGCACGTGCTGGCTCGCGTTGATGTAAAAAAAATAAAAATATTCAGTTCTCACGCATTTTCTCACACACAGGAACAACGTGTTTGTGATCCAAAAAATTTTCATTCCCCCCCCCCCCCCCCTTTTCACGAGTCTACGAGAAACAGGGGTGAAAACGGTGGGAATTAGCGAGAACGAGCTTATCACCTTTTATCTGAAATAATATGAGGGGGGAAAACTCCTGTGAGTAAACATTCACCAGCTATGGGGAAGATATTATCGGTGTAATATTCGTGGGCTGGGGAGAAGCTTGATTTCATGGAGAGGTCATGTGACGAGGGTTTTTAAAACAGTGTCAGACCTAATCGTTGTTGATAGGTACCAGACATACTCATGCGATGGATAGATGCTAGACGTTATGGAGAAGTTACATGTGGAGGGTTTAGATCGAAACGGCCGAGCGAAATTGCAGGCACTCCTAACTGACAGATACGGTTCGTAATTGGTACGTGGGTCAAGACATTAAGACAATGCATCGTGACATTAAATTTGACGTAATTGGTCGCCTGATTAATTTTTTATGAATTAATTAAAATTTTGATATATTCATGCGCTGGGTAGATACTAGGCGTTATGGAAAAGTTACATGTCGTAGGTTTTTAAAACAGTGTCAGAACTAGACCTAGTCGTTGTTGATAGGTACTAGATCTAGATATATTCAAGAGATGGTTAGATGCTAGGCGTCATGGAGAAGTTAGAGGAGTTTTAAAACAGTGTCAGTCCTATGTCTAGTCATTGTTGATAGGTACTAGATATATTCAAGCGATGGTTGGATGATGGCCTTAATGGAGAAGTTAGAGGGGTTTTAAAACAAAATAGCGCCAGACCTAGTCATTGTTGATAGGTACCAGACAGGAATATAATTATTGGTACTTTTTTGTTATCGTTTCGTGGAGGGGAGTGTTTCATGTTTAGGTGGTGTTATCATCTGCTTGTCAGCGGAGTTATTAGAGGTGGTGTCATAGAGGTGACGTAAGTGTTGTGAGTTGGGGCTGTCAGCAGTGGTGTCAGTGCTGTCAAAAGGTTGTCAGGGTAGGTCTGTGACGGATGTTAGGGTAATTAAAATGGAGGCGTGTTATCTTTATTTTGGGTTAGGTTTAGGCTAAAGTCAAGGATAGAGACAAAATTAGGGTCAGAGTATCGGCCTTGGACCAGAGTTATGTTGAGGGTTTCTTTAAAACTGCAATATCGGCGAACATAGAGGTGAAATCGGGTATGTTGTTAGCGTATGATTGAAAGGTGTTGTCAGTGGTATTGCCACTACGACGCTATTCAATGTGTCTAGTATGTCTTAAAAATGTAATATATAGAAGAGAGACGATTTTTACTGTTTTCTCATCGATCATATCTCTCTTGATATTTTTTACTCATTATTTAGCGACCACATCTCTTTCCCTTTTCTAATAGTACGTAGTCAGCCGCGTTATAACGAAGCAATACAACTACAAGTACACCGACTAAGAAATCATCGCGTTAATTAATTACTCGCGTTAATTAATTACTCCGATTAAAAATTTAAGAAACTTCAACGTCAAAGCATAAAATACACATTTACCCCCCCCCCCCCCCCCCAACCAAGTTACGCGACTTCTATTTACGTCAAGACAACCAAACGATGCCATGTACCCCAGACACGGTGTCGAAACATGCAAGTTATCACAGCAAGACGGAGGGGCTTCAGCAGTTCATTAGATTAAAGGTACGGAACTTAACGAGGTGTCAATTAGTGCAAGAGTTTGAACCACGGGGAGTTGAAAATTAAAGTGACAAAGGACAACATCGTTGATAGTGGTTTGGTGTCGTTAAATTACTAGCACGTATCCAGGTACAAGAGATTTTATGAAATGACGGTGTCTACAGCAGGTAACGTATAGGTAGTGCACATGACGTCGTAAGAAGACAGGTGTAACACAGGTACCTTGCAAAATGCCCTACGGATCAATAGGCCAATAAATATATAAGACGTCACAAGAAAAACGTCCATAAAAGACGTCAAAGATACACATCCAGTAAAGAAGTGACAGAAGAAATAATTTCCATCTCAATACAAAAGTGTAAACATATCTCAAGGTAAACAAAGGTGCATTACACGACATTAATAAATTCACCAGATAAACATCAACAACATCATTAGGTAAACATCAAAAACATCGACAGATAAACATCAATAATTTCAACAACATCACAACATAAGTATCAACAACATCACATCATACATAACAACAACATCACCGCGTAAACAAAATCACCAGATAAACAACAACATCATCAGATAAACAACAACAACATCAATAGACAAACATAAAAAATCCACAGCATCACCACATAAACACGAGCACACAAAACAACAACATCACCACATAAACACAATCACACAACAACATCACCAGACAAAGATCTACCCTGCCACAAGACACACGCTACTAGACCTGCCCCAGCCTTCGTGACGTATCTCCCCATCTACAGGGGGTGTCACTTGGATGCTGGTAATGTCTGGTATTTGATTGGATAAACAGTCATGCTAGGTACAGACACAGGGGTTCTCAAACCGCTGCATTCTCGACTTTTTTGATTGGATAAACAGTCATGCAAGGTACAGACACAAGGGGTCTCACAGAGGGTCTCAAACCGCTGCAGTCTCGACTTTTTTTGGGTTGGATAAATAGTCATGCAAGGTACAGACACAGGGGTTCTCACAAGGGGTCTCAAACCGCTGCAGTCTCGAAATTTTTGATTGGATAAATAGTCATGCAAGGTACAGACAAAACTGGTCCCAAACCGCTGCAGTTTTGAATTTTTACGATCTCAACTAAAAATCGATAACATTTTTTTATATATCTTTTAAAAAGTTTTTAAGAAATGCGATACAGTAGAAAACACGAAAATTATAAGTAATAATAATACTTTCCATAGGAAGAATTCAATGCGCTAAAACTCTAGGCTCTATTTATGTAGTAGTACGCTACATTTAAGTTGTCGAATGATACATAAATGGTGTTGAATGCTACAATTATAAATGCATTGATATGCTATAAATATTCTGACTTACGCCCGCCACTGAAGTTTAGGAAAGCATTTATCTCTTTGATTACACCATTACTAGAAAAGTAAAAAAATTATACCATAGTAGTTATTGATCTCTACCCCCCCCCCCCCCCCACACACACACACAAACACACACTATGTACACCACTTCAAAACTTTAAACTCAATAGAACTTGCTCCCATTCTTAATAATTAGACAATATATGCTTTCAATTTACTGCCATTTTAAGTCAAGTAAAAATACAACAAAATGAAAAAAAAAAAAAAAAAAAAAAAATTAAAAGCATATATTTAATGACGTAGCGAATAAAACATAACGCGGGGACATTTTGAGAACCCCTGATTTCTGTTGGCGAGATTTCCCCAGGGCCAGACGGAAATATTCCACCCTCTCCCTAAGAGCATCCATAGAGCCGGGAGTACGTCACGTCAAGGAATAGCGGCTTTGACAAGTGCATTTGCTTTCTATGACAACTGTGCCAATATAAAGGAGGAAACGAACGTCAAAGGTTCTAAAACTAACAGACAGTGGTAAATCAAAGTTAGATACAAAAATTTTCATGTATTTTGTTTTGTGTATTCTGATGGTATATTTGGGTGGATAAGGTAAACAGCATGACGGACGTTTAATGCAGGTATTTTTCTGCTCAAAGTTTGTAACATACGCAAAGAAATGTGTTAATAAATATGACTTAGTATCGTGCAATAAATATTCGAAAGCTAGGAAATTATTAGTTTAACTTCGCTGATTTGTTTTTGTTAGTGGTGAAGCATGAACAATGCAATAAAAGTACTATAATGAAAGTATTTCAGTGCGGTTGATAGCCTTAATAGAAACTGAAATATTATAAACATTCATAGAGGTGAAATATTATCTACATTCATAGAGGTGAAATATTATAAACATTCATAGAGGTGAAATATTATCTACATTCATAGAGGTGAAATATTATAAACATTCATAGAGGTGCAATCCAGATTTATTATTTAGAATTATTTTTGTACAGCTACAACGCCAGCTTGAAAGAACGACACTTTAATCCAACCATTATTACAGTACTAAGTAAAAGAAATATTTTAATTTACTTTTTTATTTTTTTTATTTTATTTCTTGGGGTGGGGGGGTGTGGGGGGGGGAGTTAAACAAAGCACGGAATTCAACAATAAAATAAAAACACTTTGCCATGTACAGCATACACACATTAAAATACTGGATACATTTTTTTAAATGTCTCTCTAAAATAAAAGTGTCGAAGAGCGAGGGCGCCAGAGAACAATGTAATCAATATCCAATTAGTTCTGGTGGAGCAGCTATCTCTGTCTGGCCGTTCCCCAACACTGGCTAACTAGTCCAATGAGCTGCTCGCTAACCGTCTTCTATAGGTGGGGGTGGGGGCAGGGTGATGGCAAAACTTGGACAGGAAGGATTTACGAAAAGGATAATATTACCAATTAAATCTTGACATTATGTCAATTAATTTTAACTTTCCAAGATAAAATGTCTCTAACTGTTATGTTCTCTAAAAGAAAAAATAAGTTATGTATTATTTATTTTTCCGGATTGAACAAACGTTTCAAGATTGAAGAAAAATCTTAAAACAATTATTTTTTTCCAAACATTTTATCAATTTCTTCAGTCAGTTGTTTAAAACGTTCCACAATTTCGTTTCACTACAGTCCCAATCACAAGATAGCAGCACCACACTAAGCCAAATCTATCAATTTATCGTCTACATCATTCACCCTACCACCGCCCCCCCCCCCCCCCCCAACATATTCACTATAGAATTCGCCAAGACAGACATTAGATTAACATTGCTGATATTACAAGCGGTACATTTGCCATTAGACAAAGAAATTGGCTGAATTCCATCTCAATATATATATATATATATATATATATATATATATATATATATATATATATATATATATATATATATATATATATATATATATATATATATGTGTGTGTGTGTGTGTGTGAGAGAGAGTGTGTGTGTGTAGATATCAAGCTATCAGATTGAGAACCCCTGACGTGGGCACATATCCTGAAACAAGACGAGCATTGGCACCACGAAATAAATACACAGCGTGCAGAAATGCCACCGCCGGTACCAGACGACACAAAGGGGAGAGCATACCACAACAGCGCAGGTGCAATATCTTTTTGTCAAATCGCTAGAGTTGTCTGCCGCTGATAGGGGGAACAAAATTTCTAACAAGTCCGATAACAAAAAAAAAATCAATGTATTGTTGTTACCCCTTCCTCCCTTAGTTTGGTTTTCTGTGAGTTGTGTCGAGGAAGATCTCGACAGGGGAAGTAAATCAGATGGCAAGGAGACTATCTTTAGACTGGAGATCAACATTAAGTACCACCCAAAATTCTACAGATAGCTCGTCGCTTTATCTTTTGTACACAACGTCAACAAGTCTTGATGAACAATCGTAATCTATATATATAATTCTCTTCTGGGAGACGCTAGAAAACAAGCTGTAAGCGCGCTCCCTACCAACCCACCCCTACATGGTCTGGTGAGCTGTGGTTCACGCTAAATGTTTACAAGCAGAGCCGGGTTTAGTGACGACTATTAGGGGCAGATAATTTAGTTTGAAACGATTTTAAACGTAGAGGGGGGGGGGGGGGTAACTAAGTGGAGTTGACTTTAACGGAGGGGGGGGGAAGGAGGGGGGTATCGTCCTTAACGAGCTACTTATAGTGTTTTAAAGAAATATTTTCAGTGGTAGCGTTGGTAGTGTCGAATTCACAAATTATGAATAACTGAAAAGTAGAAAAAACAACAACTAAATAGCGGCGTATGATATGCCGCGGGTCGGCTCTTTTACAATCAATCGTAAAAGAAAAAAAAACAGCCAACTTTATATTTCTTGCAGTCAAGCATCACTACATTATCAATTAACAGCTAACCATCACTACATTTTTAATTAACAGCCAACCCTTTATTACTAACGTGCACAAAATCATTGTGGACTAGAATTTGCAGGTCTAAATTCCCCTTTCACCATATAACAATGATATTTGCGTATTTTTTTTTAAATAGCAAAATTCAATCGCCACTGTTGCTAAGACATAAAAACAAAAAACAAAATATCGCGGTTAGAAAATTGCCTAGAAAACTTTAAATAATGTTAACTGTTTCCAGGAACCCATCAGAGCTGAGTCGACTAACACAAGTCTAAAAATTGATAATCTCCATTTTCAAGATAACCGGGGTACGGAAAGAGAAACACGATTAGAACCACTGAATTACGCCACCCTGTACAGCACTCCATATTTTGTTGCTGTAATGGAACAGCCTGTATCCATGACGTGCTGTGGTGACGCAAATACTTGGGACAGAACGACTAATGGTGTCTTGTTATCTATTACCATGCACTCAACAGTAACCATAACGATAACAATAATGCTCAATACATTGTTCAGTCCAATATCGTGTCGGGGTTCTCAGCTAAATCTAACGATGTTGGACCATTAAGAACTTAATTAAACAATCAGAATCTGACATAATTCAGTCTTCCTCTGATACACTAATTTAATTAAACAAACTTAACACCTACACACACAAAAACTAATTGAAATCCATTTGATTTTATCGCACGTACATATGGCCTTCTAAAAATACTCTCATTTTAAAATGGTACCGCCTATAGCGTAAATTTTAGTTATTTCTTTAAGACAAATACTGAATGAAAAATTACCAGAAGACTTCTCTTCTTGACGAACGCGAATAAAGCATATTTACAATGATGATAAAAATTACAAATAGACCAGAGTTAATTTATCTTCAAGTAAATTAATAAATAGACTAGAGTCAAATACCTTAAAATAGCATGCAACCGCGAAAAACAAATAGGCCTACTCATCAGTAACAATACGAAATTCAAGATTGAAATAAAATTTAAAATCTTAGCTTTTCGTCAACCACGAAGGATTTGTAAAAAAAATTCATAAAAAACGTTTTAATAACAAGCTTTTATGTAACGATGCACTAAAAAGTAGAAAATAAATTATAGACTACTATTTAAATAACTATAAAGAAAAGCGTGGGTCACTTTAGTATCTATTGGATACCTTTACTAATGTTAAGGAAGACACCCACGCTTTTCTTTATAGTTATTTAAATAGTAGTCTATAATTTATTTTCTACTTTTTAGTGCATCGTTACATAAAAGCTTGTTATTAAAACGTTTTTTATGAATTTTTTTTCAGTACTTTACATGTTTTATTTACAACAGAGTTACATGACTAAAAACCATTGCGCGCCTACTGAACATCACGTTCAGTAGGCGCGCAATGGTTTTTGAACGCAGCCATTACGTGATGGCGCTGCTATTGAAGGTGATGACGCGTGTGGTGTGGTTGGCTAGACATGCCTACTAATTCGGTCCAAATTTTAATTAATTCATAAAAAATTAATTAGGCATCCAATTAAGTCAAATTTAGTTTCAGATTGCATTGTCTTCATGTCTTGACCCACGTGCCAACTGTGAATCGTATCGGTCAAGTAGAACTGTCCGAATTTTCACTCCTGCGTTTCCGTCTAGACTGACGACTGACGACTGACGACAGAGGAAGTGAGTTAAATAAAAGCTTGTAAAAATGCTCACTTTCACAAAACGTCCGTATTGACCTCACCCCACACGACCAGCTAAAAATACCTCTCACGTGCATCCATATTTTTCTTATATCACACACCCCGGCCCCACCCCTCCCCCCTCTAGCTTAAAACCCAAGTTGAAAGGCCCCACCGTGAAACGGCGAACACCATGGTGACGGTTCTGATAAGGCGCGCTGATACGGAGCAGATGATGGTGCCGTTACTGGAACTGTCGGAAAGGTCGTCTGCTAGCAGAGCTGGATGGGAAAATGGAAGGGAATGGATAGTAGCCGGGGTCATCGGTGCAAACCCTGGGACAGAAATGTAATGGATGGGACATGAATGTAAACTTTGGGACATGAATGTAAACGGTGGGACTTGAATGAAAACTTTTGGACATGAATGTAAACTTTGGGACATGAATGTAATGGCTGGGACATGAATGTAATGGCTGGGACATGAATGTAATGGCTGGGACATGAATGTAAACTTTGGGACATGAATGTAATGGCTGGGACAGAAGTGTATTGGCTGGTACATGAATATAAACTTTGGGACATGAATGTAAACTTTGGGACATGAATGTAATGGATGGGACAGAAATGTAAACTTTGGGAGATGAGTTTAAACACAGGACATAAAAGTTTTTTAAAAAAGTCAAAAAGGTAAACTTTGGGCCATGACTGTAAACTATTGGTGTTAAATGTAAACTCTGCACCAAATTGCTAACATATAAAAATAAATTGCAATCTTTTCTATACATAAAATTTGAACATGTATGCCTTTAACTAAATTCTAACTAAATTAATTCTAATACTAAATTACAAGATGGCTGGTAAATAGGTCACCAACCAGTTCTATGGCTCATGCAGGTTTTATTGAGCCGTAGAAGTGGTTGGTGACCTACTTACCAGCTCTAAGTCTATACGCCTTCAAATCGTTTTTGATTTTTGGACTACAAAGAGCTTTAACGCAAGTGGGTTTAGTATATTTTATAAAGGCAATAACCTAGAAAATTCGCAATTTGCGAATACCTCTTTGCGGTAGCACGTCACGACTATGAACTTAAACTCCGCAGAAACCCCTTAAGATTCTAAAACATGATTTTCGCTGAGGCACCTAGGGGCGGGGGGGGGGGGGGGGTGTCTAAAACATTCCCACTGGCGTTACACAATAGTGGCACTAATTTTCACAACCCCCCCCCAACCAACCCCACACACACTGATTTTTGACTCGTCTCCGGAATTCGTGATTCGATTCTCTCTCCCCCTCGCGGGAATCCTCGATTGAATTCCGCGCCGCCCCGAAATTAAATTGTATCCAAATCAAAGGGAAGTAACTGCCCGGGAGATGGTGGATCACGCAAGCAGGAAATAGATTCAAATACCAAGGGGGAGTAATTACAAATGAGGAACTATAAACAAGAACAGGGCTCTAGTGGGTTGGAGCAGAACATTTTAAGATGGTGAGACAAATATTTGGAACTAGTATAGGACAAGGAGGGATTACATTTTTGGTATTCCTGTCAAATTTTGAGCAATTTCCGATGACCGGAAGTGGAACTTTACGTTATTTCCAATTTCTAAAAAAAAAAAACATAAGAACTTAAAAAATATATTCTATTAATATTTTTTTTAAAAGCAGCAGTTCATCAGTTTCTGTGACTTCGGCATTTGAAGGGATAGTGTGGTCAGCACTATGCCCAGTAGCCTTTACTTTCCCTATCGCGCTGGGTGGACTCAGGGACGCTCTACTGACTGGAACCCGGATTCCAACCCGAGACTTTCGGCCTAGCAATATATCGATCGCTCTACCGTTAGGCCACGCCGTTAGCGCGTATTTACGCCATATGTAACCTGTTACACACAAAATATGAAATAGATTTATCATAATCAACATACCTAGCTTATGTGCTACGTACAGCTTATTGAATGGGACGGGGTGGTCTAGCGGTAGAGAGCTGGACTGCTTACCCGGAAGTCTCGAGTTCGAATCCGGGTTCAAGTCAGTAGACCGTCCCTGAGTCCACCCAACTCTGATGGGTACCTAACTCTCGTTAGGGAGAGTAAAAGCGGCTGGGCATAGTGCTGACCACACTATCTCATTATATGCCGAGGTCACAGACACAAGTGAACTCTACTTCACTTGCCCCATAGACCGTCAGCATTTCGGCTAACAACAGCACCCCCCCCCCCCCCATCAAATCTAACACATTAGCAGATGAAATAAAATTCTTGGATGTAAGTATGAGAAGTGTATTGGCCGGACGGGTAATACGTTAAGAGAAGGGTGTACGATTGTTAACACTATTTTGGTTTAGCAAAGCTAGTGTTACCCATTAGAGCACCTAAATGACATAGGAAACAAGCAGACGCCATCACTTATGCCTCATTAGATTTAATTAGATCAAGAGGGAACTTTGATTTACTGTAGGAAAAAAAAAAAACACTCCCGAAGCCAAAGTGATGAAAAGATTTATATGTTAACATAAACTGAAAAAAGCTGCATTTAATTATCTCACGGAAATTCAAAACGTAAGACCTTTTTGTTCCGTAAAAATTTTTTAATTTACACTATTAAATTATTCATTACGGGGATATTTTTTATTGCACTCGTTGAAATAACAAATCATTAAATTGTCGAGATTATTTATTTGTTTGAAAACCCGGCTTTTAATCAAAAGTTAATCATCGCTTTCAGGAAAACAAAATTAAATAAGAAAAAAACATTGTTTACTCGACGTTATGACAGATAAATCTCAACGCGAATGTAATGGAACACTTAGAGGCATGGTTTAAAGGGGCATAACTTTAAGTGGCATAATTTTAATCAGCATTATTGCAAAGGGATATCATGGTAAACGGTCAGTAGCGTAGCGAGGGGGGGGGGGGGGACATATGTCCCCGGGCGCCGACCTCAGGGGGCGCCAAAATGGGTTGGAAAAATAAATTGAAAGGTTGAGGGGGGTGCAAATCGAAAGTTTGAGGGGGGGGGTGCAAATGGAAATCTCGAGGGGGGGTGCAAATCGAAAGTTTGAGGGGGGGGGGGTGCAAATCAAAATCTCGAGGGGGGGGGTGCAAATCGAAAAGTTTGTCCCCGGGCGCCGGGAAGGGTCGCTACGCCTCTGTAAAGGGTGGGGCTTGGATTTAAAAAGCGTTATTCTAAAAGGAATAATAATTCTAAGGGGCATAATTTTAATAAGCATTATTGCAAAGGGATATTATAGTAAGGGAAGGAGGGAGGGGGAGTAGATTTTAAAAGCGTCACTTTAAGGAATAAATTTAATAAGCGTTAATGCAAAGGAACATAATAGTATGGGAGGGGGTCATGGATTAAAAAAGAGTTATTCTAAGAGGCATACTAATTCTAAGGTGTTTATTTTTAAAAGGGTGTATGTTTAAAGGAAAATGCATTCGAAAGTCATTCGTATAAAGATATATTGAGCTGATGAGTATACATTCTGATAAAATAAATTCAGTGTAAAGACAGTAAAACGCGGTATTGTCCTGAGTGAATCATGAGTTCGTATCCCTGACTCTCGTGAGGGAAAGTAATGTCGGCCATACTATCCTTTCATATGCCGAGGTCGCAGAAACAGAAAAACTACTTCTTCAGCCCCACTGATCGCTGGGTAAGAAAGGGTGACGTTGCTCAAAAAAGATTTTCAAAACGTAATACAACCTTAACAGGGAATACAAGTCTACAGCCCATTGAAGTAACAACTACCTCTCAATTCAAAGCCCGTACATTACTTGTAATACCAAAAACACAACGGGCAAAATCTGCTAATACATTACAAAATATCCATTAAAAAAACTGGGAGTGATCTCCCCAAACTTCCAGTTATCAGAAATCGCTCAAAAGTCGATACGGATCTACGATTTGATAAAATACTTATATATGAAATTTCATCAACCTAGCTGTAACGGTACTCGAGTTATCGTGTTTACACACACACAGACACACATACAGACATACGGACAAGATTGCAAAACTATGTTTTTCCGACTCAGGGAGGTATAAAACGTCGAGATTTGCAAAAAATCTCGATTTTTTTTTTTGGCACGATTACAAGACTTTCTCTATACTTGGTATATACGAGAAAGTAAAAAATGAATTCTCCCATTCCCCATCAAAGCCTCATACCCATGTCTGTTCGTCTAGGCCCTATATCAGAAATAATATCTCACACGAACCCCATGTGCCTAGTGTCGAAAAAAACCCTGTCTATCTCAACGATCAATAGCATTACATTTATTGGGGTGGGGGGGGGGGGGGGGAGGGAGTTAGCCTCGCGCCTAACAAACACTTGGGATAAATAATTTAGGTGAAATTTAACCCAGTCGCTCGATAGCGTAGGAGGGATAAGCTTCGTTAAGGATAGTTTAACTTCCGGTGTACTGACTGTGGTAAAGTTTACTTGTTTAGTGTTTGTCTTGCGGTGAAAGTTATTACCAACTTACTGTAATTTGTTGACAGAGTTTCTTTCAGGCATCACTTCGGTGGGTGTAGGGGGTGAGGGTGCAAAGAAAGTCTACCGCCCCCCCCCCCCCCCCCACTCCCCCACCCTCCGAACGAAATGAAATTTATATAGAAAACGGGAACAGGGCATTTCCCCCCTGTCAATTACCCCCCGGACATTCCCCCCCCCCGACATTACCCCACGGAGTAATTACCCCCTGTCAATTACCCCCCCCCCCCCGCCCAGTAGGACATTACCCCCCCCCCTCCGGACAGGGTTAGAGTTAGGGTTAGGGTTAGGGTTAGAGTTAGGGTTAGGGATAGGGATAGGGATAGGGTTAGAGCTAGGTTTTGGGGCTAGGGTTAGGGTTAGGGTTAGGGCTAGGGTTAGGGTTAGGGTTAGGGCTAGAGTTAGAGAGGGTTAGAGCTAGGGTTAGGGTTAAGTTTAAACCAATGACTAGCGTTGGTTTTGGTTTTGTGTAAAGTTTTAGGCTAAGGTGGATGTTTAGGTTTTGGTCTTTTTCTTAAGGTTTGGATTAAAGTAGTATATAGGTATAGAATTCTAGTTAGAGTTAGGATTCTAACTTGAGAGGGGGGGGGGGTAATTCCCCGGGGGGGGTAATTGACAGGGGGGTAATTGCTCCGGGGGGTAAATACGGGGTGGAAATGTCCGGGGGGTAATTTCCAGGGGGGTAATGTCCTGTAGCCATAGAAAACATATACTTTTACCAGTGTCGGCATCCCCATCACCCCCCCCCCCGGAAAATTTAGTCAGCCCTCAGAAAATATCAAATACCCCCTTCCCTAGAAAAAAGTGAAAGAAACCCTGTTTATTGAAGTTTTTTTGTGTTATTTTTTTTCTGTTAAGTAATGTCGACTGTAAATCGAACAACCCACATTTTTATTCTCGAAAGAAAGCCAATTACAATTTGTGTTGTTAACGAAAACGAAGCTTTCCTTAGTTTGGACTTTTAGAGAAGTTAATTTCCAATTAATATAACTTGTAATTTAAACAAAAAAAAAATTCTAAATTCTTATTCTTCAATGCAAAACATGTTAACTTTATTTTGTTACTATAAATGAAAGTTATTTTTTCGGTCTGAGGCTAGAAACAAATCTTAAGAAAAAAGGTAACTTACCGTTAACATTTAAAAATGTTTAGCTCCCAAATCGTTAACTTGACAGACAAACTCGAGTTAAATTTCCGATGCTAAACATTTAAAGACTGTCGCATGGTACTCAAAGCTAAACGACCTTGACATACATACGCAGCTGCTAAAGTCGGAGCTGTGGAAAATTCTGAAGCCGGCGGGAGCTGTGAAGGACTCTAAAGCCGGAATCTGGATTACAGAAGAGCCGGGGTTGACGCTGAACACTAACCGACTCCCGTTTAACTTAAACCATCTCTCTAAAACAAGATTAGAAAACGTGTTATCTTGAGTGGCGACCCACGGATATGAAGATTCAGAGAAGGATATTAAAGAGATGGTATTAGAGATGGGTTTTATCGATTTGGTTAGTCATCGTGTCTGAATTATGCAATGATGCTCGAGTTACAAAGCCGTTCTACTTTGTGTGTAATATTAAACCTGGTAAGAACTAAAATCGTTGATGTACACTAGTGTTGTGGGAGAGTGTGCAAGGAGTGTAGAAAAAAAAGAATGGTAGAATCGCTTTCTTATTCGAAAAAAAATAGTTAACTAAACGTGTTACCATCCCTCGTAAAACAAAGGCATCACTATTTTCTCACAACGTCAAATGTATCACCATCTGTCACATCAACAAACGTATCACCATCTCCTACATCACCATCTCTTACATCCCATATCACATCACCAAACGTACCACCATTCCACATTACCAAACATTTCACCATCATATCACCAAAAGTATCACCATCTCACACCACCAAAAGTATCACCATCATATCCCCAAAAGTATCACCACCTTTAACACAACACAGTTATCCCTCACCAATTGGAGCAGCTCACCCTCCATCTTAGTATGCAGCACCACATCCCCTCCCAGCCGCTGTTTATGACCGATCTTACGATGCACATATAAATAACATAAAACAAGAAACCAATCAATCACGTAATACTCTCCCAGACTCCAACCCCCACCACCCCCTCACACAACACTTTTGAGACGTGCCCCCACCCTACCCACCCCCATTACACACAATCTTTTCCCACCCCACAGAATAAAACCACATAATTACCATTGCATTCATTTTGTTTCTAGTCGTATAGATATAGCGTCAAAATCTGCCTCCCATGGAGCCGGTTCCTGTTTTAAGACATCCTAAACACCCGCCCAGAGAGTGAAACTGTTACTCACCGTAACGCGCCTTTAACTCGACTACACTATGTTTAAATATGCATTTATCAAAGGAAAAAACTCGTTTTTAGAATTACTGGTGCGTACGGTGGTTCTTATTCCTAAAATAAATTTAGTTCCAATACAAATTCTAAAAACTAGCAATAACTCTAACTATAACTTTAGCTATAATTCTAGTCATTACTCTAGCATAAACCTAGATACAAATCCATCCAAAAACTCAAGCCAAACCATAGCCACAAACCTACCCAATACTGTAGCCAAATCTCTAACCCTAGATACAATCCTAGCTATAAATCTAGTCAAACAACATCCACAACCCTAGCCATAACTCTAGCTAAAACCCTAGCCATAGCTCTAGCTACAACTCTAGCCATAACTGTAGCCTAACCCTAGCCATAACTCTAGCTAAAACCCTAGCCGTAACTCTAGCTAAAACCCTAGCCCAGGGGTCGGCAACCTTTTGCTAGGCAAGAGACAAAAGTTACAATTTACAAACTTTCCCAGTTTTTAAAGAGCCACAACATTTTTAGTTCAATATTCGGTATTTGATTAGGATTAGGTAAATAAAGTTGATTTGTTATTTAAAATAAATAGCTCTAAATATAGAAATAATTTTTATTCATGTAAAAACATAGACATGTTTCGCCAGAATAGTAAAATTAGTAATCAAATAATATTATTCTATGACTATCTCAATTTACTTTAGAAGCTGTTAATTTTTTATTTTTTTTTTATTTTTTTTATTTTTTACGGACATCACCGGTTCAGGAGGTGTCTCTCATTAGCCAGTTAGGCCTCAAGACGGCAAACTCCGACTAACTGGCTTGGATATTGGTTTGAATAACTTGCATCGTTCGCTTTTATCCTTTGGTTCTCACCAGGCTTATCTTCCATCCCACTAAACGCAGGGTAAAGTCGTACCCTACCATCCAGTAAAAATGAAATTATATAACTATTAATATTTGTGCAAGGAGCTGGAGAGCCGCATCTGGACGTCAAAAGAGCCGCATGCGGCTCGCGAGCCGCAGGTTGCCGACCCCTGCTATAGCACTATCCCTACCCAAGTTAGAAGCTAATAACTAAAACACTATGCCACTCAAGTCAAATTAATGCACACTGACACATACAAAAATGCTTTCTGAATTAAATAACTACTTTTGAAAATATTCGAAAGTAGTAAATAAAATATGCACTTCGGTAGTAGAAAGCATGGAACCACTGCCACGGGGCTGACCACATCACAGTTGTGAGAAAGTAGATCTATAAATTTTTTGAGAAACCAACCGCCTATAGGAGAATATTGATTAAATATAAGGAATTTATTTTATTAACGCGAAGTTATCTTACATAGTTATGAGTTTCTTAATTTAATTAAAAATATTTTTTCTATTAATATCAATACATTTTAAAGGCAGACAAAATGTTTACATAACATTTATTAATACTTATAGAAAAGTAAACAAAATCAACAAGGATTTACATGAGTTTTATATTTCAACTGGGGTATTGGTTTATTTATTAATTTGATAACATAGTTTAAAGTTGTTTCCCTTATTTGTTTGGAACTAAAATATTGGAAGAAACAAAAAGAAACCAATATAATACAGATCTATCAAGTTGCAACATTGCTGTGGTGTATAGAAGAATTAAGATTTATGTTTACGAGAAAAGAGCGGAGCATTGTAAGAAAGGTTAATTTATTTTACTATATTGAAGGTAGACCTACTTTCCTAAAATAAAGAAGCTACATATTTGAAACTATGTGATTTTTTCAACTTGTTAAACAATAGTAAACTCGCGACATTTCTTTTAGAGCTGTCCAGTTGTACAGTGAAACATGCATGTTGTTCTGGGCATCCAAATCGTCTAACTTGCTCTTGAGATATGTGAGCTTACCGCTCCACAAATGTGTGGTTTTCAAATCTAGCAATTTAATTTGAAGCGAACCAGCATCAATTCCAAATCTCTTTTAATTTTGTGTTGAGAGAATCTACTTTGACTGTGAAGGTCAGAGTACTTGCATTTCTTTTGAATTGCTCAAATATCTCAGTGAACCCATCCTTCATTTTGTTTATAGTAATGCTGAAGTGATTCATGTTAATAGTAGTGTTGGGTTGTTCATATTTTTTTTTTCAGATTTTTTAAAATAAAGTAATTTACCTCTCTCCGGGTCTTCAACAAAATGAAGTAAATTTTTTTTCGAAACAATCATCTAAATAGGAAGTTAATTGAAATAGGGCGTAACTAAATATTCTAATATTCTAATAGGATAGCGAGTGTTTATTATTTTATCGTTCATTGCCGAGTATTGCAGAACAATATTTGTATGTGTTTTAAAAATAAAATAAAATAATTGTTAATATTTGTGCATGGAGCTGAAGAGCCGCATCACGACATCAAAAGAGCCGCATGCGGCTCGCGAGCCGCAGGTTGCCGACCCCTGCCCTAGCCATAACTCTAGCCTCTAGTCAAGCTATTACTGTAAACTAACCATAGCTTCAACCCTAGCCATATCCCTAGTCAAAACCCCAAGCATGACCTTGACCCTGGTGATTACAGAGAACGTGTGCGGCCCTCGCGAGTAATTACGGTATCGCTATATTATTGCATGTCACATACTAGTTTTATGACCCGTTAAAACGGGGTCAACACAACCCAGCACACGAACGATAACACGGGTAGTGCTTAGCAAAAAAAAAAAAAAAAAAAAAAAACTTCGACCCTGTTTTAACCCCTTTCACACCCCTTTTAATTCCCTCACACCGTTTAGATTTTGTTTGTTTTTATTTCATTTTATTTGTATTTAATTTTTATTTATTTTTTAAATTTTACTTATTTACGAAAATCTGCTCATAAAAAAAAAATGTCCGATCCTGTTTTAACCCCTTTTACTGCATTTATAAAAAAAATTCCCTCACACCGTTTAGAATTTATTTGTATTTTATGTTTATTTTATGTTGAACACGTGTTCTGTTTTATAATAACCTTCTATTAAAAGGGTTATTGTGTGGTAGATATTAAGCGAGCCTTGCTTAACATGCAGGGGTCGCCACGTGTAAACATCAAACTAACGACATCTTTGAAAATAAAAACTGACGCGGGTGGATCATTTTAAGCTGATGTAGTTTCAAGTGTGTGGAGGGTTGAGGTAGGGTCATAGCATAGACAGCTGACTACATGAAACTTGCCTGTGATACAGGTGCTATTTTTAAAAAAAGAGCATAAAAAATGTTATACACTAGAATAAGCTAGGTAGGTTACGCAGCTTCAAAGTCGCAACAATTGTAGCCCATTTTAAAGATGTATATATGGTAGGGTTTATTAAAATTCGAACTTCAGTAGAGAGTGGTGTGAGTGGGGGGGGGGGGGGGGCGGGGGGGGGGGGGGGGGTAGGTACTTTGTGACGAAATGTTATTTTTTTTCCTTATCAAGTATTTTTTTAATAAAAACATATTATATATTATAACTCAAGGCATTAGAGTATTAGCTTTACGAAGTTGCAAACATCCAGTTATGATATCATTAGGTAATAAATGGACCCTCCTGTACTCGTCTGAATTAGCATACCGCATTTTTGTGCGTGGGTCTGTATATTTGGCCTCAAGCCCTGAAATGTCTGAATACTTTTTAGCAGGTCGAAAAGATGGAGGCGCATCAATTGAACCATAAGTGACATCATCTGGTCCCCACTGCAGCGCCCTCTCTGCTGCAACTATTTGCTTCAGATTTTTCCACACCCTTGTCCTTTTATTTCCAGCAATGCCTTTACTAGAATGAACAAAATTAGAATCTTTAAAAACAAATGCGGAGCTGGGTCTATCTGACTCAGTTATATCTTCAGTTACTACATGGCCACCTGGGACCGTGACAGTTGTCTGTATAGTTGCCAAGGAATCATTTAAACTATCTGATGTATGTGTGACATCCTCATTGGAGGTAGTCACATCAACTGTCACAACTATCTCTTCAGCTATTTCAGCTTCATCCACATCTGCTATTGTCAAATTTTCTCCATCGTCCACATCTGCTACTGTCAAACTTTCTACATCATCCACATTTGTTATCAAATTTTCTCCATCATCAACATATGCTACTGTCACAGTTTCTCCATCCTCTTGTTCTGGTTCTAGCAATTTAGGCACCAATTGACTGTTTAGCTTTTTTCTTTTAGAAGAAAATGATAACAGTGATGAGCGCGAAGTAGAACTTATTTACCTATTGAGGAGACAAATGCTCGTCAAGAGTATATAAAGACGTAAGCTTGATTTGTGAATGGTTTCTCGAGTTATGTTTATTTTTTTCATTTTTGGCTTTTATAATATTAATTTTGAAAACATTGATTTTTTTACTATACGATTGTTTAGTATGTCGTATTTAAATAATAATTCAGGGAATGAATTGCCATTAAATGTACATAGTACAGAACTATTTAAATGAGCTTCATGGGCACCCCTATTTTAAAGAAGGGCAGTAAGTCATGGATGTAGTGTGAACGTTTACCTACCTTTCTTGTAGATTTTAAAATATTTTTCTACGCAACAGTGTGTGATAGTAACTGTAGAACAATCTCTGCTATAGTTGACTTGACCTGTTTTTTTTTTTTTTTTACAAAACCACTTTCAAGATGCATGCAGTTCCGCCCCTGATAGAGCGACCTACGGAATTATTTTAATTCAATTAATACGTAAAAAGTCATCGATTTCGTCTAAGGTATTATTCAGGTCTCTTATATAAATCAGTTCTATTATTTACGTATTTCTACAGAATCAAGACCGATTCAAACAATACTGAATTTTAATATTGTTTATTTTTACGGTTCCGATCGCATCAACTTCCATGCGCAGCATCAACGTGCGCAGCAGCATCACTTAGCGCAGCCTCGGAACGCGCTGAACTCTCGGCCCAGTTCACACGCCGGCAGTGAATCAAGGGACAGCACTCTCTCGGCACAGCTCCTTGACAAACTCGTCTTATCTCCCATATTAATTTACTCATCTCGCCTGCTTACCGCCCCTTTCCTTCCCACAATGAAAAAACTTCACACAAACTTGTTGAAACAAATATATTTTTTTTCCCTCTCTCTCTTTCTCCGACTGTGGGAAAAATTTCTCTCCACCCTACGTGTTGTTTACAAGCCGGTCGCGCCTGTCCCATGATTCCTTGCCTCTAATGTTAACACTCCAGTCTAAAACTCTTCCGGGGATGTTCCAAAGAAAAAAAAAAAAAAAAAAAAAAAAACTCACGGGGAACAGAATGAAATAAAACTACAGACCTGAGAAGGAGGGGGGGGGGGGGGGGGTGAGTTTGCCCGGGGATCGACCGTACATCTGGCAACACTGCCGGCAGCCCAGAGTTTCGAACGTGACAAGACGCATTTTCAAAATGTGACATGGGCATGTGGGGAATTAATGGGGTGTGGTGGGTATGTGGTGGGGGTGGGGGGCGGAGGGTGATGGAGCAAAGAGTGTGATTCTAAAAGTATATATATATATATATATATATATATATATATATATATATATATATATATATATATATATATATATATATATATATATATATATATATATATATATATATATATATATATATATATATATATATATATATATTGGTAAAAATAAACACATAGAAGTCTAGAAGTCAGGGGTGGGTGGAGGGGTTTTGTACAACAAGCCGGCTGTATAAAAATAGACATATTTTGGTTAAGTGAGATCCACGCCAGGTCATGTTTTGACAAAGTTAATTTGACCGGACGGTCAGGTGGTGACGTAGGTGGCGAATGTTGGACGGCCAGGTAATGACACGGGTAGAGAATGATGGACGGCCAGATGGTGGCGAATGTTGGACGGCTAGGTGGTGAATGTTGGACGGCCAGATGACGACACGGGTGGTGAATGTTGGACGGCCGTGTTGTGACGTGTCCTTATCTAGACGGCCGAGTGTGACTTCTTGTATTTATTTATTTTTTTCCCTCCTACACGGCCACTCCGCGTCTTTTAATTAGGCCTAGATTTTTAGAAGACTCTACTCACGTGCCGGGGGCGATAGGTGCTTAAGAGGCTGGAGCTCATTATAGAGTTCAGAGAGGAGGTTTTACAGGCCTCTGACATAAAGTCCCATAAAGCCATAACAATGTAGTCTTTTTAAAAAGGGGGTGTTAACAAATATAACTTGATAATTTTAAAGCTAACCTTATCACTAGCGCAAATCATGATAGATGTTCTAGCATAGCCTTAACACTATGTATGACCCTAACTCTAATGACATTATAATACTCTTGATGACGTAACAAGATTAAATCTTTAAATTGCCAGTTGAGATACTTATAGTAGAGAAATTTAGTACTATATGGTTACTATGATAACTGTAATTACGAATACGTTTATGTAGCCATTTTGGTTACTGTCAAAACAACTATGTTTAGTATTATGCGGTCATTAAAGTAACTGACCATACGATTCTGTTAAATATTATGTTTTCTGTATAGCGAACTGCTAATAAGATGTCTAGATGTGAAAACATGACTAGCGCATTACCCCTTTACCTCCATTAAAACAAGTGGATGCTTTAAATGCTAACAGAAGATAAATACATATATTTGGTTAGGTTCGAACATGTAACAAACAAGACCGAACCGTGCGCTCTATCGCTAGACTATTAACACCCAAAAGCAGAAAGCGATGCTGGATAAAATAGACAACACTGACGCAGTCAACAAACGATGAGCGGACGTCAAGAGGACTATATTGTTAATTAAGATCGTGTAAAGAGATTCTCATTCACTTTAGGGTAGGTCGGTATAGACTAGAGAACATTTCACGACACATGAGTGGTCATGTCTCACCACAGGATGAGAGAAGTCAAACTCTACCTACATGAAATGTGTTGGTTAAAGATTGATTCAAACTGTATTAAACAATACAACAGGATTAAAGGCCCGCGGTCAGAAATGAAATAAGTAAAATATACGATGTATTTGTTTTTTATAAATGCATACCAGATTTTTTTAAAATATCTGCATTAATATATTCTGCTTTTTAAAAAAAATGTAATTACAATAACTAATTTCAAAACCGCTTTTGAAAAAATGAATGCAATAAAAATATTAACGCTTTGTAACTCAACTTCATTTTTTTCAGGAATTCATTAAGATGCAATGATTTCTTATCAACAGTAATTTCATACTTACTACTTTGGAAAAAAAAAACACCTCAATTACAAAAAAAAAAAATCGTTAATCTACACGGAGTCATAAAAAGAGTTGTTAAATAAAAATAAATATAATTAATTACCTTTTCACTTTTTTTTTTAAATTACACTGTGATTAAAGAATGTAATTTGCCTTGGTCCATAAACAAACGTAATTTAAGACTTACGATACAAGAAAAGAAATCAGTAATCTACAACTACTCAGTAATCTACACATTACTCAGTAATCTACACAATTACTCAGTAATCTACACAATTACTCAGTAATCTACACAATTACTCAATAATCTACACAATTACTCAGTAATCTACACAACAACTCAGTAATCTACACAACAGCTCACTGGTCTAAACAATTACTCAGTAATATACACAATTACTCAATAATCTACACAATTACTCAGTAATCTACACAATTACTCAGTAATCTACACAATTACTCAGTAATCTACACAATTACTCAGTAATCTACACAATTACTCAGTAATCTACACAACAACTCAGTAATCTACACAACAACTCAGTAATCTACACAATTACTCAGTAATCTACACAATTACTCAGTAATCTACACAATTACTCAGTAATCTACACAACTACTCAGTAATCTACACAACTACTCAGTAATCTACACAACAGCTCAGTATTCTACACAATTACTCAGTAATCTACACAATATCCCGTACAGAATTCCTGTCCCAACGATACCGAGACCAACCTAGACTAGGACCAATAACAGCGCGACACGTTTTATAAGCGGTTCCAGAAATTCCCACAGAATCTCCTTGACGGCGGTCCCGCCGGTACGGTAGACACTCCACGTGCGACCCCCCGGGCCTCGCGCGCGCTCCGCCATAATGCGCACAGACGTACATTAAAAACTTAGACACGGCGCTCGAACGTCGCGAGCGGGCGGCTCCTTTAGACGTGAGCACCGACAGGCAAATTGGTCGGACATCGGGATATACGTACATCTACGTCTGATGAGCATGCGTGTGAGTGCTCATATCACCCACGTGCATACATAAAAAGCGTATATCTATATATAAATCTAAATATAGATATATATATATATATATATTAATATCTGTCTATATCTATCTATAAATTAATCTATGCATATATCCATATTCCTATCTGTATCATTATCCGTATCCGTATCTATATCTATACATGTGTCTGTAGGTATACACATTATATATATATATATATATATATATATATATATATATATATATATATTAGAATACGTGTATGCATATCCTGACAAGCAGTCAATTTAATGATAATTACCAACCAGCAAAGAAACCCGTGTCCAAACAAGCACGCATTTGAACACACTAGCCACAGCACTCCATACACTCCTGGGTGCTAGTGCCTCACAGCTAACCCGCACACAGACACCCCAGACGGACACTCCATAAATAGATTTATAATAACCTGTTGTCACCATGTAGTGAAGCTTCATGTGTCACCGTCAGGTACATAACACAAGTACCCTAACAAGGAATTCGCCATTGTTAACAACATTGTCACGGAAATTAGCCCTCATCTGCGCGTGACGGTTTGTTTTTCTTGTCTGAAATTAGTCAGCGTGAGCCTGCTGTATCTACCCCAAACTGTGAGCACGACTAACTCTCGCCTTATAACAATACTCACAATATTGGTCAGTCAGTGGTAAGAGACAGTGTGTAATTAAGGCTGGCTGGTTCAATAATATCATGACAGATACAGACACTGCTGTTTTGTTTAAAGGAAGCGGGGGAGGAAGATAATGAAAAAGAAACACTGCGTCATCCCACACGATAACTACCCGGAAAGAGCGACTGAAGTCAAGCAACGCAAAACAACGATACAAACCTACTCATAGCGAGGGGGGGGGGGGGGGGCTGGGGGTGCGGACCGCACCGGGTGACACTATTTAGGGGGGTGACACCAAGGCAAAAAATAGTAAAATATATAGAGAAAAATTTGAGGGGTGGTGCAAATCGAAACTTTGAGGGGGGGGGGGTGCAAATCGAAAGTTCGAGGGGGGATGGAAATCGAAAGTTTGAGGGGGGGGGGGATGCAAATCGAATACTGAAAGTTTGTCCCCGGGAAGAGTCGCTACGCCTCTGAGGGGGTGACACCATTAAGTGCCGCACCGGGTGACACCCGACCTCGCTACGCCACTGCATCACACGCAATAAAGTACATCTCTACACGCGAATAAAGCCACTAAGTAATAAATAACACAAACAGACACACACGCACATAAATATATATATATATATATATATATATATATATATATATATATATATATATATATATATATATATATATATATACATATATATATATATACATATATATATATATATATATACATATATATATATACATATATATATATATATATATATACATATATATATATATATATATATATATATATATATATATATATATATATATATATATATATATATATATATATATATATATATATATATATATATATATATATATATATATATATATATATATATATATATACCAAGGCACACCAGTCACAAACTACATACACACACACATACAACTAACGACAAACCCATACACGCACATACGTACATATACCAAAGCACATCAGTCAATAACCCCCCACACACAAACACACACTCACACATACATATGCACAAACGACACGTGCCACACAAACTACACATTCATACATACATACATACACGAAGACACACGAGCCACTCCTTTACGCAAGCATTTATAATCACCCTGCACTAACCAAGACAAGACTAATTAAGAAACAAAATACACTCGGCCGTAATTGCCTTACATAATATATGACTAATAAATTGCCCTGTAAAAAAAGCCCCGCAGCAATAAAACAGCGCTACAAAAACTATTACAAACGCAGAAACAACAAGCAACTCGTAGGAAACACGACATAAAACGGATGTCAAGCCAAGATTAGGAAGATAACAATTTTTATTGAAATCCCAATTACTAATTACACTGTAAAACTATCTCGTTTTATCTGAAGAGTAACGATAAAAATATATTTCCTCGTATTTCGCGAGGGATAAAAAAATATAAGCAATGAAAATAAGTTTGACTTAGCGAGAGAAGGAAATCGATTCTCGGTGTTTGCAGCGTCTAGCAGGGCTGGGTATAAATCTGGCGGTAATTATAAGATGGTTTTCTTTATTCGATGAGGATATTCTATAGAATTGGGTGGGGGAGACAGTGGTTCTAGGGCTGTGGTTCTGTGACACAAGTACCGAATGACGGGATGTCTGTTAGGTGTGGTATTGGAATCTGTGATGTATGTGCCTGCAGTGTCATTGTACTTTGTCATATTTTTTTGTTTTTTTTTTACCTGTGGTCGCCTGACATGGTTACCTTACCTTTGGTCCATTTACACGATCGCCTTACGTGCGGTACCCTAAAAAGACCACCTTACATGTGCTCAACACATGGACATCTATATTTGATCCATTTACATGTGGCTCTCTTCTCTTACATGTAGTCCACTTACATGGTCGACTTACATGGTCGCATTATATGAGTACACTTACATGGTTGCCTATATGGGCTTCACTTCCGTGATCCTCTTACATGCGGTCCTGGTCCCCTTACAAATGTCCCCCTTACATCAGCTCCACTTACAAGGTCCCCTTACAAATGTCCCCCTTACATGTGCTCCACTTACAAGGTCCCCTTACAAATGTCCCCCTTACATGTGCTCCACTTACAAGGTCCCCTTACAAATGTCCCCCTTACATGTGCTCCACTTACAAGGTCCCCTTACAAATGTCCCCCTTACATGTGCTCCACTTACAAGGTCCCCTTACAAATGTCCCCCTTACATGTGCTCCACTTACAAGGTCCCCTTACAAATGCCCCCCTTACATGTATGCATTAATGCGACCTGTTGTGCCATTACTCGCATATCCTGATCTATGGTGTACCTACACACGTGATGCTAAGTCAAGCCAAAACGCGAGAACCACAAATAAAAGAGTCAACATGCCATAGTGAGCAATGTTAAATTGTGAAATTATTATATTTGAAGAAATCCATTCAGATGGTACAATTAAAAAAAAACTATGAAAAAGATCAATTATCTTTTTGTCGATAAGGTATTGACATGTTCGTGTCAGTGTCCTTCACTACTGAAGCGACCTTTGAACTTCATTCGAAATGTGACACATGCATGACACAGTCAACACAAACACACGCAACACGTGACCGGACGGGGGGATCGACGCGCTGGGGGTCATAAGTCACAAAATACGGGAAGGTCACACTGCCAGCAAAGTGAGGAGGGGGGGGGGGGGAGTAGAGAAATGGGGGGGGGGGGGAGGATGTCGTGTCACCCAGAGAGGAGAAAACATCCAAATAACGAGGGGGTGAGTCACACGCCTCGAGGTCTTATCCATACCGCGCCATTTTCTGGCTTCACGTTTATGGCAGTCTGTTGTATGGTATTTAAAGTGGAGGAATTAGGAATGTGCTTTTCATGTATGTATGTATATAATAGTATATATATATATATATATATATATATATATATATATATATATATATATATATATATATATATATATATATATATATATATATATATATATATATACGGAACCATGCGTGTTGTTACTACTAAAATGGGTAACGAAAAGCAGATTGCAATCAGTCTTGTGAATGCGGTTGTTAAACAATAACACGTAAGGCATCCTATGTCTTAATTAACGACTGTATATCGGTATTGATGCTGACCACATGGTCGGAGACACTGACCGCTCCTCACAAAAAGTTGCAAGCACGACATACGGTAAATAAAAAAAGACAAAAATATTTGCCAATAACCTTTTTAAAGCGAATGTAGCCATTTAACAAAAAAAAAAAAAAAAAAAAAAAAAAAAAACAACGTTAACACTACGGTAATCAATCTACGTAATGTTATAAATAACACCCAGGGGACAAAACGCAATCAAATAAAGGGAGGATAATTCTATATAAATAATTTTATACCCCATCTCTGGTAAGCAAAACATGAACATGTCGGCTTGACCTTTAATTAGGCAACCCCCGTCACCCCCCCCCCCTCCCCCATCTCAGGTTTTAATCCTCCCAGGCGGCCTGAATCCCATCGCAGCGCCCGTCTACGGACTGGGCTCTAATTTAGTTTACTCCCCCACACACCCCTCTCCACCTCACACACACACCAAAATGTGTGAGTCACTGTTGCGTTCATCCATCACTTCCAACCTCTCAATTCCAGGATTTCCTCCCCCCCCCCCCCCCTCTCCTCCGACCCCCCGGCCCACTTGGTATCAAAGACATGCATATAACCTGACAAATGGAAAACATTTTCCTGTGTATTATTGGTGGGTGGTGTGGGGGTAGGGGGGGGGGGCGGTGAATCGTGGGTGGAATGTTGAGGGTGCTTTTAATTAACAACGTCTCCTCCCAACCCTCAACCCTCACATAAAACCGCTATAGGAATCTAGTCTATGACGTAATATTTTCACCTACTCCCGTTCAACTGGTAACCTGCTTGGAATTTTTTTTAAATATTACAGAACACTAAACGACACTTGTTGTTAATTTTGTCGTTAAACTAAAAAAAAAAAGTATAAAACTGACTATAAAATTAATTATGCGGTGGCTGTGTTGACCTAAGCAAGTTCTATTGATCACAGACCAGGAAATGAACTCGAGACATTCAAGTTCGCGATCAACTGCTCTAATAGTCGACCGCGTTGTTTCCATCGATATCACGTGGTAACTAATTAAAACCACGGAATTAAATGCGCAAATGTACAACAAATCTCTGCTCGGTGACATTGAAAACGCTTTCAGGCACTGGCGCGCACCACATGTATGACAGTGAAAGTCATATTTTGTCTTGGACAAGTCTCTATATTATGGAATGGGGTGGTCGATTGGTAGAACTTACAAACCGCTAACCCGGATCTTAGGCTCGAGTCTCTAGGACGTTCCTGAGTCCACCCAGCTCGGATGGATACCTGAGTTTACGTTAGGGAAACAAATGCGTCTTGGCAAAGTGCTGACGACAATATCCTCATATATGCCAAGGTAATTGAAAAAGATGATGAAGTCAATTATGACACAAAAAAGCTCGAATGTGATCAGAGACGTCATAGTCTTGCAGGATACCACATTTTCACATGGTCAAACAGGTTATCAAACTTCATCAAACGGTTAAGAATCTTCTCAAGCTTTCACAAAGGGTAAAATAAAGGTCCTTAAACTTTAACAACTGGTCCAATAGGTTCTCAAACTTTCACACGTGGCCAGAAGGTTCTCGAACTTTCACAACTGGTCCAATAGGTTTTCAAACTTTAAAAACTGGTCCAATAGGTTCTCAAACTTTGACACATGGCCAGAAGGCTCTCAAACTTTCACAAATAGTCAGAGATTCTTAAACTTAAACAACCGGTCAAAAATTTCACAAAATTTCACAGAAGGTCAAATATGTTCTCACACATCAAACACATTGTCAAGTAGGACCCAAATCTTAACACCACCCCAGTCCCCCTTTCAAAAAAAAAACTTCAGTTCATCACAGACCCCTGGCCATCTCTCACCATCTCCAGATACCCAGAATTCCAATCTTCCCCTCCCATTTTCTCTTCAGCAAACTTGAAACACAAAAAAACCTATCGCCTCCTCCGTTAATACAATGTCAACATTTTTTTGTGTCAATCACCCACTGTCAAGGCCACGCGGTGACAAAACCATTTCTTCTCCATAATGACACACCACCTCCCTCCACCCTCCCCACATCCCATAATTCTTAATCCTCCATTTTCCAATCTAAATCTCTATCAGCGTATTACAAAAAGTTAATGACAAATGGCAGAGTTGCCTAGCTTTAAAACCATAAATTCTAGCGATAACGAGGTTATATTACATTCAGAGTATACATTATTCTTGTTTTAAAAAAAAAAAATTAATTAAATGTTAAAAATCAAACGATGTGGCTTTCCACAAGACGGATAGAGTTATTGATACCAAGGTATGAGAAGGTCAGAAGGATGCGTAGCCTATTTATTTTCATCAGAAGATTTAAAGCTAGGAGGGTTCGAGAACGGGATTCGAACTCGAGACTTTTGAGTTAGGTTAGGCGTGCTCTACCACTCCACTCCATATTGCTTTTAGTGATTTGACAAAGTGGCTTCATTGAAACCATTAATTAGATTCCAAAATGCATAACGTTAAAAATAATTCTTGACAACATTACAACTAAACTAGAAAAAAACAAAGGCATTAGTTAAAAGAATGGGCGTTAGTTTAACGAGATGAAAAGTTCGCAGCAAGATATTAAACTAGGCAATACGTTAAACTAGGCAATACGTTAAACTAGTAAAGACGTTAAATTGCGCGAGACATTTAACTGGGCAACATGTTAAACTAGGCAAGACGTTAAAAATAGGCAAAAAAATTAAACTAGGCAAGACGTACAACAATACACTCACAAACCGGGAATTCCCAGCAGCCTAATTTACCTCCGCGCTAAAATTGTATTTTAAAACTGAATAGCAACATGCAAAACGTCATCCGAGCGAACACTCCAAACTCGACCGACCAATCGAATTCTAGCTTGCATAAATTGACAGACCATTCCTTTTCTTTCTTTTTTTCGGACAATAAAAAAAAAAAATTCTCCTCGTGATTGGGTCAGCGTGTTACAGCAAGAAAATGAGATTAAGATTACCCATTAGCCTAATCATTTGCTTAACATCAGTTAGCTTGATCATTACCTCATCATTGTATAAAAAAGCAACAACTCTCATTTTTTACTTTCTCGTATATAAGAAGTATAGAGAAAGTATTGTAATCGTGCACAAAAATCACTTGAAATTTTAACAATTTTCACCGTATTACACCTCAGTCCTTCTTCACATCCGAAGTATAGAGGACTTATTTTAATCGGGCAAAAATTATCAATCCAGATTTATCAAAATTAAAAGGTTTTATACGTAATCCAGTCTGAAAAACTGGGCTTTGCAATTCTGTCCGTATGTCTGTGTGTGTGTCTGTGTGTGTGTCTGTGTGTAAACACGATTACTTGAGTACCGTTACAGCTAGGTTGATGAAATTTCATATATAAGTATTTTATCAAAATCGTAGATCCGTATCAACTTTTGAGCGATTTCTGATAACCGGAAGTGGTACTTTTTCTACTTTGAATTTTTCAAAATCCTATAACTCGAGTACTATTTCAGATAGATAAATGAAATTTCACATGTGAGTAAAAGATCTAATTTTCTACCTTCTGTTAAATTTTGAGTAATTTCCGTTGACCGGAAGTAGTAATTTACGCTACTTCCGATTTCTCAAAAAACTAATGTAAATTTTTAAAGTACTAATAATATTGCGCACTATTATGCACTTTTTTTTATTTGGCGTTCACTTGGTGTGCAATTGTTTTGTCTACGAGATTTTATTCTATTTTTAAAACTTTAAGTATTTATAATGGATTAAAATCAAGTCTATAGCCCGAGTTCCCATCCCCTGTTGTTTTATATAAGAATATTCGAGAAAGTTTAGGGGAGATCACTCCCGGTTTATTTGTTCCGTAGCACACAAAAAAGTGGTACTTTTAAGATCGCCTTCTTCGAGAACCTTAAACTAACACTGGTTAATATCGCAAATTCTACCCTAACACTATATTTATCCTAATACCTTACCCAAAATCCTAAACTTAGAGCTGACAGCTATACCCCTTTTAAAAAACAATCTCGTTGTGCAACGAGGTATTGGCCTGACTGACTCCTCACCCAAAAGTCTCGAGAGTTCGAATCCCGGGTTTGAGTCCGTAGGACGCCACTGAGCCCACCCAGCTCTGATGGGTACCTGGATTTACGATAAAGAAACTAAAAGCGGCTGGGCATAATGTTTTCACCTAGCTATCCCCTCATAAACAGACGTCATGGAAACAAATGAGCTCTACTTCCATGCCCTATTAACCACCAGGTCTGAAGTAGGTATCCATGTTCCCAGTGGCTTAGCGAGGTCGGGTGTCACCCGGTGCGGCACTTAATAGTGTCACCCCCCCAGAGGCGTAGCGACCCTTCCCGGGGACAAACTTTCAAATTTTCGATTTGCAACCCACCCCCTCGAACTTTCGATTTGCACCCCCCCCCCCCTCAAGTTTTTTTCTCTAGATATTTTGCTATTTTTTGCCTTGGTGTCACCCCCCCCCCCCCCCCTAAATGGTGTCACCCGGTGCGGTCCGGTCCCCCCCTCCCCCCTCCCCCTCGCTACGCCTCTGCATCTTCCTATTGCCATGACTAACAACATATAGGTAGCCATATTTTTTTACGAATTTAAATGAAACAACAGCCACTACTAAGAAACATGAATTCCTATTTCATCGCTGACAAGATAACATGCAGATGAGCATGTGTTCAGCGTGATAAAAACTAAATGGATAGAACAACTTTTTATGCCGGAAGCGTTTAGTTGTATTATAAAATCTTAGTAAACAAAAACAAGCAAGACTTGAGTTAGACGATTATAATCTCTATGTAGTTTTTGACATCAACAACCCATCAACTCCCTAAAGGAGCAAACTAAACGGTATATCTCTAGGCGTCATGGTGTTCTGTGTAAAGGAGGGATTTTTCAGTCTTCTTTCTTCGGAAAGGTGTGTAGGGGGACACTGGCTAAAGTGTATTTCCTATATACCTTTTATTTATGTTTTCAGTGTCGACCCGGGGGAGGGGGGGGGATATAGACAAGTCCCGCGGGTAGAACATCCCCGAACTTTTTGGAGCACGTCTCAAACCCCCACCCCCTGGAACGAAGCCTGAAAGAAACAGCGTGTGTAGTTTTATACACCACTAAGTGATCACTCCAAAATCACAAGAAATTTAACTCCACTACAAAAGGAATTATGTTTTCATTAGTTACCTTCTATTCCCACCTTCCCCTCCAACAAAAAAATTCCCCCCTCCCTCCTCGGTAACTCAAGAGACATCCACCTCCCTATTTTAAAACACATCAAAAAGTCAAGTATGACCTTCCACCCCCATAAAGTTTACCCACTTCCGGTGGCCAGATAATGGCGACACAATATCCGCCATCAGAGAGTCGCACGATGAGTTGCCAGGAACATCGTTGAACTCATCCCGGCCCCTCTTGACGCGCGCGTATGCACGTGAGCGGAGCTATCACGTGATGCCCGTAGTCAGTGTTTAAGAAGCACTCACGGAAACGAAAAAAGAGAATATTCCAGAGAGATTTTTTTTTTCTCTTAGAATTTAAGGACGGCATCGACTAGGGACGGACAACGAATTTTAAGTCCGGCAACCAAAAAAAAGATGGCTTGGATGTTTCACGAAACGTTAAGGGGTTAGGGAGGGGAAGCTTTTGTCAGTGTCGATATTTTATTTTGTCAAAGCTACATTTTACTTTTATAAAATTAAGTGATAATTAATCGGCTTTACATTCGCGTTTCAATAAGATATCTGGAAAAAAAACCAAGGATGAAAAAAATAGCACATATCACTTTTCGACTAATTGTTAAGACAAGAACAGACGACGATGAATAATTTTTTTTTTTAAATGCATACTTACATATAGCCTAAACATCATGTATATAGGGGGGATAACATTACAAAACTTACCTAAGCCTATTTATCATAATACTATATATTTAAAATTGAAAAAAAAAAACTGTTTTAACCACAGAAAAGTTACTTATCACTGAAGAATAAAATGTTTAAGCAATGTGTAACGACTCTGAAATTTTAAATCTTGATATAACAGTATCCGTAAATAACTTGTTAATAAATATTAGCGCATTAAAAAAAAACACTTTGACAAAGTCAATGATGTCAAAAACGTCTAGATCATGACGTCATCGGGTGTGACGTCACCAATCGTAAATCCTCATCATCAAAGGTATAGGTTAGTCAGTAAAAAAAAAAGCACTGCAGTAGTATAGAACGAAGATAAGGATCTTAGACTAAATCTCCGTAGTTGAAAGGGGAAAACCCGCTGCACTGTAGAGATGAAGGCTGAAGAAACTACAATGGGAACTTTCTTTTCGCGAAGTTAGGGCGTGCAGGGTCTTGCCGCAAAGGGAATAGAAGAAGATCTAGAGCTGTATATCCTTGAGTCGCTAGACTCAGGGGCAAATAAACCAAGATGGGGAAGCTAGACAAGCGCGGATGTTGGGTTACCCAAAAGATGGTCGGATAATGACGAGTTGGTTTGGCTAAACAAGAATGCGTTGGAAAATGGACTCTCAGTATGTAGGGTGGGGGGGGGGGGGGGAGTGAGAGAGAGAAAGATTAAACACTTTAAAAAAAAAAAAAACGTTATTTGAAGCAAAATAAAACTTTGTAAACAGACTTGGAAAACAAATTTAACAGACTTACAATCAAAACAATTATGACTTGAAATCAAAACAATAATGACTTGAAATCAAAACAAGTATGACTTGAAAAACAAATTAACCGCTGCAGACGGGGATTTGCGAATATAAAGACGCTTTTAATTGTAATAATCCTTGCCTGGATTTCAACTCGGGCTTTAAATCTATATCTTACTGTAGCGCTAACCCTTGGCCTAACCACTATCCTAGTTCGATCGAAATCCTAATCCTAATTGTATTTCTTCCAACGATACCAGTAGAAGAAACGATACGATACTTAACTGCCGGTGTTCATTAAAAAAAAAAGCAATTAAAAAAAAACAAAAAAATTGTTTTGAGCAGTCGTAAACGTTAGTTTCGCTCAATTACACACAAGGATAACTCTTTCGACAAAACTTGTTAACGATTATTTCCCCTTTTCTCCAATTGACTAATGAGTCTAACTCACCTTAAAAAAAAAACCGTAACAAATAAGTTGTTTTCAAAACTCTAGCAAACGGGAAAAAAAACAAGCCTCGCTTTGAAACTTATATAAAAAAAACGCCACGAAGGATAAAAACAAGAGAGAAACAAAGTAAACTGTTTTAAGGGGAAGACAACCGCTGAGAAACATTTCTAAAGGGAAACAACCTGAGTGAAACGTATACGTCATTTTATCCCGTCGAAGAATCGTGAGCCGGCTCGTTAAAGCGATTGAGCTGAAATTCTTCAAAGTTAACGCCGTGTGACTAATCACCATGAGCAATCGTCTACCACCCCCCCTCCCCACCTACCCTAGTCCACACACCACACACACTCACACACACATGCACAAACCTGGTTTAAAGAAAACAAGCAAGTGTAGTTGATTTATTGTGTGGCTTCAAGTTTGTAGATGTTTGTTTGTTTGTTTGTTTGTTTGTTTGTGTTACAGAAGACTGATCGTGCTAGGAACGTTTCTTTATTTGCTGGGGAAATATTAATATTTAATGCAAGGTTTAGGGTAAGTGTTGGGGCAAGGGTTAGGGTAAGTGTTGGGGTAAGGGTTAGGGTAAGTGTTGGGGTAAGGGTAAGTGTTGGGGTAAGGGTTAGGGTAAGTGTTGGGGTAAGGGTTAGGGTAAGTGTTGGGGTAAGGGTTAGGGTAAGTGTTGGGGTAAGGGTAAGTGTTGGGGCAAGGGTTAGGGTAAGTGTTGGGGCAAGGGTTAGGGTAAGTGTTGGGGTAAGGGTAAGTGTTGGGGTAAGGGTTAGGGTAAGTGTTGGGGTAAGGGTTAGGGTAAGTGTTGGGGTAAGGGTTAGGGTAAGTGTTGGGGTAAGGGTTAGGGTAAGTGTTGGGGTAAGGGTTAGGGTAAGTGTTGGGGTAAGGGTTAGGGTAAGTGTTGGGGTAAGGGTAAGTGTTGGGGCAAGGGTTAGGGTAAGTGTTGGGGTAAGGGTTAGGGTAAGTGTTGGGGTAAGGGTTAGGGTAAGTGTTGGGGTAAGGGTTAGGGTAAGTGTTGGGGTAAGGGTTAGGGTAAGTGTTGGGGTAAGGGTTAGGGTAAGTGTTGGGGTAAGGGTAAGTGTTGGGGCAAGGGTTAGGGTAAGTGTTGGGGCAAGGGTTGGGGTAAGTGTTGGGGCAAGGGTTAGGGTAAGTATTGGGGCAAGGGTTAGGGTAAGTGTTGGGGCAAGGGTTAGGGTAAGTGTTGAGGCAAGGGTTAGGGTAAGTGTTGGGGCAAGGGTTAGGGTAAGTGTTGAGGCAAGGGTTAGGGTAAGTGTTGGGGTAAGGGTAAGTGTTGGGGCAAGGGTTAGGGTAAGTGTTGGGACAAGGGTTAGGGTAAGTGTTGGGGCAAGGGTTAGGGTAAGTGTTGGGGTAAGGGTTAGGGTAAGTGTTGAGGCAAGGGTTAGGGTAAGTGTTGGGGTAAGGGTTAGGGTAAGTGTTGGGGTAAGGGTTAGGGTAAGTGTTGGGGTAAGGGTAAGTGTTGGGGCAAGGGTTAGGGTAAGTGTTGGGGCAAGGGTTAGGGTAAGTGTTGGGGTAAGGGTTAGGGTAAGTGTTGGGGTAAGGGTAAGTGTTGGGGTAAGGGTTAGGGTAAGTGTTGGGGTAAGGGTTAGGGTAAGTGTTGGGGTAAGGGTTAGGGTAAGTGTTGGGGTAAGGGTTAGGGTAAGTGTTGGGGTAAGGGTAAGTGTTGGGGCAAGGGTTAGGGTAAGTGTTGGGGCAAGGGTTGGGGTAAGTGTTGGGGCAAGGGTTAGGGTAAGTATTGGGGCAAGGGTTAGGGTAAGTGTTGGGGCAAGGGTTAGGGTAAGTGTTGAGGCAAGGGTTAGGGTAAGTGTTGGGGCAAGGGTTAGGGTAAGTGTTGAGGCAAGGGTTAGGGTAAGTGTTGGGGTAAGGGTAAGTGTTGGGGCAAGGGTTAGGGTAAGTGTTGGGGCAAGGGTTAGGGTAAGTGTTGGGGCAAGGGTTAGGGTAAGTGTTGGGGCAAGGGTAAGTGTTGGGGCAAGGGTTAGGGTAAGTGTTGGGGCAAGGGTTAGGGTAAGTGTTGGGGCAAGGGTTAGGGTAAGTGTTGGGGCAAGGGTTAGGGTAAGTGTTGGGGCAAGGGTAAGTGTTGGGGCAAGGGTTAGGGTAAGTGTTGAGGCAAAAGTTAGGGTAAGTGTTGGGGCAAAAGTTAGGGTAAGTGTTGGGGCAAGGGTTCGGTCAAGTGTTGGGGCAAGGGTTAGGGTAAGTGTTGGGGTAAGGGTAAGTGTTGGGGCAAGGGTTAGGGTAAGTGTTGGGGCAAGGGTTAGGGTAAGTGTTGGGGCAAGGGTTAGGGTAAGTGTTGGGGCAAGGGTAAGTGTTGGGGCAAGGGTTAGGGTAAGTGTTGGGGCAAGGGTTAGGGTAAGTGTTGGGGCAAGGGTTAGGGTAAGTGTTGGGGCAAGGGTTAGGGTAAGTGTTGGGGCAAGGGTAAGTGTTGGGGCAAGGGTTAGGGTAAGTGTTGAGGCAAAAGTTAGGGTAAGTGTTGGGGCAAAAGTTAGGGTAAGTGTTGGGGCAAGGGTTAGGGTAAGTGTTGGGGCAAGGGTAAGTGTTGAGGCAAGGGTTAGGGTAAGTGTTGGGGCAAAAGTTAGGGTAAGTGTTGGGGCAAAAGTTAGGGTAAGTGTTGGGGCAAGGGTTAGGGTAAGTGTTGGGGCAAGGGTTAGGGTAAGTGTTGGGGCAAGGGTTCGGTTAAGTGTTGGGGCAAGGGTTAGGGTAAGTGTTGAGGCAAGGGTTAGGGTAAGTGTTGGGACAAGGGTTAGGGTAAGTGTTGAGGCAAGGGTTAGGGTAAGTGTTGGGACAAGGGTTAGGGTAAGTGTTGAGGCAAGGGTTAGGGTAAGTGTTGGGACAAGGGTTAGGGTAAGTGTTGGGACAAGGGTTAGGGTAAGCGTGGAAGAAAGGGTTAGGGTAAGTGTTGGGGCAAGGGTTAGGGTAAGTGTTGGGACAAGGGTAAGGGTAAGTGTTGAGGCAAGGGTTAGGGTAAGTGTTGGGGCAAGGGTTAGGGTAAGTGTTGAGGCAAGGGTTAGGGTAAGTGTTGGGACAAGGGTTAGGGTAAGTGTTGGGACAAGGGTTAGGGTAAGCGTGGAAGAAAGGGTTAGGGTAAGTGTTGGGGCAAGGGTTAGGGTAAGTGTTGAGGTAAGCGTGGTAGAAAGGGTTAGGGTAAGTGTTGGGACAAGGGTTAGGGTAAGTGTTGGGACAAGGGTTAGGGTAAGCGTGGAAGAAAGGGTTAGGGTAAGTTTTGGGACAAGGGTTAGGGTAAGTGTTGGGACAAGGGTTAGGGTAAGTGTTAGGGCAAGGGTTAGGGTAAGTGTTGGGACAAGGGTTAGGGTAAGTGTTGGGACAAGGGTTAGGGTAAGCGTGGGAGAAAGGGTTAGGGTAAGTGTTGGGACAAGGGTTAGGGTAAGTGTTGGGACAAGGGTTAGGGTAAGTTTTGGGGCAAGGGTTAGGGTAAGTTTTGGGGCAAGGGTTAGGGTGAGGGTTGGAGTAAAAGCCAGAGAATGAGCAAAGCCTATGGTGAGTGTTGAGTTTGTGATCGCAAAAGGTGATTGTGTGTGAGCTAAAAAATAAAAGCTTTATTCGCTTTTTGAGCTAAAATGATTGGAGACTACGCCATTCGAAGCACTCCTGACGTTTAGATCGAATCGTTTGAGACAACACACCCGACTAACGAAATTCAAATACTCATAGAGGGAGTGGGGGGGGGGAGATTGGGGAGATGTCCAGTGTTCCTCACACTAGAGCAAGGAGTCACCAAATAACGGATGTGTCACCAAATTACGGATGTGTCACCAAAATACGGATGTGTCACCAAAATACGATGTGTCACCAAAATACGGATGTGTCACCAGAATACGAATGTGTCACCGAAATACGGATGTGTCACCGAAATACGGATGTGTCACCGAAATACGGATGTCTCACCAAATAACGGATGTGTCACCAAAATACGGATGTGTCACCAAAATACGGATGTGTCACTGAAATACGGATGTCTCACCAAATAACGGATGTGTCACCAAAATACGGATGTGTCACCGAAATACGGATGTCTCACCAAAATACGGATGTGTCACCAAAATACGGATGTGTCACCAAAATACGGATGTGTCACCAAAATACGGATGTGTCACCAATTTACTGATGTCTCACAAAGTGTCCAATCTCTAAACGAGTTACCGAGAAAACCGACCTCTGGTGTAGTCGCCATTGACCGAAATGTCATTGTCAAGCCGAGTGACCAAATGACCAAAATGACGTGGCCAAAAACGAGTCACCAAACGACCGGGCCGCATGAGTCACCAAACAGTAATTTTTTTTTTTTTTTTTTGAGAATCGTAGTAGTGACCAAAATGACGTGTTCAGGGCCAGTGACCAAGTGACCATGCCTTAAGAAAGTCGCCCAAGACAGTGGCTTTCTTAAGAGGGAAATGACCTGGCGTCCTATCCGCAAAATAAAATCTAGAGAACTAGGTCACGACGAAGCTCACGGCGGATCCTGAAGGTGATGGCCCAATTTGGAGGATGAAAGATGTCAGAGGGAGGGGGGGGGGGGGGTGACGGGAGTGGGCGGGATGGGTTAGAAAAGTGGATGTTGTGTAAAATGAAAAAAAATAATAAAAAAAAGGACGATGTAATCGATAACACGACCACGTGAGCGATGACGAGAAACAGATGACCGCGACAAAAGCCGAGAAGATTTAATAATAATGATGAATAGGGAGGGGAAGCGTTTTTTTTTATAGTGTGAGGAATCAGGTCACGTGCCTGACAGCAAGTTGTGGCCCCTTAAATATTTTTTTTTTTAAAAAGGGAGATAAGTAGTAAAAGCTTTCATGATTTCAAAAAAAATTATATGATGTTATTTTTTTTAAGTTAAGAACACTTTGTTTAAATAAACCGGGAGTGATCTCCCCTAAACTTTCTCGAATATTCTAATATAACACTACGTGGGATGTCAACTCGGAATATAGACATGATTTTTGTTTACTTAAACTTTTAAAAATAGAATAAAATCTAGTAGAAAAAAAATGCGCACCAAGCGAGCACCAAAACCAAATGTGCGTAATAGTGTGCAATATTATTAGTACTTTATAAATTTACATGCGTTTTTTGAGAAATCGGAAATAGCGTAAATTAGTACTGCCAGTCAACGGAAATTACTCAAAATTTGATAGAAGGTAGAGAATTAGATCTTTTACTTACATGCGAAATTTCATTTATCTATCTGAATTAGTACTCAAGTTATAGGCTTTTGAAAAATTCAAAGTAGAAAAAGTACCACTTCCGGTTATCGGAAATCGCTCAAAAGTTGATACGGATCTACGATTTTGATAAAATACTTATATATGAAATTTCATCAACCTAGCTGTAACGGTACTCAAATAATCGTGTTTACACACACACACACACACACAGACACACACACAGACATACGGACAAGATTGCAAAATTATGTTTTTCCGTATCAGTGAGGTGTAAAACGTCGAGATTTGTAAAAATCTCAATTTTTTTTTTTGCACGATTACAATACTTTCTCTATAGGCCTACTTCGTATACACGAGAAAGTAAAAAATGAGAAGTGCGGAATTTTTATGGAAATTTCACTTGAAAATATCAAGCTTTATTGATTTAACTTATCCTGTGGTGCAAAGGGCTGCAATCACACCTCTCCAAATTGTAGTAATAGAATCCCCTATTTTGCGTCTCCCCCACCTTTCGCAAAAGATCGTGTGTGCCTACTTCTCCCCACTACAATCATAAAGTGTCTCCAAATCTCCCTAAGCATAAATCTTATCTCCCCAATCCTCCAAGCATAGATCGTGTCTCCCCTATTTTCCCTAATTCACGACGATGTCTCTACACAAATCCCTAGGCAAATATCTTGTTTCGAAAATATCTCTCGTCTCTCCAATTCTCCCTTAAACAAATTCATAGTCTCCCCAACTCTCCCTAATACAAGTGATCTTGTCCCCCACACCATCTAAGTGCAACTATCTCATCTCCCCGCATCTCCCTAATACACTGCTCATGTCTCTCTACACCTCCCTACAACAACCTCCCCCCCCCCTCCCTTCTCCTTCCTTCTCATGCCACAAGATTGCGTTCTTAAGGGCGATTTCTCAACCGCGTTAATTTATATTAATTCATGCTCACGCGGACCTCCGCTCAGTGCACGTGAGTTACGCGCGCGTGTCACGGGTGCACCGCTATGAAACGGCCGTTCATTATATAATACTCGATAGGGGGAGGAACTCTGTTTAAATAGCCATACAGACTCGACAGAGTTAAGCACCCTGTGGGACGGGTTGCTTTTTGGCACTTTAATATGAGGTCTCCTTGACAAATTGGTTCTTGAGGCCTCGAGTTCTGGCACTCGACGCTGCGTGGTTTAAAATACAAGGGCGAGTCAAAGCCATGTTAAGAATAGAGGCCATGGTAGGCATCCAGTCCATGTTAAGTTAAGAGCTTCCAGTCCATGTAAAGATTAGAGTATCCGGGCCATGTTAAGATAAGATCCCATATCCAGTATCCAGTCCATGTTAAGAATAAAACTTCCAGTCCAGGTTAAGATTAGAGTTTTCGGGCCATGTTAAGAATAGAGGCCATATTAAATATCCAGTCAATGTTAAGAATAAAGCCCATATTAAGTATCCAGTTCATGTTAAGAGTAAAGCCCATATTAAGTATCCAGTTCATGTAAAGAATAAAGCCCATATTAAGTATCCAGTTCATGTTGAGAATAAAGCCCATATTAAGTACCCTGTCCATGTTAATAATAGAGCATCTAGTCCATGTCAAGAATAAAGCCCATACTAAGTATCCAGTCCATGTTAATAATAGAGCATCTAGTCCATGTCAAGAATAAAGCCCATACTAAGTATCCAGTCCATGTTTAAAATACCCTATCTAATGATTTCAGCTCATCCTGCGAATCCATCCAGTCCACTCCACGAATCTAAGCCCACACGAATAATCGAAGCCCACAAGACTAATCTAAGCCCACCCTACAACAGATCACATAAAAGTGCTCATGCCAACAATAAATTGTAACATTGTTATAATTACCACAGGTTCATATTTTACTCTCTACCAATAAGGAGCCTTTAACGGTAATGAAAACATGTCTTAGTTACAGAAAGAGCGTCTCTATTTTTTTTTTTGAGATCACAATTAGTGAACGTCCACTTTCGACCATAAGTGGCAGACCAAGTAGCTGATCACATAATATCATATCATCACCTTTATTTATTTGTTAAGATTAAGCTGTTACCTAATTTAGAATAATCAGTATAGGGTGTGAATGTTAATTAATATACTTTTTTGGGGATGGTTTTCGAGTGTAAACATTTAAGTTTTCTACACATAAAATGTAAAGTTGTCAATGTATAAAACATAAGCTCTTCCGTGTATAAAATACAGTGTTTAATATATCAAGCAATAATGTTAATGGGTGACAGAAGTTGTCAGTCCCGTGGGAAAGTTGAAGATCATGACCGAGTCAATGATCGATCAATTATCGATCTATTGGGTGATGACCACCACAACGAGGTAATCCCTGTCAGCGAAGACCCGCTTTCTCTCGCGTATTTTACATCACGGTCCTATTACCAGAATTCTGGCGTTAGAAGAGGGCGAGGGTGAGAATAGGAAAAGTGGGGGGTGGGAGATTGAGTATTGCTGTCACGTGCGACGGGGACCCGGTAGTATGGGGCGCGTGGCGGAAGTAGGTCAGCGATGAATGAATTGGATGTGGGGACGGGTGGGGGGAGGGATGGAGGGTGAGTGGATGGTAGGAGGATAGTGGGAGGACGTTTGAAATGGCATCAGACAAGCTATCAGGGTCAAGTCGAGGATTTCATCGAACAGTGCTGTTTCCAGCACTTTCGGCGTCAGATGGTAGAAGGATGAGGAAGAAAAGAAACTACAGAAAAGATGGTGGTAATTGCAATGGCGTCGCTAAGTCGGGTGTAAAGTAAATTTTAGGTATTTGTTTTTAATCAGCAGAACTAAAATTGTTTTAAGAACAGTAAGCAGTAAGTAAACATGTTTTTTTTTTAATTTAAATTGAACAATCTTTTTTTTTTGGCAACAGTTAGATCTAGCTGTAGTTGGCTAACTTAAAGCTGTGAACAACAGCTTTAGGTGGCTACCTTAAAACTGTAAACAGGTAGCTATAGGTGGTTACCTTTAAAATGTGAACAACAGCTTTAGTTGGCTACCTTAAAACTGTAAACAGGTAGCTATAGGTGGTTACCTTTAAAATGTAAACAACAGCTTTAGTTGGCTACCTTAAAACTGTAAACAGGTAGCTATAGGTGGTTACCTTTAAAATGTGAACAACAGCTTTAGTTGGCTACCTTAAAACTGTAAACAGGTAGCTATAGGTGGTTACCTTTAAAATGTAAACAACAGCTTTAGTTGGCTACCTTAAAACTGTAAACAGGTAGCTGTAGTTGGCTACCTTAAAACTGTAAACAGGTAGCTGTAGTTGGCTACCTTAAAACTGTAAACAGGTAGCTGTAGTTGGCTACCTTAAAACTGTAAACAGGTAGCTGTAGTTGGCTACCTTAAAACTGTGTCAGCTGTAGTTGGCTACCTTAAAACTGTGTCAGCTGTAGTTGGCTACCTTAAAACTGTGTCAGCTGTAGTTGGCTACCTTAAAACTGTGTCAGCTGTAGTTGGCTACCTTAAAACTGTGTCAGCTGTAGTTGGCTACCTTAAAACTGTAAACAACAGCTGTAGTTGGCTACCTTAAAACTGTGTCAGCTGTAGTTGGCTACCTTAAAACTGTAAACAGGTAGCTGTAGTTGGCTACCTTAAAACTGTAAACAGGTAGCTGTAGGTGGCTACCTTAAAACTGTGAACAGGTAGCTGGAGGTGGCTACCTTTAAAATGTGAACAACAGCTGTAGTTGGCTACCTTAAAACTGTGCTTTACATCATTCAACTACCATACCATTGTGCCCCACAACCACACACAACCCAGCTAACGTTTAACCAAAGCCATTCCAATTTTCCTATTGTCGTTTTAATCCTCTGATAGAGAAAAAAAAACCACACCCCGCTGGACAGAGCTTCAGATACAAACGCCTAATCCCCAATCAAAATCACGGAGCTTAAAACTAACGACCACCACAAAAACAAATTCCCAATCCTCAGACACAGGGACTTGTCGGCCAATCCCTCTGATACGCTTACCCCACCGTCCACATTTCCATTAAAACACGTTCGCATTTCCATCAACTTTAACGAACATTTTTTTAACCTTATTTTAAATCCAGTTCGAACATTTTTTTTTATCTTGAGTATTAGGTGTAAGATTACAAATTCAAGTTTTTATACTACAGCAATAACAAAAATGACTAAATTTTCTAAATGTAAAGTGCCAATCAGGAAATTTTTTTGTAGTCCTTGATTGTATGATGAGCTACTCTAAACATAACTAGTAAAAGACAGCAGAAAATCACATATTAAAACACATTTTATAACCATCAGTCAGTTAAATAACAAAAAAATCGGTTGTTTTTTTATTAGGGTCGAGCATGACCCAAACTACGAACGACAAAATATGAATTGCTTTACCTACGACAAAATATGAATTGCATTAAATACGACAAATATGAATCACTTTTACCTTACGACAAAATATGAATAGCATTACCTATCAGGAAAAACTTTGTATTCCTAACTTTCACGTATTAGTGTACCATTGAAAAGTAAAACAGGCGGTAACAATGTCGTTATAGGGTACGTAACTTTAAAACAAACATTAATTAATTAAATACCATAGAATTTTTTTTTGTATTAAACCTAAGATATGAGTGGGGGGGGGGGTATATGAGTGTAACCAGATATCAGCTTCAGGGGAATCCCACATCCCAACGTTGGAGTCCAAGATGGAGGCTGTGGGTTTGTTTTTTTTTACTTCCGGTCTGCGGACACTCCCCCTGGGTGGTTGTTTCTACAGGATGTCCCCACGGACAAATCTGGTGTGAGTTGCCGTGCGGTAATTGGAACAAGCGGTTGGTGTGTGCTGGAAGACGGTGGTGGTATAGCATAGCCTGTTGGTCAAGGCGGTGGTACAGCATTGGCGACTGGTCAAGATGGTGGTACAGAAACGACCATTGATCAAGAAGGTGGTACAATATCGCCGGTTGGTCAAGACTTTGGTGGTACAGCATTAGCGACTGGTTAAGACGGTGGTACAGCATTGGCGACTGGTTAAGACGGTGGTACAGAAACGACCATTGATCAAGAAGGTGGTACAATATCGCCGGTTGGTCAAGACTTTGGTGGTACAGCATTAGCGACTGGTCAAGACGGTGGTACAGCATTGACGACTGGTTAAGACGGTGGTACAGAAACGACCATTGGTCAAGACAAGACGGTTTGCATAGGATCGTCAGGTTGGTCAAGGCGGTGGTGCAACATATATATATATATATATATATATATATATATATATATATATATATATATATATATATATATATATATATATATATATATATATATATATATATATATATATATATATATATATATATATATCCCAACTCCCCCAACGAATCGCGTACGAGAATCGTGTGCCAGAAGACTCTTAAAACTTGCCGCTATCACAAGGTGTAGCTGTGACTTGTGATGTCGGATGGCGCTTGGTGTGACAGTAATGCGGACAGATGACAGGGAGGCTTTGATAATGTCCGATCATTTGGATCAGATGAGAGAGTGGGCGGGGCTTGGAGGGGGGGGGGTAAAAAAAAACTAATTTATCAAGGGAGATAATAGGGTTGAGGAAAGGTAATTAGGCCAAACGAAAGAGGGGTGAAACCAGGGAAAGATAAATGTAGAAAAAAAATTGATTTTAAAATGTTTTTAAGGAGGATTTTAAGCTGGGGAAAAAATTTAGCAATCAATTTTTTTTAAACCTCATCTTACGGGCCTTCAAAGTTTATTTGTTTAAATCACAGGAAATGTATCGAACAATGCTTTTTTTAATACTTTTTTAAAATCACTATACCTGAACGTCTTAGCTATATTAGAAGTATTCAATGGAACTTCAAAAAGCGAAAAAAAATTACTCGTGAAAGTGAATTTGACAAAAGATAATCAATCTAGCATCTACCACGAATAATAGGACGCGTAACATTAGGATAGAGTGATGGAGTGGTAACCCGAAAGTTCTGAGTTCGATCCTCGTTTCAGTTTGGTTAAGAGCCGATATAACCTCACCAAGTCAGGACAAAATCACATCAGACGGATGGTATTGCACACGTCGATTGGCGGTCATGTCTTGGAATGTATTTATCTTTACTAGAGGAACTGGGTTTAACGAAAACATTAACCGAAAAAAAATTGTATTCTCAGCTCAAACAAAAACCAGAAGAAAAAAAAACGATTGAATAGCCAACGGAGATAATGGATTTTTTTTTCAGGCGATATCAAAAGTTTCTTTCTGCTTTCTAGAAAACATCCTTACCACGACCTATTTCTATAGATCTCACATCGCCACAAAGTCTCGTCAGATCCTAGTATTGAAACAATTAAATTAGGAACATGGATTCCTAGGCGTCGTGGTTGACCCTTGTTACGGGTCAGTTGTATTTCTATCTAACCTACAACTGACCGGTAACAACCCGAATCTTGAAAGAAGTCAATTAGGAACGTGTTACCGGCGAAAAACCTAATCTTGAAACAAGAAAACTAGGAACCATTTTCCTTAAAACGCCCTAGGTTGGACCTAATATTGAAACAAGTCAATTAGGAACATGTTCCCAGCGAAGACCAGCTCGAACATAAGCCTCAAACAAGTAAACTAGGAACATGTTCCTTGAAACGCCCCAGTTGACCCTAATCTTGGAAGAAGTAAACACGGAACATGTTCCCAGCGAAGTTCAACTCAGCCTAATCTTAACAAGTAAACTAGGAACATGTTCCTTGAAACGACCTGGGTCGAACCTAATATTGGAACAAGTCAACTAAGAACATGATCACAGCTAAGACCGGCTCGAACCTAAACTTCAAACTAGGAATTTGTTCCTTGAAACGCCCCGGGTTAACCCTAATCTTGGAAGAAGTAAACACGGAACATGTTCCCTGTAACCCCCAATGTTGGAACAAGTTCCGCCCACACCAGCCAAGAAGATGCTCCAATCACCTCTAAGGGCGTCACGCTCCCAAACAAATTGTTTGTTGTGTCTTGGAGCGCTCGCACCAGACCTCGCGCCTGCAAACCTCTGGTATAGATTTTCAATGCGTACTTGTCCGGGTTGTAATCTGCGGTGTGTACACACTGTACGCCAGCACCGAGAGCTTGTACATACATCACATGACCGTTGTTGTGTCCGCGTTGAGTAGTCGAGGTATCGATGTTTTTGAAAATTAGTATGTTCTAGTTTTAAGTATGGGGTTAAGATTTGGTTTTGAGGATAGGGTTTAGGAATCGAGCGGTTGAACGTGGTTTTTTATAATGGACGCGTTTTTGGTTCGAGAGTAAAGTATGGAGATGACTTCGCACGTTTAATCATAAACAAGAGTTCGCTGAAACAGAGTATTGTATGGAAAAAACAAAGAAAAAAAAAGCATTTTTACATGTATTCTGTCTATATTGTGCAGATAAAGCACTGAGTAATTCATTAATTCGTTCCCGTAATAACAGAGGGTGCACTTTGAAAGATTTTCAACAAGATAGATTGTCATCGGCATGGGGCTCAGGTAATGTCTTGCCACGAGTGTTCAGTGATCAAGACAAGTGCATAACATTTACCTAAACAGTAATAGCCTGGCATATATGTCTGTAAGGAACTAGTTACGCAATCAATCTTCAAAAACACATGCCCTACCCACACACACAACAACCTCCCCCACCCACACATACAACCTGCCCCACCCACACATACAACAACCTCCCCCACCCACACATAAAACCTGCTCCACCCACACATACAATAACCGGGTCAGCCCACGAATACAATAACCTGCCCAAAACACAAATTCAACAACCTCGCCAACCCACACATACAACAGCCTGACCCACCCCCCACATACAACCTGCCAACCCCCACATATAAAAACCTACCTCACACACTTACAACCTGCCCGAAACACAAATACAACAACCTACCCCCACACACACAACAACCTGCCTCACCCACATACACAACTACCTCCCCTACCCACACATACAACCTCCCACACCCACACATACAACAACCTCCCCCATCCACACATACAACAACCTCCCCCATCCACACATACAACAGCCTCCCCACCCACACATACAACAACCTGAACAAGCAATCAACAACCTGCACTCCCCAACTACAAAACAGCCTGCCCCAACGAATTATTTATTTATCCTACAACTCACCGCCATTGTTTACATTATCCATGTAATTGCTATGGCTAGGTCTAACGATTGTTAGACAAAAACCTTTTTGTAAAAACACCCAGACAACTATAAACTTTAGCACGCTTATATTGCTAAACAAAACAAATTTGTTTATCGGACATGCGCAGGTCTTATACATGCGTCTAATTGTGGGCCAAATGTCTAAAAATGAAGCCAAATACCAGAAAATCTGGCCAAATTTCAAAAAAGCGCTGCCAATTTATAAAAAAATGGAGCCAAAACAATATATTTAAAACAAAATTGTAATCAGTATTTTCGCAGCAAGGTTATAATGACCTCTGATTTAAAAACCAATTAGTACACAAAAGCCAACATGTAATGACACAGTAGGAGCTGACGATCAAAATATTTTTTATGAGCGTAACTCATAAACAAAACTAGAAACACGTCAGCAAACAATTCACATGTTAAAGCATTTTAAAACAATTATCCCAGGAAATAACAATTCGTAAAGCATTCAATTAACAAAAAATTATGAAGCTATCGGTAATAGTATGTAAAAAAGAACAAGTAGCCAAAATACACACTGAACAGCACAATATATACTTTTTAGTTATTTAAAAAGAAATGCTAGCTAATAAATGGAAAGTCTTATTTTTCTTGACAGACACGCCCAGCCCCCTAGGTTTAAAGGGTACGTAACTGTGCATTCACGACATAAAAAACATTGATGCAGAAAATAAGATAATTCTCTCCCTTTGTAAAAAAAAATTGCATTTTCCAATAGTGAGTTTGACAGCTTGTGATGTGAAAGTAAAAAAAAATAAAAAATAAAAAATAAAAATAAAATAAAATAAGGAAGAGTTAACGAGTGCAAGGTGATTATTAAAACTATAAGGTGTTGTCTGAAACGTTTAGCTTTGGCTTAGGTAAGTGACTAGCTCGTAAGGTTTAATCAGCGGAACGACTTGGCAAAGGATTATGTTTTAGTAATTCAATCAATATATGGAGTGCGTGTATGTGAGGGGGTGGGGGGTGGGTGGGGGGTGGGTGGGGGGGGGGGGGTAGGTGTGGCGTGTGTGTGAGGGGGGGGGGGGGTGGAGTGTGGTGTGGGGCACAGTGGCACTCAGTGATCCTCAAACTTCGGGACTAACCAGGATTTTAAGGCAGTTGCCTCTCCCAAGGTAAATCCTCTAAAATCGGTTAATCGGGTATGTGTTTTAAGTTTAGATTTATCTAAATCGATGTCTTTGGTCCGACAATAGGCAACAGTAGATAACACAATTACCTAAGTAGCCTACACTTAACAAGGTCATGGGCGCCGAACCCCACCCCACCACACACACACCCACCACACACACCCCACACACACCAACACACACACACACACACTCCCACACATACCCCCACACACACACCCCCACACACACACATACACACACACACACCCACACCTCCCCAACCACACACACACACACTCACACACATTACTCCCATTGATGCAATGACTAAACTACAAAGCAGTATTGTATGTATTCGAGATTCTGAATAACCTCAGTTTATTCAGCTCATTCCAAACGGGGGGTGCTTAACATCATGACCCCCCCACCCCCTTGCTAAAAACAAAACCTCAGCTGTAAATAAATCCCAGTCAGTCAACCCAATTAGTAATAATAAACTACACGGCAACTCTAAGATTTGAACGAAAGAACTGACAAAACAAATTTAAATAGTCGCATGATAATGTGGGACGACGTGGCCTAGAGGTAGAGAACTAGACTGCTAACCCGAAAGTCAGTTGAACGTCCATGAGTCCACCCAGCTCTGATGGGTACCTAACTCACGTTAGGGAAAGTAAAGGCGCCTTAGCGTAATGCTGACCACACTATCCCTTCATATGCCGAGGTCACAGAAACAGGTGAACTCTACTTCACTTGCCCCAATGACTGTCACGTTTAAAAGGGAACTACTTTTTTTACGGTATTGATAACGTATTTTTTAAAAAACAAGCGCAAAAAAAAATTATTTACATTACCGAGAGACAAAAAAAAAATTACATTAAGGTAACTCAGTTTGAACGAATAGCGCACCGCTCGCAAATTTGAGCAGACAGGAAGTATACGTGACGTTTGAAACGAAGGCATTAAAATCATTAAAATAAAAAACATCACGCTGATGGGGGTGACACCGTCAATTAAGTTTAATGGGCTGCACTCTGTCGCTTTACTTTACCGGGCGATCGTTCTATCCGATAACAAGCGGTGAATGACACATACTGAATGACACATGTCACAACGGGGGGGGGAGGGTGTCATCGTTTATTCAGGTAGGCAGGGGCGCAGGTAGGGGGTTCGTTTACCGTGTAAGAGGCTCATCAATTGGGGAGTGTCCCGTAGACCTCGTTTAAAGGATTTGATTTAAATGTAAAGGTTCCTTTGAGACTCCTTTGGCAGAGGAATTAGAGTATGTTTCTTGACCTCGGGATGGTGTGATCAGCACTTTGTCCAGCCGACTTTACTTTCACCAACGCAAGTCAGGTACCCATCAGAGCTGGGTAGAATCACTGACGTCCTATATTAACAAGTCTGGACCGAGATCCGAACTCGAGACCTTCGGACTAGCAGCCAAACGAAAAGATTTGATATACCTGTATACATTTTCCACATATTTAGAGGTTTACGTTGTTCGAACTCGAGACTTTTCGGTTTAGCAACCGTGAGTCTTAAACCTACTCGACTACGCCGACCCCCACTTTCTGTATGTTATATATCGCCCCACTTTCTGTATGTTATATATCGCCCCACTTTCTGTATGTTATATATTGCCCCACTTTCTGTATGTTATATGTCGCCCCACTTTCTGTATGTTATACATCGCCCCACTTTCTGTATGTTATATATTGCCCCACTTTCTGTATGTTATATATCGCCTCACTTTCTGTATGTTATATATTGCCCCACTTTCTGTATGTTATATATTGCCCCACTTTCTGTATGTTATATATCGCCTCACTTTCTGTATGTTATATATTGCCCCACTTTCTGTATGTTATATATCGCCCCACTTTCTGTATGTTATATATTGCCCCACTTTCTGTATGTTATATATTGCCCCACTTTCTGTATGTTATATATTGCCCCACTTTCTGTATGTTATATATTGCCCCACTTTCTGTATGTTATATATTGCCCCACTTTCTTTATGTTATATATTGCCCCACTTTCTGTATGTTATATATCGCCCCACTTTCTGTATGTTATACATCGCCCCACTTTCTGTATGTTATATATTGCCCCACTTTCTGTATGTTATATATCGCCTCACTTTCTGTATGTTATATATTGCCCCACTTTCTGTATGTTATATATTGCCCCACTTTCTGTATGTTATATATCGCCTCACTTTCTGTATGTTATATATTGCCCCACTTTCTGTATGTTATATATCGCCCCACTTTCTGTATGTTATATATTGCCCCACTTTCTGTATGTTATATATTGCCCCACTTTCTGTATGTTATATATTGCCCCACTTTCTGTATGTTATATATCACCCCACTTTCTGTATGTTATATATTGCCCCACTTTCTGTATGTTATATATTGCCCCACTTTCTGTATGTTATATATTGCCCCACTTTCTGTATGTTATATATTGCCCCACTTTCTTTATGTTATATATTGCCCCACTTTCTGTATGTTATATATCGCCCCACTTTCTGTATGTTATATATCGCCCCACTTTCTGTATGTTATATATCGCCTCACTTTCTGTATGTTATATATTGCCCCACTTTCTGTATGTTATATATCGCCCCACTTTCTGTATATTATATATTGCCCCACTTTCTGTATGTTATATATTGCCCCACTTTCTGTATGTTATATATTGCCCCACTTTCTGTATGTTATATATTGCCCCACTTTCTGTATGTTATATATTGCCCCACTTTCTGTATGTTATATATCGCCCCACTTTCTGTATGTTATATATTGCCCCACTTTCTGTATGTTATATATCGCCCCTAGTCTAGCTGGACCTAGTTGGATTCAAAGTTTTTCGTCCTTGTCGGTGTAACAAAAATCAATCGCGTCATGACCGACTGTTGAACCCTGGGTATAAAAAAAACACGCATGCGCACTTCACCAATTGAACATTATTGAGAAAAGTCATTCAAACATTTATTACTTCCGGCGACGCGAACCTACCGGAAGCCGTCGAGTGAACGCGAGGGGCGGAGATGGCTAATTCAGTTTTCTGGGGGTTGTTTCCCCTTTTACGAGGCAGCTGCTTGGGGATTAGTTTAGAGGGGGGGGGGGGGAGAGAGAGAGAGAGAGAGGAGAGATACTGGGAGATACTGGCTCAAAATTATGTTTCATATGTTCAAGTAAATGAAGAAGCTAGACTACAAAGTAACAGGACGCTAAAGGGGGTAAACTGCCCCTGGGGGGGGGGGGAGATTAAAGACGTAACCTCTCTTATGTATAACGTTACAGGTAAAGCATATTCAGCATTCTTCTAGCCAGTAAAGCCACGAGTATATCCGGTTGTTGTTTTTTTTTAAATGACACATGAAGAGAATACAAGACTTTTACAAGTTTTTTTTTAAATTACATACATCACGCTTCTTCCGTCCGTTCGTCAAGGGTGGAAGCGTAATTTCACCCACTTTTACCGAACCGATTTTTTTTTTCAAATTTGACACGTATGTCAAAAGTCCGATAATGCAATGTGACATGAACCTTCACTCAGTAAGTATTAAAAATTAATCAAAGATTGCTGAGTAAAGTAACACAAGTCTCACGCTTTTGCACGAGCGTGCGCGTTCTGTACGTTGAAAAGGCGCTTGTGTTGTTGTTGTTTTTTTAGTCCTGCAATTTTCTCAATACTAAAAATACAAATTATTAAATATACAAAGACATGTATAATAATACTTACAATAAAACGAAAACAAAATAAGTTAACCTTATGCCTGTAACATGTTGGGAGTACCCTAATCGTGGCTAGAGTAAGAGTTAAACTAACTTAAGCCAAAGGCAAGCTGTTTATGTTTCGTTTTAGGATTACAGCAATTATTCAGTCTTTAGTTTACACAATTGTTGTGTTTGAAGTTACGATTAGGTTGGCGTAGGCTTAGGGTTAATACGATTATAAAGTTTCTGGTGTTTATACAAAGTTAAGATTAGGTTTTTATAGATTTAGTGTTAATCCCCCCCCCCCTTGAACTACAACAATATTTATTGTGATGCTTGAAGTGGTACTTCTCGCTATAAAGCGGTGATCAAAGCAAACGATAATCAATACATCCATACCCGACTCGCCGTGCTCTCCAAATGCAATACAATCAATAGAACAAAACAAAAATCAATGAAAATAGGGGCTGGACATGTATAGATAAACAAACACACAAAGTCCATTACTGGACAATACTGGTTCGACCACAGCGTTGTGTAGGGTGGGATGAGGTGGGGATGGTCAATTTGGGGGATGATGTAACTTTTAACCCTAATTAACCCCACTCTTTAATAAGATAGGGTTCGTTTAGTTCTATAGCTTCACATTAAGTGAAGGGGTTTGTAGGGAGGGGATGAGAGAGACAATCAGAGAGTGGGAGAGGAAGATGGTGAAGAGGAAAGTTGGAGAATGAGATGGTGAAGGGAAGGGAGGAGAGAGAGAGAGATGGTGAAGAAGATAGTGGGAGAGGGAGATGGTGAAGGGAAGAGGGAGAGATGGAGATGGTGAAGAAGATAGTGGGAGAGGGAAATGGTGAAGTGAAGAGGGAGAGAGGGAGATGGTGAAGAAGAGAGTGGGAGAGGGAGATGGTGAAGGGAAGAGGGAGAGAGGGAGATGGTGAAGGGAAGAGGGAGAGAGAGAGATGGCAGGAAGGAGGAAGGGTAATGTGAAACGTATTTATGATGTAAATAAACTGGTGAACTTAAAAGTATTTTCAAATCGGTTTTGTTTTACTTATTGTATCATAAAAGTTTAATGTCCGCGCTGTTTGTCTCTACTTGTATGATAATAGTTATATATCTGTCCCCTTTTTTAAATTTTTATCCCACAAGATTACTGTTTATCTCCCATAGTATGATACAAATAACAACTTAAATGTCTGACATCCCTTGTATCCTACCAGTTCTCTGCTCGTCTCCCTCTGTACGATACAAGTTAAATATTAGTCTCCCTTCGTATCAAATAAGTTAAATGTCTGCCTCCCCTTGTATCATACCACTTCAACGTTTACCTTCCCTTGTTCAATGTGTTTCCACTTGTATTACACATGTTTAATTTATGTCTGATTAGATAAAAGCTCAATTTATATCCTCAATATTGTACTTATCATATCAACATGTATGGGTATTCCTCGGTCTATGACATTAGGTTAGCCTTCTTAACATGTTTGATACAACTTGTATTTGTATTCCTATTTTATGACATCAGTTCAGATATCCTAACATGTATGATACAAAAATGATTTGTATTCCTCAGTTCAGCCTTATAAAAAAATACATGTTCTCTATATGACTATACTTGTATACTGGAGTAGACTCTATCAACATGAAGATACAAGTCCCATCTCTACTTTAAAAAAATGTTAAAAGCCACACTAAAATGTTTCAGGGTCATTGTTTGCTCTTAAAGATCAGAGTTCCTGAGACCTTACGTGGGAGCACACTGAAATAGTTTCAAGTGTTGGGCAATTCTAACCAGGAAATTCGCCAAGTATCTGCAGTTTGTAACGAATCTAAATTTGACTCATGCTTAACGATGTTATTTATTGTTTCAAGAAAGATGAAATTGTTTTGTACATTATAATATAACGCAGGGGTACTTTATCTAAAGAACCACTTCATTATAGAAACATATAAAACTATCTATACTCACAAAGGTACTACTCATTATATAATCATATGTATTACTAAATATACTCCCAACTCAACAACCTACTCAACAACCTGCACAACCATCACCTCACCCACACAACCACTAACTAAAATTCTTATATCTGAATTCCCTCCCAGCGAATCTCAAATGGTGTAAGGGTAAACAACACGCCAGATCAGGGACGACAATCCACGGTTTTATCTGTACATGTATAAGCAAGAGAAGAAATAAAACGCAGGAAAGTGAGTCGGCAGGATAACTCAAGTGGCTCTTAAGTAGGGGAGATAATTATGGAAATAATCCACGACTTGTGTATTGCGTTTCTTTCTTTTAGAAATAGAGAGAAAAAAAGTCGGATATAGATCTAGTAGGAAATATAAAACAGGGAAATAGTGGTTCTAAGTTAGTCAATACTAGGGGGATAAAAAAAATGTAATAAATCCAACGTTTAGAGTGAGTAATTAAAAGAGAGAAATATATGTGAGTTATCTCCCCTGCATAAAATGGAGTGGGGGGGGGGACAGTCAAGCATTAAATCATAAAAATAACTTACACAATAATAAACTTGGGACTTACCTTATTTTATTTAACTTGGTTAAATTATCCACGTCTAGATTCCTTGTTTTTGTCGACGTTTTTGTTTTTTATATTTTTTTTTACAATCCTCTCAAAGTTGAAAAAGATGTGCTTGATTTAATCCAAAAATACGAATCACAAATTAGAACTTCCGGTTGCATTTAACGAAACTAATTAAAAGTTATATCCGAAGTCTTGCATTAATTAAGTTGTTTGTTTTTACACGCACACGAACTCGTTAGCTACGTATGGTGCTCCGTGTAAGTATAAAGTCAAGTGTCATGGGTAATTAAATGGTTCCTAAATTAATTATCTTTAGGTGGGGAAAAACAAGAAAGCTAAAATATGGTAAGAAAAACAAGAATTAGTTTTCAAAATTATTAGAAGTTAAGGTTCTAATTTAAACTGAATTTTAACCATCAGTGCTGATTGTGATATGTGATTTCCTCGATGAGTTAGACACAAAGTAATTATGTTGCTGTTGGGGGAGGGGGGCAGAGTTTCTTCCAGGCATCTCTTCGGGGTGGGGGGGGGGGGAGGTGAAGAAGAAAGTCTACCGCCCCCCCCCCCCCCCCGAACGAGATGGAATGTATATAGTAAACATACACTTTTACTAGAGTCCGCCCCCCCCCCCCCCCCTCGAAAAATGTTGACCGCTACCCCGGAAATATCAAGTCCCGTCCCGTCCCCCCCCCCCCCCCGGATAAAAAAGTCTGGAAGAAACAAACTCAGGTTCTCGTCTTTTTGCTGTCGAGCTAACCCATGCAATATTGGTTGCATCAACACCTACCGCTAACATTAACCGTTAACGATAACATCTGCATTAGTACAAAGTAAAATTTATGAACAGTTGAAAGGTCGCATAATTATCAGAGAAAGCGAATGGTTAGATCTTTATCAACAGTAACAGTGGATGGTCACATTTTTATCAACATGAATAAGTCAATGGTCATATATTTATCAACACCTCTCACAAACAGAAACACACGAATGGTCACATATTTACCCACAGAAACACACAAATGGTCACATATTTACCAACAGAAACACACAAATGGTCACATATTTACCAACAGAAACAAGTGAACGGTCACGTGATCGCGCTTCTATCAACACCCACCAGCAGACGCCGGACCTAATCCAATCGTCTGTATTCTAATTGATTAGACCGGCACCCTCGATATTGACGGGGGGGGGGGTAGAGATGTGGAGGGGGTTAAGGGGGAGAGGGAATGAGGCATACCGAAGCATGAACCGAAAAGTCAATCGACCGGGTAACAGTAATAGATTGATTTGGTTATCGATCTCTTGAGAACTTGAGCTTGGGGCAATGATTTAAGCAACAATGTGGATCAAACAAGATCAATTTTATTTAGAACACAACGACTTGAATTTGGAACCCCTTGAATGATAAGTTTGTACATATCCGTTTTATTATTAGCACAATTAACAGATAAGATTGACAAAATATGTTTAAATAGAAGCAGTCAATTGAAAAACATGTTTATATTCATTGTAAACAGTCGATAGATACTTTCGATAACATTGAATTTACTGTAAACACTATAAAAATAATGTATTTAAATTTCCTGCTTAGGATTGTTTAACCTTGAATTTACAGTAAACACTAAACAGAAACGTTTTATGGAGCTTAATTTGAACTTAATCAAGTTTTTATAATTACCAAGATTACTTATTGCAAAGATGTATACCAGCATACAATTCTGAGCAGTCTTTAATAACGAGTGCGTGAAACGAAAACACATGTGTACAATACAATACATCTTTGAAAATAAGAACATTACTAAACCAGAACATAGCCTTAAGCAAACTTTCAAAATAAGAACATAATATCAGAATATATATTTCTAAAACTATCTTAAATCAAATGAAATAGTCCTAAAAATATATGCAAAGCGGTCTTTATTAAATGAAATAATCCTAAACATATTTCTGAAACGGTAGGCTATTTGATAGTATGAAATAATCCTAAACATATTTCTAAAACGATATTTGATCAAATGAACATAAGCCTTACACCTAGAACTCCACTATCATTGACACGGAATAAATTATGACTCTGCGAACAGACACAACCCAGTGTATTTTAAACCGTACAAACCAAAGAACAGTAACTCTACCACAGCCTAATCCTAGAAACAGGAACAAGGGCCATAAATCTTCTTATGTAATGGATTGTACTGAAATATGGTACCAAGGTTCTGATTGGTATGTGGGCTAAAAACGCGAGCAGTAATCAATGCCACTAATTGGATTAGCGAACCTCCAAGACAAAGAACTGAGATGAGATTCTGGTGTTCTGAATGACCAATATTACCCACAAAGTTAAATGATTTCTAATTACCTTTATTGGGAATCAATCAATAAATGCATATATGTTATCGAACCTTATTCAATAAAGTATGCACAAAGCATTAGTGTACGCATTAGAAATTTGAAATAGATTTAATATTAAAGGTGTGACCCAAGTTTTAAGTTGTTGAAAACAGAAAACAAAAGTAGGCCAGACACAAAGTCTTAATAAATATACATACTAATTATAACTCAGTGAGAAAAGACGTGTAATTCAGTTTTAGCTGATGAAAGAGATCCAAATATTATACAAGAACTTCAGCATTTGATTGATTACTACAATTTGTTCATGGCATAGCATACAGCTAGGTAGAAATTGGCAGCAATAAAGGTAAATAAAATCTGGGACATATTTCGGTAACCATTAGCTACATCATGACATCGCTACCTGAAGCATACCACCACTACCCACCTTACCACCACTACCCACAACATACCACAACTACCACAGCATACCACCACTACCCACCTTACAACCACTGCCCACCTTACCACTACTACCCACAGAATACCACCACTGACCACAACATAACACCACTACCACAACATAACACCACTACCCACAGCATACCACCACTACCACTACATACCACCACTACCCACAACATAACACCACTACCCACAACATAACACCACTACCACTACATACCACCACTACCCACAACATAACACCACTACCCACAACATAACACCACTACCCACAACATACCACAACTACCACAGCATACCACCACTACCCACAACATAACACCACTACCCACAACATAACACCACTACCACTACATACCACCACTACCCACAACATACCACCACTACCCACAGAATAACACCACTACCACAACATAACACCACTACCACAACATAACACCACTACCCACAACATAACACCACTACCACAACATACCACAACTACCACAACATAACACCACTACCCACAACATACCACAACTACCACAGCATACCACCACTACCCACCTTACCAACACTGCCCACCTTACCACTACTACCCACAGAATAACACCACTACCACAACATAACACCACTACCACAACATAACACCACTACCCACAACATAACACCACTACCACAACATACCACAACTACCACAACATACCACCACTACCCACAACATACCACCACTACCCACCTTACCAACACTGCCCACCTTACCACTACTACCCACAGAATAACACCACTACCACAACATACCACCACTGACCACAACATACCACCACTACCCACAACATACCACAACTACCACAGCATACCACCACTACCCACCTTACCAACACTGCCCACCTTACCACTACTACCCACAGAATAACACCACTACCACTACATACCACCACTACCCACAACATAACACCACTACCCACAACATAACACCACTACCCACAACATACCACAACTACCACAGCATACCACCACTACCCACAACATAACACCACTACCCACAACATAACACCACTACCACTACATACCACCACTACCCACAACATACCACCACTACCCACAGAATAACACCACTACCACAACATAACACCACTACCACAACATAACACCACTACCCACAACATAACACCACTACCACAACATACCACAACTACCACAACATAACACCACTACCCACAACATACCACAACTACCACAGCATACCACCACTACCCACCTTACCAACACTGCCCACCTTACCACTACTACCCACAGAATAACACCACTACCACAACATAACACCACTACCACAACATAACACCACTACCCACATCATAACACCACTACCACAACATACCACAACTACCACAACATACCACCACTACCCACAACATACCACCACTACCCACCTTACCAACACTGCCCACCTTACCACTACTACCCACAGAATAACACCACTACCACAACATACCACCACTGACCACAACATACCACCACTACCCACAACATACCACAACTACCACAGCATACCACCACTACCCACCTTACCAACACTGCCCACCTTACCACTACTACCCACAGAATAACACCACTACCACAACATACCACCACTGACCACAACATACCACCACTACCCACAACATACCACAACTACCCACCATACCACCACTACCACAACATACCACCACTACCCACCTGACCACCACTACTAAACACCTTACCACCACCACTAACCACCATACCACCACTACCACAGCATACCACCACTACCCACCTTACCACTACTACCCACCATACCACCACTACCCTCCTTACCACCACTATCCTCAGTTTACCTTCACTATCTACAGAGTCCACCTAAAACTAATCAAGGCTGGTAGACATTATAGTAGGATTATGGAAATGAGAAATCAACAAAGGGACGCAATCAACACGGCCAATAAATAGGTCGTGTGTCGAGGGGAGGTACCGTGATGGCGCATAGGTACCCATAGCTAAACACATGTACACATACATAGGTACCTATAGCTAAACACATTTACATATACACATAGGTACCTATAGCTAAACACATGCACACATACACACAGATACATAGGTATCCATAGCTAAACACATGTACACATACACACACATAAGTACCCATAGCTAAACACATTTACACATACACACACATAGGCACCTATAGCTAAACACATGTACACATACACATACATAGGTACCCATAGCTAAACACATGTACACATACCCACACACATAGGTACCCATAGCTAAACACATGTACACATACATACACATAGGTACCCATAGCTAAACACTTGTACACATACACACACGCGAGCATAGGTAACTAAACTATAGCTCTAATTTTTAATTGAAAAACGCAGTTATAGGTTAAAACGGAAAATTAAACACATCCTACTCTAGCCATATGCAATATCTGAATTAAGATACACTATTGTAATCTATACAACCGAACGCAATATTTTAAGAAATCAACCAAACCACATACAGCTCTATTCACACACACACACACACACACACACACACACACACACAGAGAGAGAGAGAGAGAGAGAGAGAGAGAGAGAGAGAGAGAGAGCGCACTGAAGCCACATAAAAAGTCTTCTTTCACATACAAAGCATCCAAAATAACGCAAACCCTAATTGTCTTCATCTACATATCGCACATCTATAGATAATCGCATGCATGCAAAACAAGATGATTCCTGACAGAAAAAGAAATAAAATCTTTCAGGAAGAAGAGACGAATAGGATCAAGAGAGATAGCTGCTGAAATAAAGATGTATTTGGCACCAAAAATTCGAGTGTAAATTCTCACACGAGAGGTAATATCCCGAGAAATAAAAAAATAAAAAATAAAAACGTCTTTACAATTTTCTGACAAGATCAGGGTATTGATGGAGGTCGGAGTTTTAAAAGAGAGACTACAAGAGGATCTATAGAGGGTGGGGGTGTGTGAATATCGATCTGATTGAACACCAATATTGGTGTGAACACCAATGTGTTTTATGGGAGGGGGAGGTGGGGGAGGGTTAGGAAAAAAAAACAAAATTGTCGTGGTCATTCACCGCAGTGGTAAGTTATAGAACAAGTTATGAACACGTAAAACACTGTGGCAAGCGATACTTGGCATGACCGTCACTCGTGTCCCACATCACGTATGGCCCCATATTTTGACAATCCATACACTCACACAATGCCAACCACACCCCCACACACCACCTATAACCACATTTGACCACACCATCAAACACACACCAGCAACCACATCCCCACACACCTCAGCCTCATACCAACTGTCATCTCATTTTCACACAACACCAATCTTCTTCGCACAACTAATGACCACACCGCCACACACCACCAATAACCACACCGCCACACACCACCAATAACCAACCACACCGCCACACACCAGCAATAACCATACCGCCACACACCACCAATAACCAACCACACCGCCACACACCACCAATAACCACACCGCCACACACCACCAATAACCACACCGCCACACACCACCAATAACCAACCACACCGCCACACACCACCAATAACCACACCGCCACACACCACCAATAACCACACCGCCACACGCCACCAATAACCACACCGCCACAAACCACCAATAACCAACCACACCACCACACGCCACCAATAACCACACCACCACAAACCACCAATAACCAACCACACCGCCACACGCCACCAATAACCACACCGCCACACGCCACCAATGACCAACCACGCCGCCACATAACACCAATAACCAACCACACCATCACGCCACCAATAACCACAACCCCACAAACCACCAATAACCAACCACAACGCCACACACCACCAATAACCAACCCACACCATCACGCCACCAATAACCACATCTACAGCAAACACACATGACCACAACCCCTTCAAAACCAGTGACCACACCATCCCCTCCCACCACCCCACCCCCAGCACCAACGCCAGCTATTGATTCCTGATGGACAAAAAACGGCTGCGGTCGACTTGGGGTAAATAGGTTTTGGACATTGATGCTCACACGCCGATAGTTCATGTTTTCACTCCAAACACCGCGCTAAATAGTTCATTTTTTTCTGGACCTACTTTCATGGGAGAAAATTGGATCTCAGCGGTTCTAGAACATTCACAACCAGCCCCCGAGCAGTAATTTCCAACAATGAAAAAAAAAATTCTCGCGCTATTTGCAAACAAAGGGACGACATGGCCTACTGGTAGAGAGCTAGACTCCTGACACGAACGTCTAGAGTTCGAATCCGGGTTCATATAAGTAGAACGTCGCTGAGTACACCCAGATCTGATGGGTAACTAACTCACGTTAAGGGGGAAAAAAGCGGCTAGTTATAGTTAGGGCTGGTAAGTAGGTCAATAAACAGTTCTATGGCTCATGCAGGTTTTATTGAGCCGTACAACTGGTTGGTGACCTACTTACCAGCCCTATGGTGATGACCACATTATCGCTTTGTGTGCCGAGGTCATTGAAACAGATGAATTCTGCCCCATGTGTCTTGGGCACGAACGGGGAAAGAAATGATGATTTGCAAAACAAACACGAATTAAATTCTACTTACAAGCACTTTTCTAGAGAAAACATTTAAGGCGTGTTTTATATCACGTAGATGAAGCGGGTCATCAAATAGATCACGGATGTAGGGCTTACACGGAGATCAGTGTTCGCAGTTTATAAACGAATGTTTAAACTAGAGTAGCAGCTGTCCCATCATATCATCAGCTAGTCAACAAATCACAAGCAAATCAAACATCCCCTAAGAATTACATCAACACCCATCGAAAATCGATTTGTTTTTAATAAACTTTTTTTTCCCTCGATAAATTGACACAATGATCTAAGAAAGGAATCTGCTTTGGTGGAATACTACTAACGCAACTGCAGTAATATAGAATAGATCTACACTGTAGGTACACGTGTAGATTAAAATAATATATTACAACGTCAACTAAAAAAAGTATAAAACATTGCGAATATAGCATACGAAAAACATCGTCTATAGTACCAAAAACAGAATCACCTAAAATAGAACTACCAGAGTTTGTTCCAGGCATCTCTTCGTCAATCTAAGAAAGGCTACCACCCCCCTCCCCCCGAACGAAATGGAATTTATATAGAAAATATATACTTTTAACAGTGTCCCCTCCCCCGAAAATGTATTTTCGCCCCCCCCCCACCTCCCCAGAAAATTTCAAGTGCCATCCCCCCCCCCCTCCCCCGGAGAGAGAAGTCTGGAAGAAACACTGAGACCCACCATATACATCACCTAAAAAAGGTCAATCGCATACAACATCGCATAAAACATTACACACGTATCTAAAATACCACGCGCAACATTAGAACAAAGCAAACAAACCCTCATTACATTTCTAGATCAGATAATGGCAGACTAACATCCGGTTTCGTTTCGAACAGCAGCTGTGTGTCCGGACTATAATCACGTCAACTTGCGACAACATCAAAGTTTAAATTATTAAAACACGAACATTACATTACAATCACGACATTTTACAGTTATGTCAAATTTTTAACTTTTATAACACTAGCATCACATTACAATCACGACATTTTACAATTACGTCAAATTTTTAACTTTTATAACACTAGCATCACATTACAATCACGACATTTTACAATTACGTCAAACTTTTAACTTTTAAAACAAACACATTACAATCACGACATTTTACAATTACGTCAAATTTTTAACTTTTAAAACAAACACATTACAATCACGACATTTTACAATTACGTCAAATTTTTAACTTTTATAACACTAGCATCACATTACAATAACGACATTTTACAATTACGTCAAACTTTTAACTTTTAAACACATCACAATAAAATCACATTTTACAATAACATCAAACTTTTAACTTTTAAAACACTAACAACTAACATTAAATAAAAATTACGATATTTTACAATTACGTCAAACTTTTAACGTTAAAACACTAACATGACGTCGAACTTTTAAGATTTTAAAACACATACAATCATGTTAACTTCCAATACAAACACATTGTGTTTAGTTCAATCTCTACAGTTCATATTGTGTACCATGTAACTATGTACAATGGCCGACAAGGCTATACAAAAAAATTGCATGATTCCCCCCCCCCCCCACCCCCGCAACTGCACTCATCCCCACCCTCTGCCTTGAAAATACCAAACTGTTGATTAGTTTTGAGAGAGAAAAAAAATGATTTATCATAATTGAAAATAAGCTTATAATTAATTAGGATTTATGAATAATTTGATTATTTAATTATCTAAGACTTTTAGTATTAGATACCAGAATGGAGTATTCGATTACGTTAGGGTGTCTTAATTTATATACGTAGAAATAACACAAAAAAAGCTCGGTCTAAACTTCAAAAACGTTCGTCAGAACACAAGTTGTGGGAAAAAAAATTCTTTGATGCTTGTGAATTATTTTAACCCTTGACAAACACTTCACGCCCTCTTCTCACCCCTATTAAGTTCCGCTTTAAATAAAATTTAATGAACAATTATAATTACAGGAAGTAAATATTGATTGTTTAGTGCGGATATGAAGTATAACTTTATCATTTAATCTTGATGCAGGGGAGGTAAAAATTAACTATTTGTTTGTGAATTACGGAACGTGATCCGTGCTTTGAAATAAAAAGAACGCATTTAATTATTTATATAGAATTTTATCGGCAGGACAAATAGAGGATTGCGTGTGGGCTGGGTGTAAAAAATACGGAAGCAATCAGCAAGCATTGATAGAGCTTTAGCACATTTCAAACAGAGATAGGGGTTCCATTTTGTAATGTGGCTCAGATGTAGGAAAACATTGTGGGAGTCTCTTTAAGACAATGGTGTGTCTGTTTTCAGTTGGCTGTTCGTTTTGATTTTTAATTCTTTTTTTTTGACGTACTGTGAATGTATGAATATGATATGCCGGTAAATTTAAAAAAAAAATTAAAACGGCTGGATCAAGAAGCAAAAATTGCGTAGGAGGGGTCAGTGTGACATTAACTTCTTAGGCTGCGTTGTGTGGTAGTTGCCGCAAGTTTTAATGGTCAAGTCACCGAGGTGCAGTACATGTTAATGTGGTCAAGTCCCCGATGTCCAGTACATTAGCATAAGATTAAGTCAGTAGCGTAGCGAGGGGGGGGGGGGGGCGGGGGGGGGGGGACATATGTCCCCGGGCGCCGACCTTAGGGGGCGCCAAAATGGGTTGGAAAAATAAATTGAAAGGTTGAGGGGGGTGCAAATCGAAAGTTTGAGGGGGGTGCAAATGGAAATCTCAATGGGGGGGGGTGCAAATCGAAAGTTTGAGGGGGGGGGGGTGTGCAAATCGAAAGTTTGAGGGGGGGTGTGCACATGGAAATCTCAAGGGGGGGGGGGGGGGGTGCAAATCAAAATCTTGAGGGGGGGTGCAAATCGAAAAGTTTGTCCCCGGGCGCCGGGAAGGGTCGCTACGCCTCTGGATCAAGTCATCGTAGTCCAGTACATGTTTATGTGGTCAAGTCAACTTAGTCCAGTACATGTTTATGTGGTCAAGTCAACTTAGTCCAGTACATGTTTATGTAATTAAATCACTTTAATCCAGTCAATTAGCATATGATCAAGTCATCGTAGTCCAGTTTATGTTAATGTGGTCAAGTTACCGTTATCCATTCCATATCCGTGTGATCTAACCTATGGTGTCCATTCCATGTTAATTAAAGTGTGCAAGGCATCGTGACCAAACGTACTTGTATCCCTACCCCGCCCCCGCGTACTATCAGAGATAAATGAACACCACCAACTTCCCACGCAGCGCTTGTAAACTTACACTGCAGAAAATTTTAACATTAGGGTTGTCTATTATTCATACATGCACCCGTTTTATGCTTTCATTCATTTTTTATTAATTCTAATGGAACTTTTTTTCAAAGCGTGCATCCAGTTGTTACACTCAGTATGTGGTACGGGATTTTCTGCATACAGTATACATGACGGGATATACGCTTGGTGGGATTCTGTTGAATTATTCACGCATGATCGAACTGTTAGCGAATAGAGGAAACCGATGCTGTGGGGTAAATTACGCGGGATGCCACGGTCGACTGGACGCAAGTAGAATGTTGTGGTACTTTCTCCATCTGTGGTGGTAGATAGACAACATCCGCACAGCAGGTGGGATATGTAAGGAGTGGGGTGGGGGACTACCTGCATGTTTTTACGTTTAGTCGCAGGTGTGTTGGCCAGGTGTGTTGGCCAGGTGTGTACATTTATTGGAAACACCGGAGATTGATCGTTAGGGACTAATGAGATGGAAATTAGGGAAATAGAGGGATTGTGCGTAGGGTATAGTTTATAGGGTTAAAAGAAAGGACTGTGGGGTCAGTCATTAGGGATAAGTGAAGGGAATGTGTGGTCAGCTAATGAAGCAAATGAAGGGAATATGTGGTCAGTTAATGAAGCAAATGAAGGGAATATGTGGTCAGTTCATGAAGCAAATGATGGGAATATGTGGTCAGTTAATGAAGTAAATGAAGGGAATTTGTGGTCAGTTAATGAAGTAAATGAAGGGAATTTGTGGTCAGTTAATGAAGTAAATGAAGGGAATGTGTGGTCAGTTCATGAAGCAAATGAAGGGAATGTGTGGTCAGTTAATGAAGCAAATGAAGGGAATATGTGGTCAGTTCATGAAGCAAATGAAGGGAATATGTGGTCAGTTAATGAAGTAAATGAAGGGAATTTGTGGTCAGTTAATGAAGTAAATGAAGGGAATGTGTGGACAGTTCATGAAGCAAATGAAGGGAATGTGTGGTCAGTAAATGAAGCAAATGAAGGGAATATGTGGTCAGTTAATGAAGTAAATGAAGGGAATGTGTGGTCAGTTAATGGAATGAGTGAAGGGAATGTGCGGTCAGTTAATGGAATGAGTGAAGGGAATGTGCGGTCAGCTAATGAAAAAAAATGAAGGGAATGTGTGGAGCAATGTAGGGACTGTATTCAAGATTGCTACTACAATGTCAAATATCCACCATACTTGAATGAACTCGTTGACCCCGCTGTTCTGATCACGATTTTTGCCTCAGGCCCCAGGTTAAAATAAACAAATCACGCACTTGACCACGTGACCCCCCCCCCTTTAGCTTTGTGACGTAAGAACAAGGAACTAGTGCCGGTAAGACAGGTGAGCTATACAAAAGTACCTGGCCATAAACAATGAGATAACCCTCGCCATGTCGACACGAGAGTAGGAACTATTTATAGCCCCGATTCCTCGAGTGATTCTTTACGTCTACAAACAATGGCGGCGCAGATCTGGGTCACGTGTCACACCTACAAGGCTGAAACCGACTAACAGAAAACCGTCCGTTGTGATCTTAGAAAACGGTGCCAATAAATTAGGCGAATCCGAACCTGCCCAAATTAGACGAATCGGTACGCCCATACAGATCGTATCATTAGTAGGGCCGTTGACAACACATCAGTCCGTATTCTAACCTCTCGAACAGTTTCTTTCAGGCTCCAGGTACCACCTCGGAAGAGTGAGGTAGCTCTATCCACCCCCCCCCCCCACTTCCGTCAAGCACGTCCACCCCTGTCACCCAACTTCCACACGAAATATTAAAAAAATATTTAGGAATTAAATACACTAACCAGTGTCTGCACACACACACACACCATACTCCGGTTGTTTTTAAAGTAAAATAAAGTGTTATAGTAATGGATATTTAAATATATTTAATATCGTACAGAGAACGACAACTAATCTGTGGGTCTCTAATTTGGAACCCGCCTCAAGTTCGTAGTCCACTCATCTATAATCGGTACCTAACTCACGATTGGGAAACTAAAGGCGTCTGGGCAGAAATGACCCTCATTACGCCAAGTTCAGAGAAATAGATTAACTTTACTTCATTTGACGTAATAATATCATAAAATGTAGGATTTATATATAATATAATATTATATATATATATATATATATATATATATATATATATATATATATATATATATATATATATATATATATATATATATATATATATATATATATATATTTATTTATTTATTTATTTATTTATATATATATAGGCCTATATATCGTGTATTTACTGAAACAAACATCACGGTCTGGCTGGGCTAGACAACAGACACGGGCCGCCAGCTGAAGCAAACAGAAACAACCTGACCTCAGCCGCCTTGACCGAAGCGGTGACCCCGGTCCCTAGGGACAGTGCAGGCAGACGAGCCACGGCCGGTCATAACAAGCCCGGCCGTCTGGCACGGCCACGGGTCAGGGCGTGGGGATGTGGAGGGGTGGGGGTGGTGAAAAAGGCGGAGGCCAGTTCTGATGTTAATTAATTTTTATCTCTTGACCTCAGTAAAAATGCTAGTTTATTGTTTAATGCACACTCGTTTTTCGTACTTTATAATTAACCAACGGATTAAATGACGGCCATTTTTAACTCTTGTAGTCTAGCCTTACAAACATATATGTTGGAAATGTGAAAAAATAAACACAATTCTTAAGGTTTAGTCAATAGTTATTTGTATATTTAGTGTTAGTGAGAAGTGTATGGCGTGAGGCTAGTGTTAGACCTAGACTTGGGGCTGATATATAGTTATCAACTAGAATTCGTAGTAGCCCTGATAGTTTGTAAATATGACAAAATTAAAAACTTTTTTTTTTAACTTTACATTCGTTTCCTTTAAATCCCGAATAGAGAAACGCAATTAGATTAGGTAACTTTACCGGGTTTTTTTTAAATATTGCCTAATGGGAGATTGAATTATTAAATCGTATTAGTAGTAGTTTTGGCCTTAAAAGTTGAGTTTTATCACTTTAGAACTACTCGGAATGTGTTGTAAGATTCAACCGCCCAAGGAACAGAACACAGTGTTACTGTACGGCTAATCTACCAACAAGTAACTTGGAGTAACTGGTAAAAACTGTAAACAAAGGCTGAGTCTTTAAAAAGAAAATAGAATAGTATGCTTAACGCTGTTAAACACAAAGAACAATTGGTATAAAACTGTTTAAAAAAAAAAGTAAAAGTCTATAAAAAATTTAATTATATTCTGAACTAATTCAGCCACGAAAACCAATAGGTAAAAACTGTAAACAATGCAAAAGTCTATAAAAGAATAGATAAAAAATATTCTTAACGCTGTTAACCAACAACTGATAAAAACTGTAAACAATGCAAATGTCTATAACAAAAAAATTGTAACAATATTCTTCACGCTGTGAGCCACAAAGACCAAAGCGTCAGGTATAGACGGATCAATAAACGGCTCAATAAAGAAAGCTGGGCCGCGCGAGTTCCGGATCATCAGTCGACGACACCAGGCACTTAAGTTCACGACTGACTAGTCACAGAGCTAGGTCAACTCTAGACCAGGTTTTAAATCCCAGAGAGCAAACAATATTTTTATACACTGTCACAGGCGATTTGAATGAATGGTAAATACCATTAAATAAATTACCTTAATTCAAATTTAGCAATGTGTATGGGTGTTGTTTATAAATGATGTAATATATCTGGTGGATGGGGTCGTCCGATTTTTGTGACTGTGTTACAGGGGGAGGGGGGGATATGAAGGAGGGGTTAAGAAAGTGAGATGTTATTTATATTTTTAACTAAACAAAAAGATAAGTATCTCTCTCTCTCTCTCTCTCTCTCTCTCTCTCTCTCTCTATATATATATATATATATATATATATATATATATATATATATATATATATATATATATATATATATATATATATATATAATCATTCTCATACATAGTGGAAGTGACGGATAGAATTAGGTGACGTAATATTAGCGGAGGGAGGGTCTGTTAGGCGACATGGGGGGGGGGGGGGTTGGTTGAGGTAAACAATGACTAAACACGCGTGACGTTATTTCTGGAAGACAAATTAGCCGGGTTTAGCCGAATCCACTCGATTACATGTTTTAGTTTAGTTTAGTATCGGTTCATTATGATTATATATTGTCGGTTCATTAGATGCTGCGGCTGCAACATTAAACCAAACTTTTTTTTGGAAACCTTCCCTACACAGGTCGTTTCAGATATTCCCGTTAATAATACTATTATTACGCTATTGTAGCGCTATTTTCTAATTTATATTTATATTTAAATAGAAGTTTATCTCAAGACCTACTAACAGTTTCATAGAGCCCGGCTAGTTACAAATACAACGATCTAATTTTAGAACGTAGAAGTCTAGACTTATAACTGTACACAACACATTTGAAGTTAGATCTAACTTTTAAAACACATTTCATTGGCATTTTAAATCTACGAATTAACTCATATAATTGTTAAGACTTAATCAACATTATGTAGTAAGTAGGCCTAATTAGTAATTATTAAGTTCATTTGTTATAGGCCTAAGTAATTTAATTTTTACCACTTCTTGGGCCCTAATTAATTATTATAATTAGACTAACACATCTATCGTACACTTACATAATCATACAATTTTACAATCGCTTTGTTTACAATGTAATGCACTTTACCAAACTTTTTTTCACAGGTAGTATAGAAGTCCAATTCAGTCCTATTTCTTTACTATTCTTAAATATCCCACAACAGCGAATTATATCCAGAAGAAAACAATCAACGAACACACCACTGACTACACTCGTACACACACGGCTAGCAGACGCCGAAACACATGGAGATTTTGGTGAACAACCCCCCACAACAAAGACTGATCCCCTGTCCTAGTTTTGACACAGGGGGGGAAAAATGTGTCAACACGGCCTCGGTCGTCCCGCCTCTCCTAACCAGGTCACAGCACAGGTTGGGTGGGTTTTTTTTTATTAATAGACCTTGCGTGAAATCGTTTGGGAAGGGTTGGGTGAATGGAGAAAATAATTAGAGTTGTAGGGGGGAGGTGGTGGTATAATATATTTGCAAGGATATTACGTATAGTAAAAAAAAAAATTTGATTATTGTAAAGGAACATGGTGATGCTTGGGGGGGGGGGATCTTTTCGGTTAGCCGTACACTGAGACGAATCGTCTGCTAAGCTGATAAGTTTAGGGTTGGAATTAGTTGGGATTTAGGTTAGATTTATGGATAGGGGTCTCATGTCGAAATGCATGTAGAAGTTTGATTAGGTGAACGGATGGAAAAGGTCACAGGGAAAAACACAGAAAAAAGTCCGTTTTTTATTGGAAAAATTTCACAGAAAAAAAAGTCACAAAGAAAAATATTATCGGTAAAAAGTCACAGAAATAAAGTCACAGAAAAAAAAGTAACAAAAATATTTTAAGAAATATTTTGATTTATTTGTTGAAAATTGTAAAATTGTGTATGTTTATTGTTGGGGTAGGTAAGTAGTAAGTTATAATATGGTAAAGACGACTGCTATTCGCCCCGAAGGTTTAGAGTTCGGATCGCGAGCTCTATTAATAGGTACATGACTCACGTCATAGAAACTAAGGCGCCTGGCCATAGTGCCAACCCCAGGTATGCCGAGGTCATCGAAACAGATGAACTCTACTTCATCAGCCCGACGTGTCTTGGGCACGAACGGGAAAAGAATTTTTTAATTATTTTTTTTTAAAAACAGTTTGCAGTTAAGTTCGTCTTGGAAATAAAAATCACAATTTAAGAAAAATAATTAAGTTTAAGTTAATTTTGGATTGAAATAACATTATCTTATAACGTATAGTTTGCAGAGAATTGTTGTTTTTTTTAAACTTGAGACTTAGACTGCTGGTGTGGTTGAAAGGTTTATTACTGTCCTGCGCTATTTGGGTCAAAGTACGAACGTCTAGCCCTAGTTCGCTGCACAGGTAAAAACAAAAACCTGACTGTTTAGAACAAGCCATAGGTGGTGACATCATAGTGTATGTCAGTCCCTCCCACTTCTCCCCCCCCCCCCTCCCGTCTCGTTTTGTTATGTAGAGATCTGTAAAGGGCATTAGAAATACGATGCACTGCGGGCGAGCGAGGTCGTATTTTTTGTCCAACTACCATGTAAATCTTAGAGTACTCTTTGCATCAAATTGTATTGTTATATTACTCATAGAGTTGAATAAAGCATTGTTGATTGGCACAAGGCATCATAAGGGTATCATATCATGAGACACATATACATTGATAAAGCGCAGTATCATATTTTAATATATATCGCGTCACGCTTTAATGATTTTTTTTTGTCATCTGATACAACCCAAGTACTTTTATCGTGTACTTTACGAATCGTGTAAGTACTTTTTAAAATATTAAAGCGTTTAGCCAAAAATTCCTTTATGGAGTCACTGCGCTGTGATACATGTATAGATATGGTTATGCCGGTATTTTATAATGTAATTATTGTGACAGTAGAGACCCACTAACATACATACATAACAAACAATAGTTGAAGACGCTTTTAATCCGCTCTGCACCGATCCCAACTCGGTACCACGGAATAAAGGGCGTGATCTTATGGATTAGGCCATTGTGGACATATGGTGTAATCTATAAAAAGAAAATATTATTTTGTTTACGACCTTGCTGTTTACAAGAAAGACCTATCCGTCTATGCTCATGTGATATTTAGTGGTCAGCACAACTAACTCATAAGGGACGGAGTGGTCGGACGTAAGAGTGCACGACTGCTAACCCGTAAGGATTGAGTTCGGATCCACGAGTCTATCCAGCTCTGAAGGGTACCTGACTCAAGTTGGAGAATGTAAACGCTTAGAAGTGACCACACCATCTGAAGTCATTCAAACGGATACATTCTATTTAATCTGGCCTATTGACCGCCAGGTTCTAAAAGTTAACTACAACCAACTAATGCCAGGTACTAATTAAAGCTGAGCCCGGTCAACGACAAGGGTTTTGTTACATTTTGTCAGCGCCGGATAATGTTAAAACATAAAACATTATTAAGGTCTGGCCTTAACCGGAATGCACCCGGCCATAACCGGAATTAACCCGGCCTTAACCGGAATGAACCCGGCCTTAACCGGAATGAACCCAACAACCGGTTGAAAGATACGCCGTGAGTACACTCTCCGCTCATTACCGGCTAAACAATCCACCCCCTCTCCCCCCACATAGACAAGGTAAACATTACATGCCAGACAGGAGTTCATTCCCCCTGACCACCGTCTGGCACGCCATCCTCTCGTCTGCTCCATTACTGCCCTAACGACAGCAGAAGGGCGGGGGGGGGGGGGGGGAGAGAGAGACAGAAAAGCGCGCGCAATCACCCCGGAAATGAAACTGACGTAGTCCCCCTCGAGCGGACCAATCAATCGTTGCCTATTGTCTAAGATCTCTGACCTTAGCGTGGGGAATAAAAAAAAGTGTCGACGACAAAAAAAAAAAAAACAAAAAAAAAAGCAAATCACTAACGGCTGTAACGGGTCAAGGCTGTAAGAAAACAAAGCCATGTTCGGTCGCGGTCACGTGAGCGCGGGTCTGTTGACGTGACGTAATCGAGCAATTACACGCGAGCCGTACATCCGGGCGGTCTCCGAGGGAATTTCCGATAATTATTTTTTATGCGAGCCAAGCAAATACAAACTTCAATGTAGTGGTGGGGGGGGGGGGGGGGTGGAGAGAATAATAAACTAATTTACATCCAAGTTCTAAATGTATATGTTGCATTTTTGTCACAGTAAAACTCAGCGAGACGGGCATGTAGTAAGTGGGCTTGGGAGAGAGGTTCAATAGTAATTTTTTTAGCACCCCCCCCCCTACCCCACTTTTCAAATATTGTATAATAATAAATATCAGATCATGTCTAAAATGAAGTCAGACTGTAGATGACACCACATTTAGATGCAAGTGTAATAGAGAGGTATAAAAAAACTAATTACAGTTATGCTCTAAAAATTAAAAAGAGGGGGAGTGTGTAAAGAGGAGGAGAAAAAAGTAATGGGGGTAACATTTTTGGTGTAGACGATGTGAGAACTGAAAAAGGAACTCATTTTTTGAACTATAGCTTTGAAGTTTTATATGTCCGACTGTCAAACCAAAGCCGGCATTAAACCCATACAGACTTTAGTGTTTGGTTATATGTATAGACCCTCCTTTTTTGTCATGTATTTGAATCAATAAAAATTAGATTTGTTAATTTTAGATCTGATGAAAACAAAACGTAATTGTTTTTTTTTTCTGTAAATGTACCGGGGGCCCGGATAGATGCCTGTTTGGCCCAATCTTTAGGACCGCACTGAAATAAACACAAACTTAAAGATCAATGTACTCACAGTGTCTTCTTGCTGACCGCCTTCCTGGGCAGCGTGGAGAAGTTCATCCTGGAGTACAGGGACTCCCTCGGCCTGAAGGACATCGGTTCATCCCACATCCTGCTGTAGCGGGAATGGCGTTTGCCTATTCTGGATGGATGTCTGGTGATAGCGACATACGATTTTTTTTATTTTTTAATAGATGGGTACATTACACAATTTTTTAAACACTGCTGTTCACGTAAATATGAACGTTAAAACAGATTTTAAAATTGTTTTGTGGGGTGGGGGAGGGGGGGGGATATCCATGAGTGACACCACGCTTTTTTTTTTACAATCTTTACCCCCCCCCCTGAATTTTGTCACACGTTATCACAAAAAGCCAGACCCTCCACCCCTCCTAAAATGACGTCATAACTCAACCTACAATTGCACACCACTCCCCTTCCCTCAAAATATCCCTTTTTTTTATTAATTTTTGTTTCTAAAAATAGTAAGTATTTAAACATTTAGTATTTCAATAAATTAACTCCTTTTTTTAAAATAATAACCGCTAAAAATATTTAGTTTCTAACATAACTTTTTTTTACAGCATACATTGCGTCGTCACACTTTCTGAATCCGACTCCCCCTCGTTTGACATAAAAAAAAATAATGGTTCAACTATAGGTAAATTAATATGTATAAGTTTTTGATTTTTGGATTTTTTTTTACGATTATGTAGGTGTCTAGCCTACATGCACATTCACATTAAAATACGTATGCAGCACTGGAATAAACATAAAAGATCAAAGTCAAATAGTGAATAAAAAATGTTATTTGTTTAATTCTCATTAATGCATACGAATCTTAAATAAAACAGGCTATCAATATTGATTTAAAAGGACAAAACAGACGGAGAATTAAAACTTTGAAAAAAAAATACAAGGGGAAAAGATTCAAAAGATTCTAAGATTCAAAAGAAATTAATTTTAAAAAATAATGAACAAGTTATTTATTTAAAAATACATTTTGTTTTGCACTTTATGTAAGCAAGGGAAATAATCAATATTTATATTTGCAATACACAATGATTATAAATTATTTCCCTTGAACAAAAAATTCACCAAAGTTAGCTTGGTCATTTCTCAGCAGTGTAAAATAACATTGAAGTTTTATTTTTAGACTGCTAACATGTTGATTTTTCCGCTTGTGTTTACTGTGCAAATTTAACTAACAACACACTAGCTAACCGTGAACTTAAATGTTGACCTAGAGGATTGTAAACATTACATAATAGGTAGATGGTGTTTTATTATTTATTATTTTTTTACTACAAGATACGTGTTATATGAAGTCAGATTGTGATATAAAGCAATATTATATGACCCTGGTTTTTTTTATTTTTATTATTCTTATTTTGCGAAATTTTCGCAATGAAACATTGACAGTCGTACCTATACTCTCCATCATTATCAGATCGTGTGTTAAAGTTTAAGGTAAGATTAATGAATCGATTACGACTACCAAGACTCGACCATTACCATAAAACGGAAAAGTAATTTTTTTTATAACCTTGAAGCCCCGCAGGAGCTAAGGGCTGCGGCTACAACGCTTTGGACCAATGTAACACCCAATGTAACACCCAATGTAACACCCAATATAACACCCAATGTAACACCCAATGTAACACCCAATGTAACACCCAATATAACACCCAATGTAACACCCAATATAACACCCAATGTAACACCCAATGTAACACCCAATGTAACACCCAATGTAACACCCAATGTAACACCCAATGTAACACCCAATATAACACCCAATGTAACACCCAATATAACACCCAATGTAACACCCAATGTAACACCCAATGTAACACCCAATGTAACACCCAATGTAACACCCAATGTAACACCCAATATAACACCCAATGTAACACCCAATGTAACACCCAATGTAACACCCAATGTAACACCCAATGTAACACCCAATGTAACACCCAATGTAACACTCAATGCAACACCCAATGTAATACCCAATGTAACACCCAATGTAACACTCAATGCAACACCCAATGTAATACCCAATGTAACACTCAATGCAACACCCAATGTAACACCCAATGTAACACCCAATGTAACACTCAATGCAACACCCAATGTAATACCCAATGTAACACTCAATGCAACACCCAATATAACACCCAATGTAACACCCAATGTAACACTCAATGCAACACCCAATGTAATACCCAATGTAACACCCAATGTAACACTCAATGCAACACCCAATGTAATACCCAATGTAACACTCAATGCAACACCCAATGTAACACACAATATAACACCCAATGAAACTCCCAAAGTAACACACACTATAACACATAATATAACACCCAATGTAACACTCAATGTAACACCCAATGTAACACCCAATGTAACACCCAATATAACACCCAATGTAACACCCAATGCAACACCCAATATAACACCCAATGTAACACCAAATATAACACCCAATGTAACACCCAATGCAACACCCAATATAACACCCAATGTAACACCAAATATAACACCCAATGTAACACCCAATGCAACACCCAATATAACACCCAATGTAACACCCAATATAACACCCAATGTAACACCCAATGCAACACCCAATATAACACCCAATGTAACACCCAATATAACACCCAATGTAACACCCAATGCAACACCCAATATAACACCCAATGTAACACCCAATATAACACCCAATGTAACACCCAATGCAACACCCAATATAACACCCAATGTAACACCCAATATAACACCCAATGTAACACCCAATGCAACACCCAATATAACACCCAATGTAACACCCAATATAACACCCAATGTAACACCCAATGCAACACCCAATATAACACCCAATGTAACACCCAATGTAACACCCAATGCAACACCCAATATAACACCCAATGTAACACCCAATATAACACCCAATGTAACACCCAATGTAACACCCAATATAACACCCAATGTAACACCCAATGCAACACCCAATATAACACCCAATGTAACACCCAATATAACACCCAATGTAACACCCAATGCAACACCCAATATAACACCCAATGCAACACCCAATATAACACCCAATGTAACACCAAATATAACATCCGCTCCCGGGCACACCCCCTTGATTCGCCTTCAACAGTTTTTTTTTTGACAAGACAGTATCCCCACCCCCTTCTCCATAATTAAAAACAAAATCAGCTTTCTTCTCTCGATTATTAAAAAAAACACACAAAATCGTTAATTTCCGCAACCTTTAACCTTTGCCTCTACCCATACCTCCTTGAACCAATGAGATACCTTATCTTCCCTGTACTACTCAGTTCTATTCACCACAACACAAAGAACATACACGGAATATAAATAACACTTTACTCTACAGAAGGTATAAAGGTTGGCTGTTGTAGAAACGGCAAAAAAAAAAAAAATTAATAGTAAAAAAAAATAAATAAAAGATAAGTTCACACTAACTACAACATTATTTACTACTCTATCAAAAACCCCCGGCTCTAATTATATTAACGACCACACTTTCCATAACTCCGCGCTAGCCTAGTCTTTTAACACTACATCCTCAAATTTACTCTCCTTAGTGTTATCTTTACGGCCAAAACCAATAACTTTCACTTTTCTACTATCTGCGTACTCAGCCTATACCTTAAGATAACGGAAGCGTGCGTAGGGTAGGGTAGGGTAACGGGGGAAGCTACTATCAACCAAGATAACTCAGTAATGTGGAGCAAAAGTTACCTCCCTGTACTGTTGTACACAACACACCCTATTCTGCTCAACCAAGATCAAATAATTCTGTATAGAAACGTATCCTTCCCACCCCCCACATCCACAAGACTCACACAACCCCCACCGCACCCACTATAAAATATCTCCCTAACCGGGTACCGGATATGTAGCACAATTCTGTACAGAAAAAACAATCACCCCCTCCCCAACAAGAGTTTACAAACAGTACCCTTAGAACCAAGTGTTGAAAACGCCATAACCCCCACCCCATCCACCTAAAACACGACACCTCATCCATACTGAAACCTGTGTCCAAAAATACCACACTTCCTTCACCCCTATTATAAACCTAATTTCCTTCATTCGCCCCTCCCCCTTCCTTCACCCCTACCATCAACCCTTCAACCAACCCTCCCTCTTCAACCCTCTTCAACCCTCCCATAACCCCCATTCTCTTTCAACCATCCCCCCCCCCTTCATCCAACCATTCCCCCCCTTCATCCAACCATCCCCCCTTCATCCAACCATCCCCCCCCTTCATCCATCCACCCCTCCCATCAAACTCCTCCACCTTCATCTACCCCCCCCCATTTAAAAAACCCCTTTATCCACCCATCCCACCTCCCCTCCCCCTTCATCGACCCTCCCTCCTCATCCCCATTCTCTTTCAACCATCCCCCCCCCTTCATCCACCCACTCCTCCTTCATACACCCACTCCCCCTTCAACCAACCCTCAGATCAACTCTCCCTCTTCAACCCTCCCATAACCACCATTATCTTTCAACCATCCCTCTCCCTTCATCACCCCACCCCACCATCTTTAATACCCCCTGTATCCGCCCCTCCCATCACCCCCCTCCACCTTCACCTACCCTCCCATCTTTAATGCCCCCATGGTGCCGGGCATAAAGTATCGGTGTAAGGACTACATCAGTAAACACAGATGTAGGCAGTTAAGTCGTACCCCCGGGGCCGCCCTAATTACAAAAACGTGTGTCTAATCGCAGAAGGCGAACCTCTAGTAAGTTTGGTAGGTGAGTTCATCCTTGATTTATGTTTTAAGGTCCGTATATAAATGACGTCATACACCAAGAGAAGGGGGGGGGGGGGGGTCGGGCATGTGTTACGTTGTGTTACTTTCAGAAAGAAGGGGGGGGGGGTTACGATATTCGACTACATTTATTTTGTTAAAGTTCCCCTTTAAATCTGACGATCCATGGAGCAAGTGAAGTAGAGTTGATCTGTTTCTATGACCTCGACATATGAAGGATAGTTTGGCTAGCAGGATGCCAGGCAGCCTTTACTTACCCTACCGTGAGTCATGTACCCACCAGAGCTGGGGTGGACTCAACGTTCTACGGACGTAAACCTGGATTCGAACTCAGTTGTTTAGGGTTAGTGATCGAATGCTTTATCATTAGACCACACTGTCCCATATTTTGTTTTACTAAGGCCGAAATGCGAAGAAAAACAAAATAACTTCCTTAGAATCATTATTATTTGAAGGAGGGGGGGGGGGGTGGAAAACTTAGAAGTCATTTTTATGAAAAAAAAATAGGGTGGAGGGTGTGTGTGGGGGGGGGGGGATTGTTGGAGAGTCTGGCTTATGGTGACGAGGTTTAACGATAGATAAAAGGTTAAATTGGGTTAAATAACATGACCACTAAGTCGAGGTGAAAGAAGATATACACATTGTTTATAATTGTTTTATTGTTTTAATTAAGTTATTTAATTATTTTACAGGCCTGGTCTAACTTAGGTGTACTGTTCATGTTTTGTTTCGTTGATTTTTTAAAAAGTATTGTTTGTAAACAATCACTCAAAAGATATAACTATTTGATTAAATACACAAGAAAAATTGTTAAAAGGTTATTGGGTGGATGCAGGAGGTGGTGGATTAGGTACGGTGGATGTTGCCAGAGGTGGATGGGGTGTATTTTGTGATGGATATTGTGGATGTAGGTGGCAGTGGATAACTTCCATGGTTATTGGATGTAGCGACTGGTGGATGGAATCAGTGGTGGATGGTCAGTAGTGAATGGTTTGTGGTGGATGGTCTATTATGGATGGTCTGTTTTGGATGGTCTGTGGTGGATGGTTTGTGGTGGATGGGGGGGGAGGGGGCTGGATAGTCTGGCTTATGGTGACACTGTTTAGCGATAGATAAAGGGTTAAATTGGGTTAAATATCACGACCACTGAGTCGAGGTAGTAATTATATATGGAATCAGTGGTGGATGGTTTGTGGTGGATGGTTTGTGGTGGATGGTTTGTGGTGGATGGTCTGTGATGGATGGTTTGTGGTGGATAGTTTGTGGTGGATGGTCTGTGATGGATGGTTTGTGGTGGATGGTCTGTGATGGATGGTTTGTGGTGGATGGTCTGTGGTGGATGGTTTTTTGGTGGTCGGTCTGTGGTGGATGGTCTGATGTGGATGGTCAGCGGTGGATGGTCTGATGTGGATGGTCAGCGGTGGATGGTCTGATGTGGATGGTCAGCGGTGGATGGTCTGATGTGGATGGTCAGCGGTGGATGGTCTGATGTGGATGGTTTGTGGTGGATGGTTTGTGGTGGATGGTCAGTGGTGGATGGTTTGTGGTGGATGGTTTGTGGTGGATGGTTTGTGGTGGATGGTTTGTGGTGGATGGTTTGTGGTGGATGGTCAGTGGTGGATGGTTTGTGGTGGATGGTTTGTGGTGGATGGTGTGTGATGGATGGTTTGTGGTGGATGGTTTGTGGTGGATGGTTTGTGGTGGATGGTCAGTGGTGGATGGTTTGTGGTGGATGGTTTGTGGTGGATGGTTTGTGGAGGATGGTTTGTGGTGGATGGTTTGTGGTGGATGGAATCATGTGGTGGTGGATGGTTTGTGGTGGATGGTCTGTGGTGGATGGTCTGTGGTGGATGGTTTGTGGTGGATGGTCTGTGGTGGATGGTTTGTGGTGGATGGTTTGTGGTGGATGGTTTGTGGTGGATGGTCTGTGGTGGATGGTTTGTGGTGGATGGTTTGTGGTGGATGGTCTGTGGTGGATGGAATCAGTGGTGGATGGTTTGTGGTGGATGGTTTGTGGTGGATGGAATCAGTGGTGGATGGTTTGTGGTGAAAGGTTTGTGGTGGATGGTCTGTGGTGGATGGAATCAGTGGTGGATGGTTTGTGGTGGATGGTTTGTGGTGGATGGTCTGTGGTGGATGGTCAGCGGTGGATGGTCAGCGGTGGATGGTTTGTGGTGGATGGTTTGTGGTGGATGGTCTGCTGTGGATGGTTTGTGGTGGATGGTTTGTGGTGGATGGTCTGTGGTGGATGGTTTGTGGTGGATGGAATCAGTCGTGGATGGTTTGTAGTGGATGGTCTGTGGTGGATGCTCTGCTGTGGAAGGTCTGATGTGGGAGGTCAGCGGTGGATGGTCTGATGTGGATGGTCAGCGGTGGATGGTTTGTGGTGAAAGGTTTGTGGTGGATGGTCTATGGATGGTCAGCGGTGGATGGTCTGATGTGGATGGTCAGCGGTGGATGGTTTGTGGTGAAAGGTTTGTGGTGGATGGAATCAGTGGTGGATGGTATGTGGTGGATGGTTTGTGGTGGATGGAATCAGTGGTGGATGGTATGTGGTGGATGGTTTGTGGTGGATGGAATCAGTGGTGGATGGTCAGCGGTGGATGGTGTGTGGTGGATGGTCTGTGGTGGATGGTCAGCGGTGGATGGTCTGTGGTGGATGGTCTGTGGTGGATGGTCTGTGGTGAATGGTCAGCGGTGGATGGTCAGCGGTGGATGGTCAGCGGTGGATGGTTTGTGGTGGATGGTCTGTGGTGGATGGTCTGTGGTGGATGGTCTATGGATGGTCAGCGGTGGATGGTCTGATGTGGATGGTCAGTGGTGGATGGTCAGCGGTGGATGGTCAGCGGTGGATGGTCAGCGGTGGATGGTCAGCGGTGGATGGTCTGAGGTGGATGGTTTGTGGTGGATGGAATCTATGGTGAATGACGTCTATGGTAGATGAGGTCTATGGCGATTGAAAAATATCTAGCCTACACCTTTTAAAAGCTAATACCACAGTATAGTCCATCACAAAAACCTACACAAGCAGAACCCATGAAAAGAGCTGACACGTCTTGACAAGAGTTCACATCTCACCAACAACTCAGGTAAAAAGGAAAAAAAAACCAAAACAGTACAAACGTCATCATGATAGTTGTACACATTAGTACGAAAACAACACATCACAACAAGCACACGCAGAATACTCACAACAAAACACATCTATGGTCTGACTCGTGTAAACGTGTGCTGAAACGTGGACCCATGATTTACACTAGCACAACAATTCATTGCGTTTTAGAATTTCAATAAACCTTATATACCCCATTAGGTATTTAAAAAAAAAACATGATATATTAGGCGCCCTAAATGTTGAGAAAAACAAAAATAAAGATCGTTCACACGTTTATGTAAACAAGCCAAACAGGTGGTGTTTGTAGAACCAATTCAGGCTTTGATAAAAATAAAAGTTGTTAAAACAGCAAAGACAAACAAAATAAGTCGGGTATTTAAAAATTTAAAAAAAAAATAAGGAAAATAAGTTTAAAAGTCGTTCAGGCATTATAAAAAAAAAGGCAAAAAAAGTTGTATTAAGTCACTTATGGAAATAAGACGAAAATACTTATTTAAAAGTCGTAAAGACTTTGATGAAAACAAGCAAAAGAAGTTGTGTTAAAGCCGTTCATATTTTGATAACAACAAGCAAAAAAGTTTATTTAAAACCGGCCCTACACTCACGAAAACAAGCAAAAAAAAAGTTGTGCTTAAGTCGTTCATATTTTGATGACAATAAGCATAAAAAGTTATTTAAGCGGTACCGACACTGATGAAAACAAGAGAAAACAAGTTAATAAAAAGTCTAGTGACAATTTAAGCGCAATTTCCTTAATTAATTTTTTAGAATTCACAGACCTACGTAAAAATCCTTTCGAACCTCCGCTCATTCGCTATGGTAAAATCCTTTCGAACCTCAGCGCTTTGCGCTAAAAACCTACACGATGCTCAGTTTAAATTAAAACTAGGCCTACAAGATGCTCAGTTTAAAATATATTAAAAAAATTTTGTGACCGAACGAAGGGATATTTTTGAAAACTTTCTTCGGCAATATTGGTTTAAATTATGGCAGGAATCGATTGGTAAATTTTTCAGGTCGCTAAGTGGTCTGGTTGCTGAGATATGGAGCAAAAACTGCATTTGTTCGAGGTTTTTTGGCTTTTCCGGGAAATCCAGGAAGGAATTCCGGGAATTTTTTTGGCCCACAATCATCCTTAGAACTTTCTTAACATATTTGCTTTTGGAACTAGTCCTCGATATTGCTTCGTTGAGGAGGAGATACCACTTAAAGCTGCGGACACTCATCCATCCATACATCCATCCATCCAGAAATGACGAGTTAATAATCGCAATTGTCCGTATGGAAATTGCGCTAAAAAAGTTGTGTTTAAAGCAGACACTTATGTAAGTAAATAAAAACGTTTTTAAAAGCCGTTCACAATAGTGAAAAAAGGGGGTGGGGATTTGTGTTTAAGATGTTCATATTTTAATAAAAAACAAGCGAAACAGTTTATTTTAGCCGGCCCTAAACTCAAGAAAACATGCAAAAAAGCCGTTGTAACAATGACAACAACAAGCAATTTTTTTATATTTATTATTTTATTTATTATTTTTAGCGCAATTTCCATACTGGCAATTGCGTTTAATAATGCGTCATTTCTGGATGGATGTGTGGATGTGTGGATGTGTGTCCGCATCCTTTAAGTCGTATCTCCTCCTCAACGAAGCAATATCGAGGACTAGTTTATTTAAACCGCCCCAACACTAACGAAAACGAAGGAAAAAAGTTGTGTTTAAGTCGTTCATACTTTGATGAAAACAAGCAAAAAAGTTTATTTAAACCGTCCCGGCAATGACAAAAACAAGCAAAAACGTTTATTTAACACGCCCCAACACAGACAAAAACAAGCACACGCCAAAATTGTGTTTAAGTCGCTCATACATTGAGAAGAAACCAGAAAACGTTTTTTTTTTTTTTGCGCTGAAGACGCGTTTAGGCCTACTCGAAGTAAACACGCGCTGGTATTTGAAAATGTCAACGTATTGACGAGGGGGGGGGGGGGGGGGGCGCCCACTGCACACCCAGACTACGTGGCTCGCAGACGTACTTAGAAGCGTCATCATCAGGACAGACACTTTTATGATCATTGATTATATTTGTGCCGGGTACGTAATGGCTGTCAGAATGAAACATATTCAGCCTTGGGGTGGCAGTCTCATAAAAATAATGGGGAGGTGGTAGGGGAGGGGGGGGGGGCTGCAGACTGAGTAGATATGAACATTGTTGTGTGCCGTGTGCGGTATTGAATATCATATTTTCCCGTTCGTGCCCACGACATATGGGGAAGATGAAGTAGAATGCATCTGTCGCAGAGACCGCGGCATTTGAAGGGATCGTGTGGTCAGCACCATGCCCAGCTGCCTTTGGTTTCCCTAACGTGAGTTAGATACCCGTCAGAGCTGGGTGGACTCATGGATATTCTACTGAATTGAACACGGATTCGAACATCTATCCTCTCAGATATATGATTGGGTAGTTGTAAAAAATAAAGATTCCTGTTTAGACCTAGCGATCCATATAAAGGGATAATGTGGTCAGCACAATGCCCAGCCGACTATACTTTCCCTAACGTGAGTAAGGTACCCGTCAGCGCTGGGTGGACTCATGGGTATTCTACTGACTTGAACACGGATTCGAACTGGAAACTATCGGGCTAGCAGTCTAGCGCAACTGTGTAGTTGAAGCTTCTGATAATAGTGTAATTGTAGTAATACAGTGATATCATAAATGTGTCTAACATAAGAATAGTTAAAAGCCTAAGTGCTATTTTTAATAAATTGACTGACTAGGCAACCTTCACTATTTAATTACTGTTAAAGCAATCACGTAAAAAAATGAATTCCATTTGTAACATTATTGTGATAAACACTTTTAAATTAAAAGATTTTGACTTGAAGAATGAATGATTTATTCGATTTAGTATTTTGTAAAAATAAAAAGGCTAGAGAATACTTTTGTTACAACAAAACTGGCTAAAATTATATATATATATAAATATATATATATATATATATATATATATATATATATATATATATATATATATATATATATATATATATCCTTCCTTGTTTACTCTCACATACCACCCAATGTCTAATAGATAGCTAAATGATACCAGGCCAAAACCACCCATCTCCCGCCCGCTCACACTAAACAGTTTTATCATTCCCCGCCCCTCACCTCCCCACCGTCAGATTACGTTGATTGGTAATTAAATAAACATTAGAGGGGACATTAAGTTTTAGATACATCGGGGAGATCCGTGTAAACGGTGTGGGGCGACGGGAACCACGTGATTGTTCCTGGGTATACATGAGTTCAACAAATGAGCGAGGTGTGGAAGGGGGGGTGTGAGGGGAGATACATCTAACGTTATGCGGGGTGAGGGGGATAAAAAAATATATCGAAGCATACGAGTACAAGATCAAGTGACGGAGAGGGGGTGTGAATGGATGAGGGTGTAGCTGATATGTTAATCGGGGTAAATGATCAACATTAAGTGCAGTTTTGTAAGTATAGTTCGAAGCAAACTATGGAAATGTGCTTCAATGAAACAACAATGATAAAAATAAGCTGAATTATAATTATTTTTTTTTTAGAACAAAAAAAAAAACACCACCTAAAACATACTTCTTTATAAGAATTTCCTGTTCAAGTAACAATACAAGCATAGCAAGTTCTGAACACCTCAACAACCCCCCCCCCCCCCCCCTCCCCCACACACACACCTACACGAAGACCAATATGGCTGATTTGTGTGCCCCTATACTACTGATGGGTCTACACGGCCCAGCATAAATACACTGTAGATCAGGGCTTCTCAAATTTTATTTCACTCGGATACTTGACCTCCATTAAATATCTGGCCGACTTGAGTTGCACGGGGGAGGTTTTAGTATCATTTTGAAAATTTTCGAGATTCCCATTAACTTTAGAACATTTGTGAGGGTGGCGATTCACATACACAACTTTGGAACTGCATGCAATGGCATGGAAAATATTGATAATTAAGGACCTATAAGTAGCATGAAAATCCCCTCAACAGATATGTGTATATATGTATATATATATATATGTATATATGTATGTATGTATATATATATATATATATATATATATATATATATATATATATATATATGAATATATAAGTATATATATATAATATATATAATATATATGTAAGTATATTTAGTATATATATATATATATATATATATATATATATATATATATATATATATATATATATATATATATATATATATATATATATACCATCAACCCTCCTCTCAACCCACCATCAACTCCCCTCCCCCTAGAATACGGAATTGATGTCGATGAGAATCCCTGATCCAACAGCTACACTTAAGACTCGCCTCTATAAAGAAAGAAAAAATGTAATCCCAGTTCTAGTGGAGAAGAAAATATGTTCCCATCATCAAAGAATGCAGCGATCATTTGCTTGATAGTCATCGACGTGAGCCGAATTCATTTATCTCGGAGGAAAAAATCGCTGAGTCTTGGGCTGAAATCTTCCCTCACTCCAAGCCATAAAGGATGGTGGGGATTAATGTATCTAAACGAAATCTTCCAGTTTTTTTTTCTTATTATTTTTGTACTTATAAGTTTATGCTTCACCTACAGACATCGCGTGAGGACGTTACAGCATACTATACTCACATACAGATACTCCACATTGAGTGTACTCTATCCACCACACACACAAGGTTCATTGTGTGTTATGGTTCCCACATTTAAACGTAAATATCGTTCACTCACGTCTTCCCCACACAAGTTATTAACTCAATCCCATTATCCCCACACCATTCCTTCACACACATAAGCTAAACCATGGTACACCAGTCAGATAAAAAAGCGTCACTTTATGTCGAATATCATGGTGCCTTCATTGCCAATTCATGCTGGGTACTTATACCAGCTAGGCATTCCTTTATATGGACAATCCAAGTGGAAGAGTGAACAGACAAGTTCATCGCTTCTGCCCACGAGGTCTAATACAAATAATACCACGGGAAAATGTAAGTCAAGTTATCTTTCAGACCTGACGGTCAACGGGGCAAGTGAAGTAGAGTTCACCTGTTTCTGTGACCTCGGCATGTGACCAGCCGCCTTTACTTACCCTAACGTGAGTTAGGTACCCATCAGAGTTGGGTGGACTTACGGGTTAGCAGTCTAGCTCTCTACCGCTAGGCCACTCCGATACGGGATAATGTACTTAAAGAGTATTTTTTCACTAAACCATTTCCAGAAGTAGTTTTATTTGCACTTAAAACGTTATATGAAACGGGTTATCTAAATGAAGTAGGGTAGGATCATTTTATATTATAAATTTAAATTATATGTTAAAAAAACAAATATAGAATTATTTTTAAAATGAAGATCTTAAGAAATAAATGTATACAGATAAATAACGAAAGTAAATGAACACCGTTTCTTTTCGGTTTTTTTTCCTGCTATCTAAAGCTCCTGTCCTGCTGTGCACATCAAAAGCAACAATACAACCATACAAAAGATTTCGGCATCTTAACTGAACCATCAAACAACACGTGAATCTACAACCACTACCACCAACACCAAAACTTGATGATAAATGTTCACAAACAAATTCTCCACCACGGATGCCTACAAACGATTTTACATAAAACCATGACGATCACGTAAAAGCCGATTTTATCTTTCTGGCTTACTATCAGAGGATTTGCATATAAATAAACCACAAGTCAAAAGTCAAAAACAACGTTTCTTGTATCACCCCCCTCCCCCACCCCCCTAACGAAACTACCCCCACCCACCATCATACAGAGCCTCAACGATTGACAGATAGAATATGAAAGTATGGTAAAGATTTATCTTTAGACCTAGCCATCCATTGGGCAGATGAAGTAAAGTTAATATGTTTTTTTACCCTTGCATATGAAGGGAAGGTGTGGTCAGCACTATGCCCAGCTGACTTTACTTTCCCTAACATGAGCTAGGTACCCATTAAAGCTGGCTGGACTCAGGGACGTTCACTGACTTGAACCCGGATTCGAACTCGAGACTTTAGGGTGAGCAGCCTAGAGCTAGAACATGAAAGAGTACGCCAGGAATGTGGGAAATATGGCAAGCAACCCACAGGCACCACGTACCACAACAAATCTGGCAATACGTCACAACTAGAACTTTTAAATACATTTTTTGGGAGTTTTTAGATTCTGACAGTTTGTCAGACTGGTGCTTCTTAGAAGTATAATTGGATGTAAGATTAAAATTCGGAAAGTTTGTATTCAGGCAGTTTGTGTGTTTGAAACACGTCTGAGGTGCTTTTAGAAGAATAATAGGTTGTAAGATTATAATTCGGTATATTTAGATTCAGGCAATTGATGCTTTTTCCTTCTTCTTCTTCTTCTTTCTAAATTCTAGTGGTGGAATGGAGGTACCGAACGTTCCAGGTACCGAACGTTCCAGGTTACGAACGTTCCAGGTTACGAACGCTCCGGGTTACAAATAGTTCCGGTTAGTACGATCTGTTTAACGAACAATGCCGGTTAAATCGACCGGGTTAACGAAACATGCGTGTTAACGAGATCCAGTTTACGAACAAAGCAGTTCAGAGCGATCCGGCTCACGAACAATCCCGGATACAGCGACCCAGCTAACGAACAATTTCGGCTAGCTGTTATGTAAACTGAGGTGACAACAATGTAGATTTCCCCCTCCTTTCTCAAATCTCTCATCCACACACACACACACACACACACACACACACACACACACACACACACCCCTCCCTTACCCCACACACCCCTCCCTTACCCCACACACCCTGCCGATACAGAAATGTTTACTAGCCACCTGTGTGTAACTCCATGTCAACGCATTAACTGAAACGAACGTCACTGTGTCAACATTCAAACATTCTAAATTAATAAACGCTCAGACGTGTAGCTACCGTTAGGTAAAAATTGTCGCTCACACGAGCAGACGTCCATTAACCAGCAGACGATTGATTTGATCGGCCGTGCGCGGTTTCAGGGCACATACACATTAACACCGGAATCCGCGATTGTTTGTGATTTATTTATAAATGGATTGCAAGGGGAAATAATCTGGGATAACTCTGGAAAGGGGAAAAATCTAATAGATTTATATTTAAAAAAATGAAATAAAGCACTGCTTTGATAAATACGGCTAGGTTACTCATGTGAAACACGGTAGAAATGATTTGGGTGGCGTGGGTAGAGCTCTTGAATTTTAAATCAAGTGTCTCGAGTTCTGATTTGGGGGGGGGGGGGGGGGGGTCGAGTCGGTGTCGGTCTTTCTTCCAGACTTATTTTTCTCCGGGAGTGGGGGGGGGGGGCACTTCCAATTTTCAGAGGGCGGTCTAAAATTTCCGGTGGACGACGACAATGGTAAAAGTATATATTTTCTATATAAATTATATTTCCTTCGGGGGGGGGGGGGGGGGGGAAGGTTTAGGGTTGGGGACACTGGTAACAGTAGTAGTTTCTATATAGATTCTATTTCGTTCTCCTCCTTACTCTACTCTCTTTCCTAACTGCTCCCGCTCCTCCTTACTTTCCTCTCTCCTACTGACTCTCTCCCCTGATCTCGTAACTCCTCCCTCTCCTCCTTGCTCTCTATCCCTTTCTCCTCGATCCTTCATCTTTACTCTTCCCTCTCTTAATCCCCATCTCCTATCACATATGGCTTAACAAAACGAGCCGAATTGATGTCGTGTATTTAAAAAAAAAAATCACCTACAGCATGTACTGCATCAGCGCAATGTATTCTGTACATTCTCAAAAGCCACAACAAATATCGATACCAGTCTAAAATGTATAGTCGATTCTCATTTTTAAATAAACCAATGAAACCCATCGAATCGTGTTAAAACCCTGACGGGACAATAGAGTATCGGATTGAAATTTACGTATCGATATCGACATATTAAGGTCAGGGTTAAGCTTATGATTAATGACAAAATAGAATTAGAAGTAGTGACAGATTTCGGGTAAGGGCACGGGTTAATATTGCGCTTAGATCGAGATCTAGAATTAAGGTTTGGGTTAGGGTATCGATACCATCAAAGCAAAATGATCGAATATGTCCAATGTTTTGACAAGTACCCACATATTCCAACCCACCCCCACCCCGTACTGCACGCTTGTCTGCCCTCCCTTTGAAGTTTGAAGCAAAACAAAAAGCCCCCCCCCCCCCCATTGTGTGACTCCGCTAGGCTCACACCACGTGATCAGATCTCTTTCCCTTTGAACTCTGTTGAATGCGCGGCGGCTGAAGTTATCCGACTACATAATTCATGCCAAGGTAAGCCACGCGTCTTGCGTAACAATCGGGGTAGGTTAGATCGTGATCATGGTAGTGCGGGGGGGGGGGGGGGGTGCGGAGGAGGGGATGAAAGTGGGGGGTATGATACTTTTGATATTAATGGGTGAGGTTTAAGATACTAGTGATATTTAGGAATGGGGGGGGGGGTGGCGGGTGGGATTTATGATACTAGTGATATTAAGGGATGAGGGGGGAGGTGATGATACTGGTAATATTTAGGGATTGGGAGGGGGTTATGATACTAGAGATATTTAGGGATTAGGATGGGGTTATGATACTAGTGATATTTAGGGAGGGTCGGCAGTTATTATACTAGTGATATTTAGGGATGGGGTGATATATTTGCGATGAGGGGGGGAAGGTTATGATACTAGCAATGTTTAGGGGGGGGGGGGGGCGAGAGGGTTGTGAAACACCTGATATTTTAATAAAACTTTCTTAACTTACTTAGCGAACACATTTGATTTTTTTTTTAATCATGTGAATCGAGACTGACTATTTACCGAAGGTCCCGGTCAGAAAGAACAATAACATTTCTTGATAGTGTACTTTGTTTAAAGTTGCAGAAATCTCCATGCTTGGTTTATGTGTTGAGTTGACCTACATGTGACTCGGACATTGCACCCACGGTCAAAACATGCACGTTTTTTAAATCAGAAATGCAACGGACACGGCATTCTGTGGGGTGAGTCATGCACGATAATAATTCGGAATTATATTTCCATATCAGCCCACTCATACACAGAAACACACACACACACATACACAGACACACAGAAACAGACACCATACAGAAACACACATTCACATACACACATACACACACATACACACACTCATACACACACCCATACACACACACACACTCACACACACATACATACACATCTCACTGGCTTGTTGGCAAGTTATTTAATGTGATGTCTCCGTTATTACCCCCGAGGCGAATTATCTTCACAAGCTGCGATGGGTTTTTTTTTTAATTTGTTATTTCATGTGTGTCTATCGTATAGATAGAAGATGCTTTTTTGTGTGCTGTATGTGTGTCTATCGTATAGATAGAAGATGCTTTTTTGTGTGCTGTATGTGTGTCTATCATATAGATAGAAGATGATTTTTGTGTGTGCTGTATGTGTGTCTATCATATAGACAGAAGATGCTTTTTTGTGTGCTGTATGTGTGTCTATCGTATAGATAGAAGATGCTTTTTTGTGTGCTGTATGTGTGTCTATCATATAGATAGTAGATGCTTTTTTGTGTGCTATATGTGTGTCTATCATATAGATAGAAGATGCTTTTTTGTGTTCTGTATGTGTCTATCATATAGATAGAAGATGCTTTTTTGAGTGCTATATGTGTGTCTATCATAGAGAAAGATGCTTTTTTGTGTGCTGTATGTGTGTCTATCATATAGATAGAAGATGCTTTTTTTTTGTGTGCTGTATGTGTGGCTATCATATAGACTAAAACATGCGTGCGTCTAGCAGAGACACAAACTATGTTTTTTAATTTATTTTTTTACTCTATGTGTGTCTATAGTAGACACAAAATATTTTCTTTTTTGTTACTTTATATGTCTATCGTAGACACAAAATATTTGGTGTTTTATTCCTGTGTCTATCGTAGACACAAAATATTTTCTTTTTCGTTACTTTATATGTCTATCGTAGACACAAAATATTTGGTGTTTTATTCCTGTGTCTATCGTAGACACAAAATATTTGTTGTTGTTTTTTTTTTACTTTGTGTGTCTATATCTTAAGTACAAACTACTTGAATTTGTGTTACTTTGTGTGTCTATCGTATAAATTATGGTTTCTTATTACTCTAATTTTTTTTCATTCCAACAGACACAAGATATGTGTATGTATATCTGCCATACAGACAAACTAGTAACTAGATAAAGTTTCTATTTCCCTATCACGGAGACAAGCTACATGTTTTCCATCACGAACCTGCAGCATCTGGTTGTACATCACAACACGAGGCTATGTCGAGAGATTCACAATATCATCCCACCACAACAGGAGTCGGCAGGGTCGTATCAAAGTTGTATCTGTGGTTTAACTGACTTGTCTACTCTAGCTAAATCCCCAACACAAAACTCTAATTCTCACTCTAATCCTAGACGTATCCTGAACACTAACCTTATCTGTGTATCTGTGGTTTAACTGACTTGTCTACGCTACAAAAGTCCCCAAAACATAAATCTTGTTCTCACTCTAATCCCAGACGTATCCTTAACATTACCATTATATTACACTACCCTTATCTGTGTATCTGTGGTTTAGCTGAATAGGCTACCAAGTGGCGTAGCGAGGTCGGGTGTCACCCGGTGCGGCACTTAATGGTGTCACCCCCCACAGGCGTAGCGACCCTTCCCGGGGACAAACTTTCAAGTTTTCGATTTGCACCCTCCCCCCCCCCCTCAAACTTTCGATTTGCACCCCCCCCTCAAGTTTTCGATTTGCACACCACCCCCCCCCCCCTCAAACTTTCGATTTGCACCCCCCCCCCCTCAAGTTTTCGATTTGCACCCCCCCCTCAAGTTTTCGATTTGCACCCTCCCCCCCCCCCCCTCAAACTTTCGATTTGCACCCCCCTCAAGTTTTCGATTTGCACACCACCCCCCCCCCCCTCAAACTTTCGATTTGCACCCCCCCTCAAGTTTTCGATTTTGCACCCCCCCCCCCCTCAAGTTTTTGATTTGCACCCCCCCCTCCTCAAACTTTCGATTTGCACCCCCCCCCTGTCAAGTTTTTCTCTATATATTTTGCTATTTTTTGCCTTGGTGTCACCCCCCCCCCCCCCTAAATGGTGTCACCCGGTGCGTTCCGCACCCCCGCCCCCCCCCCCCCCACTCGCTACCCCCCCTGAGGCACCCTAGCTAAGGCCCATAACACAACTCTAGTTTTCACTCTAATCCTAGCCGTATCCTTAACACTACCCTTATATGTGGTTTAGCTGATTAGGATACCCTAACTAAGTCCCCAACACACAACTATAGTTCCAACTCTAACTAATCCTAGTCGTATCCGTAAAACTAACCTTATTTCTAACCTAACTCTAATTCTAACCATAACGCTAAGGGTTTAAGTATCGTTATCGATTATGTACAGCGTTAGAATATGTAGATATCAATGTAAGCTTTAACACAGATTAAAAGGGGCGTGGTCGAATAGTCAAGCGTTAGGCTTCAAGCCAGAAGGACCACACCATCCATTCATATAAGCCGAGAAACATATGAACTCTACTTTATCTGCCCCAAAACATTTCTGCCCAAAGGCTGCCCAAAAATTTCTTATGTTTCACCCAATGCGCTCAATGACAATTCCTTTGAACAGACTCCAGACCAAAAACCAAAACATCAACGGCCATCTGCTTCACCCCCCGGGGTCCCCCCCCCCCCCCAGGCAGCGGCTGAATTACATAACAGACCTCCAGGTAGGGGGATACAACACAAGAGCCCCCAGATCTACCAGCGAGTCTAGAACAGCGGTAAACAAAAACAGTGCGTTACGCCAAGACATGCAAATATGCCAATCAACAGAAGTTCTTTTATCAAGATTGATGCAATGGAAGTCTGAGGTTTTAAGCAGATAGTACATGCAGCAATGACTGAGTGGTAGAGAGCTGGACTGCTAGCCCGTAAGTCTCGAGTTCGAATCCGGGTTCAAGTCAGAAGACCGTCCCTGAGTCCACCCAACTCTGATGGGTACCTAACTCATGTTAGGCAAAGTTAAGGAGGCTGGGCATAGTGCTGACCACACTATCTCTTCATATGCCGAGGTCACAGAAACAAGTGCACTCTACTTCACTTGCCCTGTAGATCGTCAGGTTTGCAAAGGGAATTTACTTTTTTACTTTACATGCAGCAATAGAAGTCATGTTTCAAGGTGTACTAGCTAGAAGTAGAAGACTGAATTTTGAAGCTAAACTAACTGCAGCAATGTAACCATGGTAACACTCACTTTCGGCGTTGAGAGTTGAGTACTTCTCTGTTTCACAACATGGTAATACTATAGAGTCGAGGTTATTTAAAAGTGTATTTGGCGCAACTGGGGTTTGGGGTATGGTTAGATTAGGGTAACTGTTAATCAAGTGCTAAGATCGGGGTGATGGCTATGGGCAAAGACTTGAAGTAGAAATAGGATTTGAACTAGAGTATATATAGGCCTAATGATTTGGGTTAAGGTCTGAGTTAGGGCCAGGACTTAGGGTACGGTTAGGGTTATGATTAGTTTATAAGGTTATGGATATGGCTCAGACTATAGCTGAGGCTAAGGGTTGGGGCTAGGTTTATAGTTAGAGTTAGGGGCTGGGGTTAGGGCTAGATATATAGAGTTAGGGGTTAGGGTCAGTGCTTGCGGTATGACTGAGGCTAAGGGTTAGGGCTGGGTTTATAATTAGAGTTAGGGGCTAGGGTTATGACCAGGGCTTGGGGTATGGCTGAGGCTAAGGGTTAGGGCTAGATATATAATTAGAGCTAAGGGCTAGGGGTAGGGCAAGTCCTCCTGTATCGAAACTAGCGAAATATTCACCGCGACACATCCTTGCATGGGATCAGGGGTTGGAACTAGATCTATGGTTAGGACCAGGACTAGAATTATGAATAGGGCTATGGTTAGGGGGTCAACGTTGTAGTCAGTAGCTATGATTATAATCAGTGTTTGGGTTACGCCTAGGGTTAAAGGTTAAGACCAGAGTTACGAATAGATCAATGGTTCGAGCTACGTTTAGGGTTTCGACAAGGGTAGCGAAATAAAACTTCAATACGCCGCTGTCTATTTTCACTCAAGTACCGTAAGTGCATCATAGAACTGACTCCCAACATGCAGTTCGACAACTAATATCTATGCTAAAAAACGCACCGCTCTTATGTATTGATCCGTTTCTTTCTATAAACATATCGATTCGTTTTACACGTAATCATTTTTTTTCCTACTGTAACTTTTATTGGCAAGTCAAGATGACCTTCTAGAGAACATCTTTATCTGGCCGCTCGATAGATCATACCGGTCGGAGTGGTTTGAATTCCCCCCCCCCCCCCCCCCCCCCCATGTGACTACAGACTAACCAATGAGAGAGCTCCGCTATCAATGCCCCCCTATCCGGAGTCTGTAGATACTGTAAGTTCAAGTACCCTTTGGCGTATGAAGTTTTATATATATATATATATATATATATATATATATATATATATATATATATATATATATATATATATATATATATATATATATATATATATATATATATATATATATATATATATATATATATATATTAATATCAGAGGCGTAGCGAGGGGGGTGCGGATCGCACCGGTTGACACCATTTAGGTGGGTGACACCAAGGCAAAAAATAGCAAAATATATAGAGAAAAACTTGAGGGTGGGGTGCATATCGAAAGTTTGAGAGCGGGGGGTGCAAATCAAAAGTTTGAAAGTTTGTCCCCGGGAAGGGTCGCTATGCCTCTTGGGGGTCACACCATTAAGTGCCGCAACGGGTGACACCCGACCTCGCTACGCCACTGATATATATATATATATATATATATATATATATATATATATATATATATATATATATATATATATATATATATATATATGTGGTAAACATGTTCGTTTTAAGATATCCGTGTAATGAGTTAAGGGTGTGACGGAGTGGGGGGGGAGGGGGAGAGAAACACCAGAACATCTATAATGACGTTAAGTTGGGGGTTGATTAGGGTTACGGTTACAGGCAGTGTTTCTTCCAGACTTTTTTCTCCGGGGGGGGGGGGGCACTTGAAATGTTCGGGGGGGGGCGGTAAACTTTCTTCGGGGGGCGGACACTGTTAAAAGTATATATTTTCTATATAAATTATATAAATTTCATTTCGTTCGGGGGGGGGGGGGGGCGGTAAAAAATTTTCGGGGGGGGCGAAGAGATGCCTGGAAGAATCTCTGGTTACAGGTCGTCCATAAATGATGCCACACTTGTAAGGGGGAGGGGTAGTTCAAAATCTAATGTTGTCATGGTGTGTGATGGGAGGAAGGGGTGGGGGAATCAACAACGTCTTCTTTTTCAATTAGAATTCATTAATTCTTAATCGCGGCGCCATTTTTTTAAATATTTTTTTTTATAAAACTATACCTAGCAATGGGGCAAAGTTAGGCCTACCTTGTGAAAAGCAACTTTAAAAAAACTTTTTTTATTGAAAAATTTCTTGTAGATTATTTTTTTTACTATGTACTCATATTTTCAACCTAGTCTTTAAAAAATTCTGGAGTTCTTTCCCATCCCGCGTAATCAACTAGGCTGAAAATATTTCTAGAATAAACTAGAACTTCCAAAACCATGTTTTTAAACTGCTCGAACTGCCTACCCCGTGACCTGATTAGCTCAGCAACACAAATAGACTCTGGAACATTTACCATCTGACCTAGATCAACGTGGAGCCGACGGTCTGTGCTCATGATACACAAAACTCGTCCCGCGGTAAATGATGGATTGTTAATACACGATGAAACTTCGCAATGCATCATGTATTGCTAACACACGGTGAAAGATTACCATGGTTCAAGTATTTACTGATACACACACTAGTCAGGGTTTGTCCGTAAATACGCCAAGGCTTTAGCCCTGACGTAAAGACCCACCGTCACAAAAAAATTTAAAAAATATATAAATATATATATATATATACATATATAAAAATAAATATGTATAAAATTACATCAACATCCACCCTCCCCCACTTCATCGCGCAATAAAATAGCTTTTTTTAATGATAAATATTAATGCCGAGATCCAATTTCGGTTTTTTTTAACAGCAATTTCTTTCTAAGTTATAAACAGCCTCCATCATCATTAAGTATTTTGATCAAATTTTACATTATATTTACAAGTACATTTTTTAAAAATGCGTAAAAAGTGCTACACTAAGTTTCAAAAATTACTATTTAAAAATGAAAAAAATGGCATCACAGTTTCTGAACCCCCAACCCATTATCTCCTCACTACAAATCGTCACCTAAACCCGACCCCCCCACCATCACCCCCCCCCTAAGAAATTTGACATCAATTACTGACAACCCCTAAAAACAAAATCACCAAATGTTTAAAGAAGTCAGCCACACGAAGCTTCAAATCACGTTTTACACGTGAAAGAAAGCCATGAGTCATACAAAGTTTATCACCAAATGAAACCGGCTCAAGATCCATGCTGTTATCACACACACAGAATCAAGTGGCATTTTTTTATGATATTCATTTGATTTAACTAGAAGCAAAACGTAAAAAAAATATAATTTTTTTTTAAATTCGTCAGGAACGGTTTGGTTTATCTTGTGAAGATGAGGTTGAGGAAATTTTACTCACTGCGCGTGTGTTTAATGTGTTCATGATAAATTGCTTGATTTGGTTGTAGACATTAACGGTAATTTAAAACAAGATCGAGGTTAAAAAAGAAAGTGGAAGTTACGTTACAGTTTCGGACCAGGCGGTCGGTAAAGTTATGTTCCCTGTAAGTGGAGAAAGGTAGTGTGCGACGTGTATTTTGTATGCGGTGTTGGAAAAGTCTTATATAATAATATATGTTGTTACATATTTCCTGGGTGGCAGGTTCAAATCTACTACGCTGTCGCGCAACCACGGTGCTCAAAGGGAACACTGCAGCCAGGCAGATTAAGGAGAGTTCATCTCTTAGACTTTGGCTTGTGATGAATTTCTTTCCCCGGGCGCATATACTTTCCCTAACGTCGGAATCCGAACTCCAGACTCCCGGCTTGCCACCGTGCGCTCTAACGTTCGACCACGATGTTCCGAGGATGAGCGCAGGATTGCTAACCCTTGTCCACCCAGCTCTAATGGATACCTTACTCTAGCTGAATAACGCTAAGATGGCTGACTACACAATAGCGTCATAGGCCGAAGTCAAAGAATAAGATGAAATCTACTTCATCTACTCTACTGACCAATAGGTCTGAAATGGAAATTAAACTTACTCTTCTTCTTCTTCGCTCTTAATTGTAATGTTGGACGGGATTCCTTCCAAAACAATCAAGTATTACGTGTCGACCTGTTATACGACGTAGAGGTCGATTTGACTCCGATTTCAAAAATCTTTTCTAAATAACTTCAAGTCATATACCGTATATTATTACCAGTAGCGTAGCGACGGGGGTGGGGGCGGGGGGGGGGGGGACATATGTCCGCGGGCGCCGAGCTTAGGGGGCGCCAAAATGGGTTGGAAAAATAAATTGAAAGGTTGAGGGGGGTGCAAATTGAAAGTTTGAGGGGGGGGTGCAAATCAAAATCTCGAGGGGGGGTGCAAATCGAAAAGTTTGTCCCCGGGCGCCGGGAAGGGTCGCTACGCCTCTGATTATTACACACCTTTACTAAATGCTATACTACAGGTAGCGTACAGACATGATGTCTTCGACAGAAAAAAAATCTGTTTATTGATGTAAGTTCTAAAGACTGAGAGAAGCGAGCAAATCAAAAGGTCAAGAGGTCAATGCCAAACGACAAGAGTAAATGCCCATGTATGAGCACAGATGTCATTCACTTCTCTAATATATCCATCCACAGTAAAAATCAATATCGTTTCTCTAGCTCGTAGCTTCACTTAATTAACTATTCAAAATTAAATGCCATCTCAATAGTTTATTATTTAAATAAGCGTGTAAAAAAATTAAACTTATATATATATATAAAATAAAAATATGAGAAACAGAACATTTAAACAGTAAAATAAAATGTCTCTGTAAAGTAGTTGTAGTCAGTGTTTATTTAGGCCTTTTTTTTCCTCCAGAGAGAGAGTGGCGCTTGAAACTTTTTTTTTGGGGGGGAAGGGGGGGGGGAAGGGGCTGAACACTGGTAAAAGTATATATTTTCCATATAAATTATATTTTGTTCCGGGGGAGGAAGGGTGGCAGACATGATTCCGTGCCCGTGTGCCCCTCCACCAAGTGATGCCTGAAAGAAACTCTGACCGTAGTATATCTAGTAGTACATCTACTCCCTCCCCCCTTTCTCGTGGCACATCATCACGAAATTGCCCACATTGAGTGAGACGTCGTTTAATATTGTTAAATATATTTAAAAAGTGTATGCACAATGCCAACTATATAAATACCTTGGTGTTAATTTTTTTTCTACTTATTTTAATTTTAGAACGTTTACTCATGTTGTTGATTTCCACTGGCAGATTTTCAAAGCTAGAATGGCGAAAACAAGGTAGGCCCTTCACTGATATTTTTTTTTAAATTTCTTTCCCACATGACAAAAATGGTTTGACTTCTTTTAAACAAATCCAATACATCATACAGATAATTCTGAGTCTAGCCACTGCAACCTCTATAAATAATCTCTGAAATAAATCTGATCAGTGGTTCTCAAGTATTCAGATTACAGAGCCTTTGATCGTTCACACTATCAGGGATCATCACTCATTCCTCCTCAGTGACGTGTGAACGGAAATGACGACAACTTGTCTAAACAACTCCACATCTGAACGCAAATTTTCATCACTTAAAGCTACACAAATAAATAGGGTGAAGTTGGCAAAGGTTTCCCCACCGAGAAATTGGGGAAAAGGCGGTGATGGAAGGCAACACCACAGATCCTTTTGGTCTTTTTACTTTCTCGTATAATATACGAAGTTTTACACCTCACTGATACGGAAAAACATAATTTTGCAATCTTGTCCGTATGTCTGTGTGTCTGTGTGTCTGTCTGTGTGTGAACACGATAACTTGAGTACCGTTACAGCTAGGTTAATAAAATTTCATATATAAGTATTTTATCAAAATCGAAGATCCTGATCAACTTTTGAGCGATTTCCGGAAGTGGTACTTTTTCTACTTTAAATTTTTTCAAAAGCCTATAACTTGAGTACTATTTCAGATGTGAAATTTCACATGTAAGTAAAAGATCTAATTCTCTACCTTCTGTCAAATTTTGAGTAATTTCCGTTGAAATATATAATTATATACATATATATATATATATATATATATATATATATATATATATATATATATATATATATATATATATATATATATATATATATATATATATATATATATATATATATATATATATATATATATATATATATATATATATATATATATATATATATATATATATATATATATATATATATATACATATATATATACATATATATATATATATATATATATATATATATATATATATATATATATATATATATAATATGTATGTGTTTGTATTTATATTATTTTGGCAAATTGTATTCATTTTATTGAAAGTGAAGTGATGTAGTTACAGCGGAGATTCTGGTGTTTAATGCTGAGATCCAATTTCGGGTTTTACATAGCAATCAAAACCAAAACTACAAGCTCTACCCGAGCCTCTTCCACCTACCCCCCCCCCCAGTAACATTCTATCATCGCCAGACTCCACTATACCCCCCCCCCCCCCCACCCTTTTCCCCCTCCATACTGACACGTTCAATAGCCGACCTTTGTGATGACATAGACGCGCGGTGGGTAAAAGTGTTCAACAATAAATAACAGATTTCCCCGTGGGTATGTAGGTGGGGGGGGGGGGGGGGGCGCTGAAACCAATCAAATCCAACCCAATCGCTCCAACCCGCACATACATGATCTTTAAAGCCTACTAATAGGAAAACAAGTAGATGACCTAAAACACATGTTATTAAAAAGACTAACTCCGGGTTTATGAGCTTGTTAAAGTAAATGAAAGGGGGAAAATTGAGAAATTGCATTATTGGACCAAATATGCTAGGTTAGAGGTTCTTAACCTTTTGGAGGTACCGAACTCCACCAGTTTCATATGCGCAATTACCGAACCATTCTTATGAACAGTTATATCGTCTGCACTGACAACATACTATTGTGAATCATATGTGTCGGGAGTGTGTCTTGACCGTCGCTGAACCCCTTGGACTGACGCAATAAACCCCTGTGATTCGATCGAACCCAGGTTAAGAACCACTGTGCTAGGTAGAGTTCCTCATTTTAACTACACTGTATTGGATTGGTTGTTTTTTTTTTTTTTTTAATTTTTAATTAACTTTTTCTCAATAATGAAAATTAAAGCGAGAAAACAAATTTTTGTCTAAATGAAGTAGAGTTACTGAATCTATGTATTGACGGCATAAAAAAAGAATAATGGCATTGGATATTTCCCAAGTATTTTCTTCGCGGTGATTTAGAAGTGGTGGTATTTACTAGATGGTATTTCTGTGAAGATTCCTCTTCAGACCTGGCGATCCATTAGCCAGATGTGGTGTGGTCAGCACTTTCCCCAACCGCCTTTACTTTCCCCAACGTAATTCAGGTACCCATCAGAGCTGGGTGGACTCATGTTATACTGAAAAGAATTCGGAAATAAAATGGGACAATTTGTTTTTTAAACACGATAGTTGTGAGGCTTTTTTAGACAGTGGGGTGGGTTGGAACTTTGAACGTCATTTTGGAGAAGGGGTAAAATTTGGGTGCTTGTGATGACAAGATAGATAGAGAGGATTGGGAGGGGGGGGGGAGGGGGTCGGATAAATGTGCGTGACGTCATTTATGGACGATCAACTAAAGATGATTAAAATTATATAAATACATTTTAAAAACACAATGTGTACACAATTTGAACCTAATCAGAGAAAAAATTATTTTAATTGTCATAATTTTAATAGGTACAACCAAGAAAGTAAATACAGATTCATTAAAACTAGATAAGTGGCGCTAGAATAAAATCGTTTAGTTATTTTAACAAAACTATAATCAGATATTTTTCTTCGGGAAGATGACACTTCGGGTGATTGGGAGGGGGGGGGGGGAGAGACGCACTGGTTAAAATATAGATGCTCTATATAAATTATATATTTTATTCTAGCTCGACGGAGAGGAATTGATGTGTTGCTCTGGGGGGGGGGGGGGGGGGCACTGCTTTACAGAAGCAGTGCCTATAATGATTCGGATTATTGATATTACCTAAGTCGGACAATAGACTCTTCCGAAAAATAGGTATGTTAGGTTGTTCGTAGCATTGCAATATCAAGTTAATTTTTATTGTTATAAATAGGGATTGGGGCTTAGGGCTGGGATTAGGGATAGGGATGGGGTTAGCATTGACATGGCAAGTGAAATTTGTATTTTAGTAAACTTATTTCCCGTTGTATAACCTATACCCCAATGATTCATCTGTAAGAATACTCTTTCTTTGTGTGCGTGTGTGTGTATATGTGTGTGTGTCTTTATGTAGTTGTCATGATAAAACAAGCTAAATCTATCAAGAGGGTGCTGTTATTGTCCACATTGTCTCAACAAACTATCCCTATGATTAAAAATATATCATCCAATCAGCATCCTCTTTACGTCTACCTATCGCGATTGCGATCTTAGAATAAGGAAAGACAACACTGCTCTAAAAATAGCCATCGAATCAAACCAGCGGTGCGATTTTATCAATGTATTTTCTTAATGTATTATGGCTTAGGAGACAAAACGTAGACAGCTGTCTAGGTTACAGTAAGTTTTTTAAAAAAGTTCTTTTATCTGAAGAAATAAAAACATTGGACTGGTTCCCAAAGATAAAACGAGGCACTTATCACACACAGACTTTTTTTTTTTAATCACATCGAGTTTAAAGTTATCTTTTTTTTTCATAACACCTTCACACTGCCCGATATGGTGGGGGGGGGGGGGGGTAAGACAGTTTTGAAGTGTATTCGTTTACAAGTAGCATGTAGTACTTTACAAAAGAGTATACCTTCGTACGTTATAGTATAGGCTGCACAGTATAGCACATGTATGAAGAAATGCAGGGGGCGGGTCTAATGGCACCAATTTATGCGCAAAATCCACGTATCAATTCATGTGAAAAAGCATCGTTGTCATAAAAAATTATTAGATTTTGGTGTCACCACTCTCCGGTCATTCATTCGAAATACTTTTTAAAAAACCTTTTTTTCCTCTGCACATTTTGCAATTAGTGCCCCCCCCCCTCCCCCCCCCACCCCGTGATGGTTTTATAATTTTGCACAGTTAATAGTGAAGTGGCTTATCTATTGTCAGTTATTAATATAGGTGGATTAACTCTAATTAGTCATTAATTAAACTGGCAAAAAGCATATTTATTCTATGTATTTTTTCATTTTTCGCCGTGGTGTCACCCTCCCCCCCCCCCCACACACACAAATAGTGTCTTCCGGAGGGGCCCGCACCCCTGCCTCCGCCTCACGACGCCTCTGAAGAAATGCGTACATTAAACTTTACCAACCGGGTCGTATCGAACTCATACTTTTCTGGTATCGATACTCTAACACCAACCCTCGTCTCGGATCTATTCTTTGTTTTAAGACCTAGCCAAACCCTAACCATATTGCTAGTCATAATCCTAAAAGAGGTCTCTGACGAATAAAAGAAACAACACCAATAACTTACTGTATTGCCTTTTCGGAATACACACACAAACTCACACACACACACACACACACACACACACACACACACACACACACACACACACACACACACACACACACACACACACACACACACACACACACACACACACACACACACACACACACACACACACACACACACACACACACACACACACACACACACACACACACACACACACACACACACACACACACACACACACACACACACACACACACACACACACACACACACACACACACACACACACACACACACACACACACACACACACACACACACACACACACACACACACACACACACACACACACACACACACACACACACACACACACACACACACACACACACACACACACACACACACACACACACACACACACACACACACACACACACACACACACACACACACACACACACACACACACACACACACACACACACACACACACACACACACACACACACACACACACACACACACACACACACACACACACACACACACACACACACACACACACACACACACACACACACACACATATATATATATACCAAATAATGAACGGTACCCGTTAGAGCTGAGTTAACAGCTCACTACAGTCTAAACGTGCTGTATAGATAAGTTTAAGTGCAATCAAGCCAAACCATTTCCAACGGGCGTCATTACACGCGCATGCATGCTAAAGATTACTGCGCGAAGTCTGCTCAAGGAGTCAATCGTTTCTACAATAATTTTAACCCCCTCACCCTTTACACTGAGGTTGAGGTATTTATAGTGCTCTGCAGTGCTGAATTGACTTAATGTTTATGCGGCATTCCTACCCTACACTATCCTTGATACCAGAGTTTCTTCCAGGCATCGAAGAAAGTCTAACCCCCCCCCCCCCCCGAACGAGAGGGAATTTATATAGTAAACATACACTTTTACTAGTGTCCCCCCCCGGAATATGTCGACCCCCCCCCCCTCCGAAAATATCAAGTGCGACCCCCCCCCCCCCCCCCCCCCCCGGAGAAAAAAGTCTGGAAGAAACACTGCTTGATACTAACAGGAACCACTGACCGACCCTACGCCTTACCTCGGAAAAATAACTATAAATCCATTATTTGTATATGTATATATATATATATATATATATATATATATATATATATATATATATATATATATATATATATTGTATCGATTCAGTATAGAAAAACATCTAGATCTAGATCGTTACTAAATGCGAATTCGGTTTATTACTGGCACTTAGTCTTGTAAGTCCTTAATACAATCTTTATTATTTTGTTCATAGTGTTGGGGCGGGGGGCTCGGGTTTGCAAATCGTATTGATATTACGAATATTTTATTATAAACACGTCCATTTTACAACACAAACAAATATTCTTAATAGTGAACTGGATAAGTTGTAATGGGAATACCAAGTTACAAGTCGAATAATTAAATTACTAGTCAAGACGAACTGACTACATTAGGTTCAGAGGCGTAAGCGACCCTTCCCGGCCCCCGGGGACAAACTTTCGATTTGCACCCCCCTCAAACTTTTGATTTGCACCCCCCCCCCTCAAACTTTTGTTCCCCCCCCCCCCCCCCCACTTATTAAAAATTTGCACCCCCCCCCAAACTTTCGATTACTTTTTTCAACCCATTTTGGCGCCCCCTAAGGTCGGCGCCCGGGGACATATGCCCCCCCCTGCCCCCCCCCCTCCATCGCTACGCCTCTGCTTATGTTAACTTTCAGAGATATGGTAATACCATCAGCACTCAGTACTAAAATAGTTTTAACGCGACTTGCCGTATTATGCTTGATCTAGTATTTCATTGAAAGACAATAATAGCAACGCTGACCTTTTAAACAACAACGTAAACAAAATCTAAAAATAACTTATTTTTCTTACAAATCATTAGGCTTAGCGTGAATATAAGGTAAATTAATTTAAATATAGACCAGTGTTTGTTCTAATACAAAGATACAACAGATGCTTTTCTATTTATAATAACTCATATACTCATAATCATCTAAAAGTTAGGCTAACTTAGTACTGTTTTATCGTATTCAAATAAGACGATTCCGTTGGCAATGTTCAACCTGACTTTTTACATGATTTACATAAACATATTTCTAGTAGTTTCCCTTTTGTCTGGTCTTAGATTCGTTTAAAATATTTACATAACTATTTGTTTTGTAATTACAACTTATCAGCATGTTGTGGTTATTAAAAACTCACCAGAAACTGCAGAAGTAAATAATATATCCACAAGAAAGAAACTTATCCCACACCACGTATATTTTCCAAGTAAAAGTGCCTAGATCTAGGCTCGAAGCAAACGATAAACAGGGGAGGGCATCGGGATTGCTGCGCGTGAGCTATTTTTGGATCCGCGCGAAAGATAACACTAGCACGTGTGGGGGAAACCTTCTGGCTAGGGCGGTGAATCACCGCCGCGGCGAATATACAGGAGAAGGTAGCTCACATAGTACGTGTGCTACGGTGAACCCACTAGCAACTCACGTCTGTTTTGCTGCAGCGGTTAACACCTTTACGACAAGATACGGAGCGAAATGAAAACTACAGGCGTTTATCGCCATTCGTACGCTTGGATGGCGTCTGGTAAATTAAATTCAACCTTTAGAATACCTAAAGAATGGGGTGACTCCGTACAAAAGCACAGAAGTGGTTGCACGGTTTGAATAATTAAAATTTTAAAATTTAAAAAAAATCGAATCCAAAATAGATATGCTTTGATAATCGACGAATTTTTAATTTACTTTGTATGTTATCAATTACCTATCCCGTTACTGATCTAACGGTCAAGCTATTTATTTGTTATAGGCTATTATAGGCTATTTTATTCTTGTTTCGATTCGGTTCAATTTTTAAAAAAATTATACGTATTCTTGTTTTTTAGAGGAAAAAAAAAATACTTAGATATCAACAGTAAAGGCTTATATAGGACGACGAGAAGACATCATAAACAGTGTTTCTTTCAGACTTTTTTCTCCGAGGTGGGAGGGGGGGGGGGGGGCACTTGATAATTTGGGGGGGGGGGGGGGGGGGGTTGACTTCATTTAACGGAGGTGGAGGGGGGCGGATAAGATGCCTGGAAGAAACGCTGATCATAAATTTAAACATCAGTATTAATATGTCGGTGGGGCGTATTCGATACCAATACCATTTTGCTAGTATTGTTAAAATTTTAAAATGAGCCCCCCATCTAAACCCAAACTCCAAACCTGAAGTAAACTGCCCGTGGATCTAATAATAGATATATAATCCTACCTCTGACTTTTAACAGCCAAACGGATAGTTTTTCAGAACCCACAACGTTACTATTTTGTCATATCAACCTGGTTCTTTTTTTTAATAAAACGCAGTGGCGTAGCCAGGATCGTCTCAAGGGAGGGGGGGCTTCCAATGTTTACCCGTGGACAAACTTTCGATTTGCACCCCCCCCCCCCTTCATACTTTTTAAATATATACCGAGGGGTCTATGGGGGGTTATCACCCCCCCTAAACCCCCCCCCCCTGCCTACGCCACTGATAAAACGTACATATTAGCTTACTTATTTACACTTCGACTTTGTATAAAACTAAAAATAAAAGCCCAGTATTTAATTTAAGAATGTACTCAGTGTGCTAATAACGAAAGTAAAGGGAGTCTTCTGTTATTATTTCTAGCAGACGAAGCGTTAGATTGAGAGGGGGTCACGCCCAGAGAGTGGGGGAGTTGGTGGCATTACTGAGGGTATAAGGTAAACACATGCACCGAATGCCCCTCCTTCTCTCCTGGCGTCGTGTCTAGTCTGTTTAATTTCAGTCTGGACAGAACTAGGTCTATCAGACACGTACGAGCATCTCTGTACGGTCACACATACACACACAGATACTCCCACAGAAGCACATACACACGGACACTCTACCATTTACACATACTCTCAATAAAACACACGTTATGCATGCCATTTTCATGTTAATTACACGTCCCTTTTTCATACATTATTTTCACACGTCAGTTACACAATATTTAAACACAGTCTTACTTTCAGGCATCTGTTCGGGGTCACCACCCCCCCCCCACCCCAGAAACAAGTCTACCTCCCCCCCCCCCCTCTCCACACAGATCGAAATAGAATTTATACTATATATATATATATATATATATATATATATATATATATATATATATATATATATATATATATATACTATTACCGTGTCTGTTCCCCCCACTTCTGGATATTTATTTAGTCTGCCCTCCCGAAAGTTTCAAGCCTCCCCCCCCCCCTGGTGAAATAAACCGGGAATTATCTCCCCTAAACTTTCTCAAATATTCTTATATAACTTGGAATATAGACATGATTTTTAATTACTTAAACTTTTAAAAATAGTATAGAATCTCATAGAAAAATATTATTAGTACTTTATAAATGTACATGCGTTTTTTTTTTGAGAAATCGGAAATAGCGTAAATTAGTACTTCCGGTCAACGGAAATTACTCAAAATTTGACAGAAGGTAGAGAATTAGATCTTTTACTTACATGTGAAATTTCATTTATCTATTTGAAATAGTACTCAAGTTATAGGCTTTTGAAAAATTCAAAGTAGAAAAAGTACCACTTCCGGTTATCGGAAATCGCTCAAAAGTTGATAGGGATCTACGATTTTGATAAATTACTTATATATGAAATTTCATTAACTTAGCTCTTAGTAAAAGTTCTAATTTTCTGCCTTCTATCTATCAAATTTTGTTTAATTTTCGTCGACCGAAAGTAGTAATTTACGCTATTTCCGATTTCTCAAAAAAAAAAAAAAACGCATGTGAATTTATAAAGTACTAATAATATCCCGCACTATTAATTAAGCACATTTTATTTGGCGTTCACTTGGTGTGCCATCCCCCGTAGTGTTATATAAGAGTATTCGGGAAAGTTTAGGGGAGATCACTCCCGGTTTATTTTAATTATTATTAGGCTACTAATAATGCAGCATCTTTTTTAAATAGGGGAGACTTTTTAAATAGGGGAGACCACTCTAAATATAGATCTAGTAAATAATACGATAGGTATTAAGAAAAATGGCAGCTACTTTTATTAGGTAATAGATCTAATTAACTTTGTCTTACTAAGCCTACTAAATTTTAAATTAGCCTGTGAATAGTTTTTTTTTTAAATTACTTTACCTACAAGATTATATTATCTAGATCTAGATCTAGAGTCTAGAAGCCAGGGTCTAGATCTAGATCTAGTCTAGATTCTAGCCACGATTTTTTTCTGCTACTGCTAAGGAAAACCAAGCAGTTGAAGTTAAAAATTATTTCCCGCTAAATTATCCAAGCGTGGTTAGATCTAGTCTAGATTTTCTAGGTCTCTATAATACTTTATATAGATCTAGATTCTAGATCTAGATTCCAGAAATGAAACAGACAATAGGAGTTTGACTTTTTGTAATGTGTTTTTAGATGGTTTGTTCTGTGTCTAGCCATCTTTACTTTCCCTAGTCAGGTGTCCATCATAGCTGGTTGATGTTATACTTTTTTTCTAAATTAAAAACAAAACAAAATACCTGAGTGGAATATCATGTATTATGTATTATATAAAATCGTGCATAGAATATAGAAAATAGTGTCATGTTTTAATTATTTAGCCATTTTTATTATATCCAAAATAGGACCCTAATGGAAAACTATGAATAAAGCACTTGTGTTACGATGAGATCACAGCACCAACCTAGAGGCCAGGCAGTGGGATAAATAGTTTACTCTTCAGTTGTCATAACACTGAGAAAAAGCCTCCATTGTAAAGGTGTTTGACATAGGTGTTATGTTAGGCTTATTGTGAAAAGAATATGCATACCGCATAAGTCAGCATTCATGTTTTTGAAGAACATTTTTATTTATGTTTCTTGATTATTTCTGGAAATATTATTTTAAAAAAAATTTAATTACTTAGTTATGGAGCTAAAGGATAGAAAAAAAAGAGAAGCTGATATAGAAGTATTACCAAGTGTTTTAGAGATCAAGCAAGAACTACATGTGGACAGCCATCCATATATTGTCAATATAATTTCATCTGAATACATAAAACAAGAGGAGTTTACAGAAACTGATGACACAAAAGCAAATGTATTGTCAACATGTGAAAACAAAAATCATGATTTATTATCAGAATTTACAACACATGTAGACAACAAACCAGATAGACTTGATTTATTTTCAGTTTTTGAAGATATAAAACCTGATGGTTTAAATGCAGGGCTAAGCCTATCACTAGAGACAACTCTAACTGACAATATTTCTAATATAAAGACAGAGTTATCAACTGATTTATCAGAGCTAAAGAATATTCAGATAAACAACAATGAAAATCAAACATCAAATCAGGTTGAATTATTAAAGCAGTGTAAGAAGAAAAACTTAAAATCTTCAATGTTTAAAACTCTTCTAGGAAAATGTAAAGAATCACACACAAGTGTGAGGTCATATGAGTGTAATGTGTGTCATAAAAAGTTTGCTACAAGAAGTAAACGAAATCAACATAAATCTATTCATTCAGGAGAGATGCTATGTGGGTGTTATCTGTGTAATCAAAGGTTTCCCTTAAATAGTAAACTCAACCAACATGGACAATTTCACAAAATAGTGAGAGCACAAAAGTGTGCTGTGAACCATATAATGTTAGGTTCAAAGAAGAAACTAAATCAACATAAAGCAATTCATTCAGGACAGAGGCTGCATAAGTGTGATATTTGTCATATAAAGTTTACTAGAAGAAGTAACCTAAATAAACATAAAGCTACACATTCAGCAGATAAGTCACATGACTTTAATATGTGTAATAAAAAGTTTGCTACTAGGACTCTAAAACAACATAAAGCAATTCATATAGGAGAAAGGTTACAAGAATGTGGAGTCTGTCATAAAAAATGTACTACAAGAGGTAATCTAAAACAACATATAGCTATTCATTCAGCGGAAAAGTCACACAAGTGTGATGTATGTCAGAAAAAATTTGCTTCAAAGAGGAATCTAAATCAACATAAAGCAATTCATTCAGGAGAGGGACTACATGAATGTGATGTATGTCATAAAAAAAATATTAACAGGACCAACCTTATTAAACATAAAGCAATTCATTCAGCAGTAAAGTCACATGAATGTGATGTATGTCATAAAAAATTTACTTCAAAGACTCATCTAAATCAACATAAAGCAATTCATTCAGAAGTAAAGCCGCATAAATGTGATGTGTGTCATAAAAGGTTTTCTAGAAAGTCATACCTAATGGAACACAGAGCAATTCATTCAGCAGAAAAGAAACATGAGTGTGATGTATGTCATAAAAAATTTGCAACAAGGACTAACCTAAATCACCATAAATCTATTCATTCAGAAGAGTGGCTACATGAATGTGATGTGTGTCACAAAAGGTTTTCTAGAAAGAGGTACTTAGTGGAACACATAGCAATTCATTCAACAGAAAAGTCTCATGAGTGTGATCGATGTCATAAAAAATTTGCTTTAAAGAGGAGTCTAAAGCAACATAAAGCAATTCATTCAGGAGAGGGGCTACATGAATGTGATGTGTGTTGTAAAAAGTTTTCTAGAAAGTCCTACCTAAAGCAACATAAATTAATTCATTCCACTGAAAAGTTACATATGTGTGATGTATGTCATAAAAAATTTGTTTCAAAGAGTCATCTAAATCAGCATAAAGCAATTCATTCAGCACAAAAGTTATATGAGTGTGATGTCTGTCATAAAAAGTTTACCACCAGGGGTAACCGAAATCTACATAAAACAGTTCATTCAGATGAAAAGCTATATGAATGTGATGTGTGTCATAAAAGGTTTTCTAGAATGTCATACCTAAAGGAACACAGAGCAATTCATTCAACAGAGAAGTCTCATGAGTGTGATGTTTGTCATAAAAAATTTGCAACTAGGACTAACCTAAATCACCATGAAGCTATTCATTCAATAGAGAGTTTACATGAATGTGATGTGTGTTGTAAAAAATTTTCTAGAAACTCCTACCTAAAACTACATAAATTAATTCATTCCACTGAAAAGTTAAAAGAGTATGATGTATGTCATAAAAAATTTGTTGCAAAGAGTCATCTAAATCAACATAATGCTATTCATTCTGGTGAGAGGGTACATGAATGTGATGTGTGCCATAAAAAGTTTACTACCAGTTCTACTCTTATTACACATAAAATAATTCATTCAGCAGAAAAGTCACACGAGTGTGATGTGTGCCATAAAACATTTACTACAAAGGGTAACCTAAATATACATAAAACTATTCATTCAGAAGAGAAGCTACATGAATGTGATGTGTGTCGTAAAAAGTTTTCTAGAAAGTCATATCTAAAGAAACATAAATTAATTCATTCCACTGAAAAGTTAAAAGAGTGTGATGTATGTCATAAAAAATTTGTTTCAAAGAGTCATCTAAATCAACATAAAGCTATTCATTCTGGTGAGAGGGTACATGAATGTGATGTGTGCCATAAAAAGTTAAATACCAGTTCTTCTCTAATAAGACATAAAGCAATTCATTCAGCACGAAAGTTATATGAGTGTGATGTTTGTCATAAAAAGTTTACCACCAAGGCTAACCTAAATCGACATAAAACAATTCATTCAGCACGAAAGTTATATGAGTGTGATGTTTGTCATAAAAAGTTTACCACCAAGTTTAACCTAAATAAACATAAAACAATTCATTCAGCACAAAAGGTCACATGAGTGTTATGTGTGTCATAGAACGTTTGCTACAAAGATTTTCCAAAAATCAACATGAAGCTATTCATTATAGAAAAGTACCATATAAGTGTGATGTGCGTCATCAAGGGTTTTCTTAATATAAAAAAATAAAAACATAAAAAAAATTCATGTCATCGCATGAGTGATTTGTGCTATTAAAAGTTTGCTACAAGGATTAATCTTTATCAACACAAAGCAAGTTATACGGCAGAGGTTGCATGAGCGTAATAGAAAGTTTCTGTTGATAATTACTCTAAAATGCCATCAATTAATTGATTCAGAAGTAGGTCAAATTAAACATTTATGAATAAAGTATGTGTAAACAAACTCATTCATAAATAGATTAAATTATATTTTTATACTGTAAAATGCTGCAAGGGGGTCAACCTTTTATGATCTCCACAAAAATGTTATCCACTTTCAAAGATCCTCCCCTCCCTCTTTTTTTTCCATTTTTGATATACATGTATATATATATATATATATATATATATATATATATATATATATATATATATATATATATATATATATATATATATATGAAATTATTTAGATTTGTGTAAATTAATTCACAAAAAAAAAAGACAATTCATTGTGTGGGTATGGAATTACCCTGTGTGTTGAATTACTACATGTTACCCTATCTGTTTTATGTTTGCTTAAAAATGTTCAACACATACTTCGACTAAATAGGGGAGACTTTTTTTTAAATATAGATCTAGTAAATAATACAATAGTTATTAAGAAAAATGGCAGCTACTTTTAATGATCTACTTAACTTTGTCTTACTAAGCCTACTGTGAGAGAGAGTGAGCCTTAATATTATACTGTTAATGTAACTGATATAACTTTTAAAAATAATGTTTGAATATTTTAAAATTGCAAATAAATAATTAATACTTCTTTATTGTAAAATATATGTCAGCAAACTTGATATTCACAATCTTATAACCATGAGTTATTGACAAACAATAATTATTGGGAAAAATGTTTGAGGTACGTAAAAGATCCTCCATAAAAATAAACCATCGAATCAAACCCGTGATGCGATTTTATCGATTTATTCTCTGAAAGTAGTATATCATAGAAGACAAAACGTAGACAGCTGTTTATGTTATAGTAAGTTCAAAAACCAGAGGCCTAGCTAGGGCGCTTTTTCGGGACTAAAATCAGAAGAATTAAAAAAGGTGTTATGTTTGGCGTATTGTGAAAAGAATATGCATACCGCATAAGTCAGCATTCATGTTTTTGAAGAATATTTTAATTTATGTTTCTTGATTATTTCTGAAAATATTATTTTCGAATATTTTTTTTTAATTATTTATTTATTTATTAGTTATGGAGCTACAGAATAGAAAAAAAAAGAGAAGCTGGTGTAGAAGTATTACCAAGTGTTTTAGGGATCAAGCATGAACTACCTGTGGATATCCAGCCAGATATTGTCAATATAATTTCAGCTGAATTCATAAAACCAGAGGAGTTTACAGAAATTAATGACACAAAAGCAAATGTATTGTCAACAGTTCTACTCTAATTAGACATAAAGCAATTCATTCAGCATGTAAGTCATATGATTGTGATGTTTGTCATAAAAAGTTTACCTACAGGGGTAACCTAAATAAACATAAGACAATTCATTCAGCACTAAAGGTCACATGAGTGTTATGTGTGTCATAAAAGTTTGCTACAAGGATTTATTAAAAAATCAACTTGTAGCTATTCATTATAGAAAAGTACCATATAAGTGTGATGTGCGTCATCAAGGGTTTTCTTAAAATAAAAAACTAAATTGACATAAAAAAATTCATGTCATGGCATGAGTGATTTGTGCTGCTAAAAGTTTGCTATAAGTATAAAAGTAATCTTTTCAACACAAAGCAAGGTATACAGCTAGGGTTGCATGAGTGTGATTTGTGTCAAGTAAAGTTTCCTTTAATAATGACTCTAAAATGCCATCAATTGATTGATTCAGGCAGACATAGATCAAATTAAACAGTTATGAATATATTTATAATAAAGTATGTATAAACAAATTCATTCATAAAATGATTAAATTATATTTTTAAAGTGTAAAATGCTATTTATGACGTCCACAAATATTCCGTCCAATTTTGACGAACCTCCACTCCCTCCACAAGCGCTTGGCGTGTAACATTTGGGTGAGCCTTTCGCAGTGTGTGACCCACCCAGCGCCACTTCCTCCTTCTTATTTGCACAGCCATAGGCTCCTGCCTAGCTTTCCTCCATAGTTCTATGTTCTGCACTTTGTCCTGCCATCTCAGTTTCAATATCTGTCTAAGGCATCTATTCATGAAGGTCTGTACTTCATAAATGGATAACCCCTAAACAATACAGACAACATGAGAATAAAGTGTTTCATAATAAAGTTAGCTTTTATCAAGCAAATTATTCAAGAGAGAGGTCAAATTTATTTTCTTTTTGTGTAAACAAAAATCTTGATTTCTTTCTGAGATCTTAAACTTGAAATAAATTAACACACACAAAAAAAACCCAGATAAACAATGCATTTTATCCATTTTAAAAATATAAAACCTGATGTTTTAACTCAAAGAAAATCTATTCCTTTGAGAAAATTATGGGACATTTTTTTTCCCAAAAAAAAAAAAGACTGTTCTGTGTGTCTTAGCAAGTTTACTTAAAAAAATCCTGTAAAATTTAAAAATAATTCATTCAGAAGAGAGGTCATATTTAAGATATTTCCATAAAAAATCTGATTTTTTTTTTGTTCTTCACCATGTCCATTTGAAAAAGATTCCTTCTTTATTACTATTAGCATTAGTGAAATTATTAGTGAAATTTGCATGATCTGTGTGTAAGATATATTTATGAATATCATCCATGTTGTGAATGATTTCATGTTTGCAATCGTTTTATTTAAATCTAGAATTTTTGTTTTTTACTTCCTTTGATAATCTTGTTAAAACTTCATTAAAATCAAAACTTTTTACATAATATAGTTTAAATGTTTTTTCTGAAAAGTTGATAATTTTGTATATGTCTGTACTGCTAGAGAGGCGTAGCGACCCATATCGGGCACCCGGCTTGAAGTTTCAATTTTGTGCCCACCTCCCATTTATTTATAATATATTTATTCATGTTGGTGGAAAAACGCCCTTCCCCAGTTGAAAAGGTTGGTGGCGCTTTTTACCAGTCACTAGTTTTTGCTTTGGTGCCACACTTTGACTCTGTGTGATAATTCATTACCTCAGCTTGAATTGAGCTTTTAAATATATTTTTTTACTTTTACCTCTTTTTTTAGCACCCCCTTAGTGATGGCGCTAGGGATGGCCGCTCCACCCGCCCTCCCCTAGCTACGCCACTGCGAGAGAGTGAGCTTTAATATTATACTGGTGATGTAACTGATATAACTTTTGAAATTAATGTTTGAATATTTTAAAATTCCAAATAAACAATTAATACTTCTTTACTGTAAAAGGTATGTCAGCAAACTTGATATTCACAATCTTAGAAACATGAGTTGTTGACAAAAAATATATTTTAAAAAAAAAACGTTTGAGGTACGTGTATGAGGTCGTCCATACTGGACATCACACACACACTGGGAGGTGGGGGGAGGATTTTTGTAACTAGGAGGTGGGGTTCAGAAAGTGATCATACACTCCGTATTTTAAAGTAATGTACACTGTCTCAACAAACTATCCGTATGATAAAAAATATATCATCCAATCAGCAATCCTATTTAGTCTAGATCTACGTCTACCCATCGCGATTTTCATCCTAGAATAAGGAAAGACAACACTGTTCTAAAAATAAACCATCGAATCAAACCAGCGAAGCGATTTTATCAATGACGTCAATGTATTTTCTGAAAGTAGTATGTCAAAGAAGACAAAACGTAGACAGCGGTCTATGTTAGGGGGCATCCATAAATGACGTTACGCTTTTTTTTTTACGTTATTTTTAATATTTTACCTCCCCTCCGTCACACATTGTCACAAAAAGCCAGACCCCCCCACCCCCAAAATGACGCTCACCTCAGCCTACAACGCACCTTAAAATTGCAGTTGAATTTTTCTTAAAAAATCGTGTCTTAACGTCTATATTATATAGTTAAAATAATTGAGTAGAAATACAAAGCCCCAGCTAGATTGATTTTGGTTATCTTATTTTTGTAAACACATGTGACATTTCTCACGTGTCGGACAAACGAGCAACACTTCACATTCTAAATCATGGGTTTGTGATTTTTTTTTCTAGATCTTTTTGTAATAATAATATTATTTATTATGTTATTATGAATTATGGCTTTAATACAAGTATATTATATATTTTTGTGTCAAATATAATAGATAATTGAATAATAAACCAAAGGCAATGTCTAAAAATTAAAAAAATATATCAATAAAGGCTAGAAATTGACTACAGCCTTCTGCAAATAAGAGTGGTTTCCCCTGAATTTCTAGCTAAAATCATAAAATGTTACCAAAAAACTTAAAACAAGATGGCTTCTAAAGTAAATGAGCTTGGTTGCCAAGTAGCATCTGATGAAAACATCGCTAATCTTTATTTATTACTGAAAAGTTTTAATACAAGTGTTTATAAACAGGTACATGAATGAAGGGTTGAAACATTTCTGTAATTTTTACTACTAGATCTACTACTAGAGTCTACATAAATCTTTCTAAAAATGTGAAATAATTACAATAATTAATTTGATGAGTCACCCTTTTTTCACACTAGCCTCGGCCGATTTTACGTACCTAAATGATAGATTACCAAACATAGATCTACTAGAATCTGGACCAATTTTAAAGGGGCAAAGCATAGCCACACAAATTTTATTAAATTAAATTAATAAGTAATAAATTAAGCAATGCAACTCTTGAACTCACTCACACACTGAACAAAACAACTGTCAACTGAGTCTAAAAATTGAGGAGTGCCTGAGTCCACTGCTAGTAGGTCTAGTGCTAGGCCACTAGAAACTCTAGTCTAGTGACTAGTCATAGTACTTATATATATAGTGTAGTATATGTATACAATGCTGCTAGCTACTGTCCTGTAAGTGAGAATCCCTATTTGCAGTGCTTACTAATAAACATACTATGTAGTTTAGTAGTACCACACTACTACACTATGTTTTATTTTAGTTTTAATAACACATGGCATAAGTAATATAGGTAGCTGAAGATAATAAAAATAATTTAATAAAAGTCACCTCATATAGATCTAGTTTCAATTGAAATTTGAATTACAATACAATTATTATGACTAATTAATATTCAATAATACATTTTGTTTAATATGTTTCCTTTTAGCCTAACCTTCTCTTTAAATGTAAGACTATACATATTTCAGATATAAGATAGGTCTACTCATTTTGAAAATGCTATGCAAAACTAAAGTAGGCCTAACTGCTGTTTAGACTCACGAATAAATGCAATAGATGGATCAAAGTAGAAAATTAATTTCATTTTACCCAGAACCCATATAAAATATAGAGAATAAAAAGACCCTTTGCTCAAATTCCTTTTTTTTTTAAATATGTAGACTTCTCAGTTATAATGCCCATACTTTATATTTTTATTTTTGAAACAATATGGTAATAGTAATTCGGGGTTGTTTGGTTCTGTGTCAATAAGTGCCATCCATAAAAAACTTGGAGTAAAATAAGATTTCAGACTTAACATAATAATGCAGATGAAATTGAGTTCATCTGAATCTATCCATGTGTGCTCAACAAATAAAGAAATAGTCTGGTTTGTTTTGTGTCTACACATCTTTACTTTCCCTACCTTAAGTCAGGTGTCCATCATAGCTGGTTGATGTTATACTTTTTTTTCTAAATTAAAAACAAAACAAAATACCTGAATGGAATATCATGTATTATATAAAATCGTGCATAGCATATAGAAAATAGTGTCATGTTTTAATTATTTAGCCATTTTTATTATATCCAAAATAGGACCCTAATGGAAAACTATAAATAAAGCACTTGTGTTACGATGAGATCACAGCACCAACCTAGAGGCCAGGCAATGGAATAAATAGGTAACTCTTCAGCTGCAATAACAATGAGGAAAAACTAGTAGTGTGTGACTGCTCTTAATATTCTTGACACAAAAAGCATCCATTGTAATGCTGTTTGACATAGGTGTTATGTTAGGCTTATTGTGAAAAGAATATACATAGCCGCATAAGTCAGCATTCATGTTTTTGAAGAAAATTTTTATTTATGCTTCTTGATTATTTCTGGAAATATTATTTTCAAAAAAAATTATTTAATTATTTAGTTATGGAGCTAAAGGATAGAAAAAAAAGAGAAGCTGATATAGAAGTATTACCAAGTGTTTTAGAGATCCAGGTGGACAACCAGCCATATATTGTCAATATAATTTCATCTGAATATATAAAACAAGAGGAGTTTACAGGAATTGATGATACAAAAGCAAATGTATTGTCAACATGTGAAAACAAAAATCATGATTTATTATCAGAATTTACAACACATGTAGACAATAAACCAGATAGACTTGATTTATTTTCAGTTTTTGAAGATATAAAACCTGATGGTTTGAATGCAGGTTTAAACCTATCACTAGAGACAACTCTAACTGATAATATTTCTCATATAAAGACAGAGATATCAACTGATTTATCAGAGCTTAACCATTAATGTCCCGTAACGCCCGCTGCCGCCCGACACCGTTAATGTCCCGTAACGCCCGCTGCCGCCCGCTTACAATAAGCATAGAAAAATTAAATTTGTTTTATTAAAATTTGGCCTACAAATCCTAATTTTTAACTAAACAGGAAGTCGGATGGTTTCAGCATCCTTTTCCGGTCTTGTAATTTCAATGGCGCTTTTGAAAGATAAAAAATAATAGTTTCTTTCTATCTCGAAATTTTCGACTCATCTGTCGTATTTTTAGTAGATTTAATATTAAAAATAAAAAAAATTAATGCCTCTAAACGTATCTAGGCATGTATTTTATGAATTATATATGTTAAACATAACCAAATTGATATTTAACTGTTAAATTCGATGCATAGTTGTTAAGACAAAAATAAATAAAGTTGACTACCGAAAATGACCTGTTTTGAATTTTCTCAGACATTTTTTATTTTTATACTGTACTTTTACCGAATATAATATATTCTATTTAATACTGTTGGAAAGCCAGGTTTATTCCCAACATTAAGCAGTACTTTTTATCTTAATTTTCAATTTCATTTAGACAAAAACAAATATTTTGTGAAACTATTCACTTGATCATACAGAGTTATGCTCCTTACATTGGGCCGTCATGGGTGGAGTTTTGGTAGAATGAATGGGACATTAATGGTTAAGAATACTCAGATAAACAACAATGAAAATCAAACATCAAATCAGGTTGAATTATTAAAGCAGTGTAAGAAGAAAAACTTAAAATCTTCAATGTTTAAAACTCTTCTAGTAAAATGTAAAGAATCACACACAAGTGTGAGGTCATATGAGTGTAATGTGTGTCATAAAAAGTTTGCTACAAGAAGTAAACGAAATCAACATAAATCTATTCATTCAGGAGAGAGGCTATGTGGATGTTATCTGTGTAATCAAAGGTTTCCCTTAAATAGTAAACTCAACCAACATGGACAATTTCACAAAATAGTGAGAGCACAAAAGTGTGATGTGAACCATAAAATGTTAGGTTCAAAGAGGAATCTAAATCAACATAAAGCAATTCATTCAGGACAGAGGCTGCACATGTGTGATATTTGTCATATAAAGTTTACTAGAAGAACTAACCTAAATAAACATAAAGCTACACATTCAGCGGATAAGTCACATGAGGGTAATATGTGTAATAAAAAGTTTGCTACTAGGACATATCTAAAACAACATAAAGCAATTCATTTAGGAGAAAGGTTACATGAATGTGGAGTCTGTCATAAAAAATTTACTACAAGAGGTAATCTAAATCAACATATAGCTATTCATTCAGCGGAAAAGTCACACAAGTGTGATGTATGTGATAAAAAATTTGCTTCAAAGAGGTATCTAAATCAACATAAAGCTATTCATTCAGGAGAGGGACTACATGAATGTGATGTATGTCATAAAAAATTTATTTACAGGACCAACCTTATTAAACATAAAGTAATTCATTCAGCAGTAAAGTCACATGAATGTTATGTATGTCATAAAATATTTACTTCAAAGAGTAATCTAAATCAACATAAAGCAATTCATTCAGGAGAAAAGCTGCATGAATGTGATGCATGTCGTAAAAGGTTTTCTAGAAAGTCCTCCCTAAACCAACACAGAGCAATTCATTCAGAAGAGAAGCTGCATGAATGTGATGTATGTCATAAAAAGTTTTCTAGAAAGTCCACACTAAAGCTACATAAGTTAATTCATTCCACTGAAAAGTTGCATGAGTGTGATGTATGTCATAAAAAATTTGTTTCAAAGAGTCAACTAAATCAACATAAAGCTATTCATTCAGCAGAGATGGTACATGAATGTGATGTGTGCCATAAAAAGTTTACTACCAGTTCTACTCTAATTAAACATAAAATAATTCATTCAGCAGAAAAGTCTCTTCAGTGTGATGTGTGTCATAAAACATTTACTACCAAGGGTAACCGAAATCAACATAAAACAGTTCATTCAGAAGAAAAGCTTCATGAATGTGATGTGTGTCATAAAAGGTTTTTTAGAAAGTCTTACCTAATGGAACACAGAGCAATTCATTCAGCAGAAAAGAAACATGAGTGTGATGTATGTCATAAAAAATTTGCAATAAGGACTAACCTAAATCACCATAAAGCTATTCATTTAGACGAGTGGCTACATGAATGTGATGTGTGTCATAAAAAGTTTTCTAGAACGTCATACCTAAAGCAACATAAATTAATTCATTCCAATGAAAAGTTACAAGAGCGTGATGTACATTATAAAAAATTTGCTTCAAAGAGTCATGTAAATCATCATAAAGCTATTCATTCAGGAGAGAGTGTACATGAATGTGATATGTGCCATAAAAATTTAAATACCAGTTCTTCTCTAATTACACATAAAGCAATTCATTCAGCACAAAAGTTATATAAGTGTGATGTCTGTCATAAAAAGTTTACCACCAAGGGTAACCGAAATCTACATAAAACAGTTCATTCAGATGAAAAGCTACATGAATGTGATGTGTGTCATAAAAGGTTTTCTAGAAAGTCTTACCTAATTGAACACAGAGCAATTCATTCAGCAGAAAAGAAACATGAGTGTGATGTATGTCATAAAAAATTTTCAACAAGGACTAACCTAAATCACCATGAAGCTATTCATTCAATAGAGAGTTTACATGAATGTGATGTGTGTCATAAAAAGTTTTCTAGAAAGTCCTACCTAAGGCTACATAAATTAATTCATTCCACTGAAAAGTTACCAGAGTGTGATATATGTCATAAAAAATTTACTTCGAATTGGAATCTAAATCAACATAAAGCTATTCATTCAGGAGAGAGGCTCCATGAATGTGATGTTTGTCATAAAAAGTTTACTACCAGGGGTAACCTAAATCAACATAAAGCTATTCATACAGGAGAGAGGCTCCATGAATGTGATGTTTGTCATAAAAAGTTTACCACCAAGGCTAACCTAAATAAGCATAAAGCAATTCATGCAGCACGAAAATTATATGAGTGTGATGTTTGTCATAGAAAGTTTACCACCAAGGCTAACCTAAATAAGCATAAAGCAATTCATGCAGCACGAAAGTTATATGAGTGTGATGTTTGTCATAGAAAGTTTACCACCAAGTTTAATCTAAATAAACATAAAACAATTCATTCAGCACAAAAGGTAACTTGAGTGTTATGTGTATCATAGAAAGTTTGCTACAAGGATTTTCCAAAAATCAACATGAAGCTATTATGGAAAAGCACCATATAAGTGTGATGTGCGTCATCAAGGGTTTTCTTAAAATAAAAACTAAATTGACATAAACCCATGGCATCACATGAGTGATTTGTGCTATTAAGGGGATATGCGCGGAAAAAAATCACAAAATTTCTTGTTTTTCGTCATGATCGGTTTCTTGCACTTTTGGATACTTTGTCCATTTTTGTATAAAGAAAATAATAACTTTAAAGCGAAAAAAATATTTTATGTGTTTGAATTCCGATTTTTATGAACCTATTAATTAAAAAATAATCAATTTTTCCCAATCTTACAAGCTCTCTATGAAAAGTTCTATATCCGTCATTATATTGTATTTGACATCATTGGAAAGCTGGATTTCTCATGTGTCTAATAAACTTAATTTCCTACATCTCGGAAACACCCAAAGCTTACAATCGGCTTTGCAGTTTACACAGATATGGTACTTTCCTGACCTAGTTTTCGTTACTTTTGGCTGTTTTTCTCAGTTCGCATGTTTTTAACACTAAAAAGCCTACTACTTTTTTAATTATAAAACAATGCCAACCATATTTTCAGTAATTGTTCTTGATGCAAAAATACAACTTTTGTCACGAGGGAATTGTGATTGCTTTCATAGAAAAAAAGTATTTGTTAATTAATATGCAAATTTTGAAACTTTTGAATACTAAAAAGGGTACGATTTTTTAGACCTTGTAAAATTCTTACTAGTAATTATTTCAAAAAGTTGTCGTGACAAAAGTTTTAATATATACTGAAATATAAGCAGTTTAAATTTAATTGCTATGGGTGCATAAATAAAAAAGCCTTAGTATTTTCAAAAGTACCGAAAAATTCAAAATGGCGGAGGTTTTTTGGGTTTCCATGACAACCAAAATTGTTTTCGACCTTTTTTTTTTGCTGTTTAATACTTACTTTTATATGCCAAATATGATAAAACTATTCAAAAGGCTTTAGATCTTAGACTGTAAAAAATAGAAAAAAACATAGCATATCCCCTTAAAAGTTTGCTACAAGGAGTAATCTTTATCAACACAAAGAAAGTTATACGGCAGAGGTTGCATGAGCGTAATAGAAAGTTTCTGTTGATAATTACTCTAAAATGCCATCAATAATTGATTTAGAAGTAAGTCAAATTAAACATTTCCGAATCAAGTATGTGTAAACAAACTCATTCATAAATAGATTAAATTATATTTTTATACTGTAAAATGCTGCAAGGGGTCAACCCTTTATGATGTCCACAAAAATTCCCTCCCCCCCCCCCCCCCCGACTCCTCCCTTTGACTATTTACTTAAATACCTAAAAACTGACACATACTTCGACTACTTCAACGTTAAGTTCAACATGCCGACCTAGTCAATTTTTTTGTCTCTCCCCACCCCACACCCCTTGTGCTGACTTCATACATGGATGACCCCTAAGCAATAGAGACAACATGAGTATAACATTGTTCATAATAAAGTTAGCTTTTATCAAGCAAATTATTTAAGAGAGGTCAAATTTTTGTTCTTAATGTGTAAACACAAATCTTGATTTCTTATGAGACCTTAATCTTGAAATAAATTAAAATACACAAAAAAAACAGATAAACAATGATTTTTATCCATTTGAGAATATAAAACCTGATGTTTTAAAGCAGAGGAAATCTTTTCCTTAGAGAAAACTGTAATTGACATTTTTTTCCCAAAAAAAAAAAAAGACTGCTGTGTGTATCTTAGCAATTTACTTAAGTTATGTCCAAAAAAATCTGAATGTTTTTTGTGCTTCACAATGTCAATTTGAAAAAGATTCCTTCTTATTACTATTAGTATTAGTGAAATTACTAGTGACATTTTTGCATGATCTGTGTGTATAGTTATGAATATCATCCATGTTGAGCATGATTTCATTTTTGCAATTCATTTAAATTATTAAATCTAGACCATTTGTTTTCTACTTCCTTTGATAATCTTGTTAAAACTTCATTAAAATCAAAACTTTTTACAAAATATAGTGTAATGTTTTTTTTCTTGAAAAGCTGGTAATTTTGTATGTGTTTGTACTGCAAGAGAGCAGAGGCGTAGCGACCCATATCAGGCACCCGACATGAAGTATCAATTTTGTGACCACCTCCCATTTATATTATATTTATTCATGTTAGTGGGAAAAAACGTCCTTACCCAGTTGAAAAGGTTGGTCGGGCTTTTTTACCAGTCACTAGCTTTTGCTTTGTTACTACTTTGACTGTGTATAATTCAATACTTAAGCTTAAAATTTAAATGAGCTTTTAAATATTTTTTTTACCTCTTTTGGCACCACCTTAGTGATGGCGCTTGGGACAGCCGCTGCGAGAGAGAGTGAGCCTTAATATTATACTGTTGATGTAACTGATATAACTTTTAAAAATAATGTTTGAATATTTTAAAATTCCAAATAAATAATTAATACTTCTTTACTGTAAAATATATGTCAGCAAACTTGATATTCACAATCTTATAACCATGAGTTATTGACAAACAATAATTATTGGGAAAAATGTTAGCGGTACGTAAAAGATCGTCCATAAAAAATAAACCATCGAATTAAACCCGCTATGCGATTTTTATCAATTTATTCTCTGAAAGTAGTATATCATAGAAGACAACACGTAGACAGCTGTTTATGTTATAGTAAGTTAAAAAACCAGAGGACTAGCTAGGGCGCTTTTTTCGCGACTAAAATCAGAAGAATTAAAAAAGGTGTTATGTTTGGCATATTGTGAAAAGAATATGTTTAGCTCCATAAGTCAGCATTCATGTTTTCGAAGAACATTTTAATTTATGTTTCTTGATTATTTCTGGAAATATTTCAATTTTTTTTTAAATTATTTATTTATTTATTAGTTATGGAGCTAAAGAATAGAAAAAAAAGAGAAGCTGGTGTAGAAGCATTACCAAGTGTTTTAGGGATCAAGCATGAGCTAACTGTGGATATCCAGCCAGATATTGTCAATATAATTTCAGCTGAATACATAAAACAAGAGGAGTTAACAGAAATTAATGACACAAAAGCAAATGTATTGTCAACATGTGAAAACAAAAATCATAATTTATTATAAGAGTTTACAACAAATGTAGACAATAAACCAGATAGTGATACACTCAATTTATTTTCAGTTTTTGAAGATATAAAACCTGATGGTTTAAATGCAGGTTCAAACCTATCACTAGAGATAACTCTAACTGACAATATTTCTCATATAAAGACAGAGATATCAACTGATTTATCAGAGCTTAAGAATATTCTGATAAACAACAATAAAAATCCAATATCAAATCAGGTTGAATTATTAAAGAAGTGTAAGACGAAAAACTTAAAATCTTCAAAGTATAAAACTCTTCTAGTAAAATGTAAAGAATCACACACAGATGTGAGGTTATATGAATGTGATGTGTGTCATAAAAACTTTTCTACAAGAAGTAAACTAAATCAACATGAGACTATTCATTCAGAAGAGAGGCTACATGAATGTGACATGTGTCATAAAACTGTTTTCTAAAAGAGCTTATCTAAAGAAACATAAAACAATTCATTCAGCACAAAAATCACATGAGTGTGTTGTGTGTCATAAAAAATTTACCACTAAGAGTAATCGAAATCAACATCAAATAATTCATTTCCCAGAAAAGTTACAAGAGTGTGATATATGTCGTAAAAATTTGTCTCAAAGAGTCATCTAAATCAACATAAAGCTATACATACAGGAGAGAGGATACATGAATGTGATGTGTACCATAAAAAGTTTACTACCAGTTCTACTCTAATTAGACATAAAGCAATACATTCAGTAGAAAAGTGGCATGAGTGTGATGTTTGTTATAAAACGTTTTCTAAAAGAGCTTATCTTAAGCAACATAAAACATATCATTCAGGAGAAAAATCACATGAGTGTGATGTGTGTCATAAAAGATTTACTACCAAGGGTAACCGAAATCTACATAAAACTTCTGTTCATTTAGAAGAAAAGCTACATGAATGTGATGTGTGTCATAAAAGATTTTCTAGAATGTCTTACCTCAAGCAACACAGAGCAATTCATTCAGCTGAAAGGTCTCATGAGTGTGATAAATGTCATAAAACATTTGCAACAAGGATTAACCTAAATCAACATAAAGCTATTCATTCAGAAGAGAGGCTACATGAGTGTGAAGTGTGTCGTAAAATGTTTGCTACCAGTTCTACTCTAATTAAACATAAAGCAATTCATTCAGCAGAAAAGTCGCAGGTTAATAAAAATGTTCATAAAATAATTCATTTACCAGAAAAGTTACAAGAGTGTGATGTATGTCATAAAAAATTTGTCTCAAAGAGTCATCTTAATCAACATAAGCAATTCATTCAGGAGAGAGACTACATGAATGTGATGTGTGCCATAAAAAGTTTATTACCAGTTCTACTCTAATTAAACATAAAGCAAATCATTCAGCACGAAAGTTATATGATTGTGAAGTGTGCCATAAAAATTTTATTACCAGTTTCACTTTAATTAGACATAAATCAATTCATTCAGCACGAAAGTTATATGAGTGATGTTTGTCATAAAAAGTTTACCACCAAGTTTAACCTAAATAAACATAAAACAATTCATTCAGCACTAAAGGTCACATGAGTGTTATGTGTGTCATAGAACGTTTACTACAAAGATTTTCCAAAAATCAACATGAAGCTATTCATAGAAAAGTACCATATAAGTGTGATGTGCGTCATCAAGGGTTTTCTTAATATAAAAAAATAAAAACATAAAAAAAATTCATGTCATCGCATGAGTGATTTGTGCTATTAAAAGTTTGCTACAAGAATTAATCTTTATCAACACAAAGCAAGTTATACGGCAGAGGTTGCATGAGCGTAATAGAAAGTTTCTGTTGATAATTACTCTAAAATGCCATCAATTAATTGATTCAGAAGTAGGTCAAATTAAACATTTATGAATAAAGTATATGTAAACAAACTCATTCATAAATAGATTAAATTATATTTCTATACTGTAAAATGCTGCAAGGGGGTCAACCTTTTATGATCTCCTCAAAAGTGTTATCATTTGAATTTTTTTGTGCTTCACAATGTGCATTTGAAAAAGATTCCTTTTTATTACTATTAGTTTTAGTGAAATTATTAGTGAAACTTTTGCATGATCTGTGTGTATAGTTATGAATATCATCCATGTTGAGCATGATTTCATTTTAGCAATTCATTTAAATTATTAAATCTAGACCATTTGTTTTCTACTTCCTTTGATAATCTTGTTAAAACTTCATTAAAATCAACTTCTTTTCATAATAAAGTGTAATGTTTTTTTTTCCTGAAAAGCTGGTAACTTTATATCTGTTTGTACTGCAAGAGAGCAGAGGCGTAGCGACCCATATCGGGCACCCGACATGAAGTTTCAATTTTGTGACCATCTCCCATTTATTTATATTTATAATTATTCATGTTAGTGAAAAAAACGCCCTTCCCCAGTTGAAAAGGTTGGTGGCGCTTTTACCAGTCACTCGTTTTTCAACTTTTTGCTTCAGTGCCACACTTTGACTCTATGTAATAATTCATTACCTCAGCTTAAATTGAGCTTTAAAATATTTTTACCTCTTTTTTTTTAGTACCCACTTAGTGATGGCGCTCGGGGCGGCCGCTCCACCCGCCCTCCCTTAGCTACGCCATTGCGAGAGAGTGAGCTTTAATATTATACTGGTGATGTAACTGATATAACTTTTGAAATTAATGTTTGAATATTTTAAAATTCCAAATAAATAATTACTACTTCTTTACTGTAAAAGGTATGTCAGCAAACTTGATATTCACAATCTTAGAATCACGAGTTGTTGACAAAAAATATAGATCTATTTTTAAAAAAAACGTTTGAGGTACGTGTATGAGGTCGTCCATAAATATATTGGACATCAAACACACTGGGAGGTGGGGGGAGGATTTTTGTAACTAGGAGGTGGGGTTCAGAAAGTGATCATACACTCCGTATTTTAAAGTAATGTACACTGTCTCAATAAACTATCCGTATGATTAAAAATAGATCCAATCAGCAATCCTATTTAGATCTACGTCTACCAATCGCGATTTTCATCCTAGAATAAGGAAAGACAACACTGTTCAAATAAACCGGGAGTGATCTCCCCTAAACTTTCTCGAATATTCTTATACAAAACAACAGGGGATGGTAACTGGGGATATAGTTATGATTTTTAATCCATTTTAAATACTTAAACTTTTAAAAATAGAATAGAATCTCATAAAAAAAACATTGCGCACCAAGCAAACGCCGAATAAAAACGCGTATAATAGTGCGCAATATTATTAGTACTTTAAAAATTTACATTAGTTTTTTGAGAAATCGGAAGTAGCGTAAATTACTCCTTCCAGTCAACGGAAATTACTCAAAATTTAACAGAAGGTAGAGAATTAGATCTTTTACTTACATGTGAAATTTCATTTATCTATCTGAAATAGTACTCAAGTTATAGGCTTTTGAAAAATTCAAAGTAGGAAAAGTACCACTTCCGGTTATCGGAAATCGCTCAAAAGTTGATACGGATCTACGATTTTGATAAAATACTTATATATGAAATTTCATCAACCTAGCTGTAACGGTACTCAAGTTATCGTGTTTACACACGGACAGACAGACAGACAGACAGACACACACACACACAGACATACGGACAAGATTGCAAAATTATGTTTTTCCGTATCAGTGAGGTGTAAAACGTCGAGATTTGTAAAAATCTCGATTTTTTTTTTTTGCACGATTACAATACTTTCTCTATACTACGTATATACGAGAAAGTAAAAATAAACCATCGAATCAAACCAGCGAAGCTATTTTATCAATGTATTTTCTGAAAGTAGTATGTCATAGAGAAGACAAAACGTAGACAGCGGTCTATGTTAGGGGGGCATCCATAAATGACGTCACGCTTTTTTTGACGATTTTTTACCTCCCCTCCCCTCCGTCACACATTGTCACAAAAAACCAGACCCCCACCACCAAAATGACGTCACACCTCAGTCTACAACGCACCTTAAAATTGCAGTTGAATTTTTCTTAAAACATCGTGTCCAAACGTCTATAGTCTATATAATATAATCTAGTTAAAATAATTGAGTAGAGATACAAAGCCCCAGCTAGGTTGATTTTGGTTGATCTTATTTTTGTAAACACATGTGACATTTCTCACACTTCACATTCTAAATCAAGGGTTTGTGATTTTTTTATTTTATTTCTAGATCTAATCTAAATCTCGATCTAGGCCTTTAGTATATTTAAAACATTGGGTAATCCATCGTTTTAGGCACGTACAATCGGCCCCAGGCTAGTCTGACTAGCGAGAAAGGTGGCTCACTTACTTAATTATTATTTATTTATTAATTAATAATTATGTTAATGTTATTAATATTATGAATTAATAGATTATGGCTTTAGTACAAGTATATTATATATTTTTGTGTCAAATATAATAGATAATTGAATAATAAACCAAATGCAATGTCTAAATATATCAATAAAGGCTAGAAATTGACTTAAAACAAGAGCAAGATTTGCTATATAAAAAAGAGGCCATCTGCAAATAAGAGTGGTTTCCCCTGAATTTCTAGAATCTAGCTAAAATCATAAAATGTTACCAAGAAACTTAAAACAAGATGGCTTCTAAAGTAAATGAGCTTGGTTGCATCTGATGAAAACATCGATAATCTTTATTTATTACTGAAAACTTTAATACAATTGTTTATAAACAGGTACATGAATGAAGGGTTGAAACATTTCTGTAACTTTTACTAGCTACATAAATCTTTCTAAACATGTGAAAAAAATTACAAAAATTTGATGAGTCACCCTTTTTTCTCATTTACTGGCCTCGGCCGATTTTACGTACCTAAATGATAGATTACCAAACATAGATCTACTAGAATCTGGACCAATTTTCAAGGGGCAAGGCATAGCCACACAAATTTTGAAATTAAATTAATAATTAATAAATTAAGCAATGCAACTCTTAAACTCACACACTGAACAAAACAACTGTCAACTGAGTCTAAAAATGGAGGAGTGCCTGAGTCCACTGCTAGTAGGTCTAGTGCTAGGCCACTAGAAACTCTAGTCAAGTGACTAGTCATAGTACTTATATATATAGTGTAGTATATGTATACACTGCTGCTAGCTACTGTCCTGTAAGTGAGAATCCCTATTTGCAGTGCTTACTAATAAACATACTATGTAGTTTAGTAGTACCACACTACTCAGAGCCGGCGTTAGGAATACGCGGGGCCTAGGGCCAACCATCCGCGCGGGGCCTTTCCATTATATATATATATATATATATATATATATATATATATATATATATATATATATATATATATATATATATGTATGTATAAAGGCCTATATAATGTGATGTACACATAATAACACAAATGTTTTGGAGTTTATAAGCTAATGTCAAACTTTCCACTATAATAACAGATTTTTATTTCTCCCATGTATTAACCCAGTGTCCGTAGTTTTTTTTTTCTTTGCTAAGATATTAAATCACTTTTGACAGTTATGTAATTCATACCAAATCACGTAAGAAAATTAATTTAATCACGTGCCGAATAATTAGGAAAATAAACTTTACAATACAGCGAACTCTGCCTGATGTATCAAAACAGTATAGACTTCAAAATTTATTTAGAATCCATACAATATTTTAAAACCAAAAACATTATTGTCTTAATTATTGAACGGGTGAATCCTTAAGGTGACACAACATAACAACAGTTTTAACTTTCTTCCAAAAAATAATAATAAATCACTCTGTTTAATGCCGCCTGATATAGATCCCCCCCCCCCCTCGTCGCCCTCCTCCCATCCCTCTGCACGCAACTGAATGTTAATTTTGTTATACCAAGACAACATCTCTTCGGGGGGGGGGGGGGGGGCAAGACCGAAGAAAATCCGCCCCCCCCCCCCCCGAAAATTTTAAGTGCCCCTCCCCCCACCGGAGAAAAAAGTCTGGAAGAAACACTGTACATATACGACATCTACAACAAGAAAGTCAGGACTAGAGTTCATCAGGTCACTGTCTACTACAGACTCACTAAAAGGACGTCTTCATGGGTCCGCATACAATAGGGTATCTCTTTACGTCGTGGGCTAATTCTCGACCGCCATCTCCAGTCAGCTCAGGTCAAATGCCAGGCGACTGTACTCTACACAAAGGGGAGGTGTGACACTGTTTTTGTATTGAATTACGGCCTGTCCCAGTTCAGGTGATAACTCACTAACATCAACCGTGGCCTCAGTTATAACAATCAACAACGTCGGCATTCGACCATTTAGTTTTTCCCAATTGAATTCAGCAACAATTCTTTTAAGTTTATAAACTAATTCAGATTATAATGGCATTGCTGAAGCGCGGGGCCCCTTCAAGCGCGGGGCCTATGGCGACCGCCCCGTTCGCCACCCCCTAACGCCGGCTCTGACACTACTACACTATGTTTTAATAACACATGGCATAAGTAATATAGGTAGCTGAAGATAATAAAAGTCACCTCATATAGATCTAGTTTCAATTGAAATTTGAATTACAATACAATTATTATGACTTCTTAATATTCAATAATAAATTTTGTTTAATATGTTGCCTTTTAGCCTAACCTTCTCTTTAAATGTAAGACTATACATATTTCAGATATAAGATAGGTCTACTCATTTTAAAAATGCTATGCAAAACTAAAGTAGGTCTAACTGCTGTTTAGACTCACGAAAAATGCAATAGATGGATCAAAGTAGAAAATTAATTTCATTTTACTCAGAACCCATATAAAATATAGAGAATAAAGAGACCCTTTGCTCAAATTCCTTTTTTTAAAAATATGTAGACTTCTCAGTTATAATGCCCATACTTTATATTTTTATTTTTGAAACAATATGGTAATAGTAATTCGGGGTTGTTTGGTTCTGTGTCAATAAGTGCCATCCATAAAAAACTTGGAGTAAAATAAGATTTCAGACTTAACATAATAATGCAGATGAAATTGAGTTCATCTGAATCTATCCATGTGTGCTCAACAAATAAAGAAATAGTCTGGTTTGTTTTGTGTCTACACATCTTTACTTTCCCTACCTTAAGTCAGGTGTCCATCATATGATTCATTTGATGAAACAGATTTGGTCGTTTTCTTTAACTCATTTGAGAGTTTAGCGAAGACATGTGAATGGCCCGAAACTTCCATTACTGCTTTATTGAGCACGGTCCTTACAGGGAAAGCTGCAAAAACATACCAGGCACTCTCTCACGACGTTCAAAATAACTATAGTTTGGTCAAGACTGCCATTTTGAAGGCCTACGAACTGACGCCCGAGGCCTATCGGATAAAATTTTCTCAAGGTGGCTACACTCTGAGGAAGTTTCTGAGTTTGAGAGGCTCAGATCACTTGTCCTGAGGGAAGAATTCCTAAAGTCCCTGCCTGAAGACATACGACTGCACATACTGGATAACAAGATAATTGACATCCAGAAGGCTGCTGAGTCGGCTGACACATATATGTTGGTGCATAAGAAACCACCAGTGTCAGGAAACCGCCTCAACCCCGTGCTTCCCCTTTTTGGCAGCAATCCTCCTGTTGGCCAACACTTGAAGGCATTACAGTCCAGAGAGAAACCAAGATCAACTCTCAATCGTCGAGCAGTATGCCAGTTCTGCAAAAGACCTGGTCATCTTGTCAAGGACTGCTACAAACGTCTTCAATTTAACAGAGAGGCGGTGCGTACCTCTGCGCACTATGCTCTATCCCCTCAAGCAGATTTGGTCGTTTTCTTTAACTCATTTGAGAGTTTAGCGAAGACATGTGAATGGCCCGAAACTTCCATTACTGCTTTATTGAGCACGGTCCTTACAGGGAAAGCTGCAAAAACATACCAGGCACTCTCTCACGACGTTCAAAATAACTATAGTTTGGTCAAGACTGCCATTTTGAAGGCCTACGAACTGACGCCCGAGGCCTATCGGATAAAATTCCGAGCACTCCGCAAGTTACCCACTCAATCATATGTGGAATTTCTCTTTGAAAAAGAGAAAATTTTCTCAAGGTGGCTACACTCTGAGGAAGTTTCTGAGTTTGAGAGGCTCAGATCACTTGTCCTGAGGGAAGAATTCCTAAAGTCCCTGCCTGAAGACATACGACTGCACATACTGGATAACAAGATAATTGACATCCAGAAGGCTGCTGAGTCGGCTGACACATATATGTTGGTGCATAAGAAACCACCAGTGTCAGGAAACCGCCTCAACCCCGTGCTTCCCCTTTTTGGCAGCAATCCTCCTGTTGGCCAACACTTGAAGGCATTACAGTCCAGAGAGAAACCAAGATCAACTCTCAATCGTCGAGCAGTATGCCAGTTCTGCAAAAGACCTGGTCATCTTGTCAAGGACTGCTACAAACGTCTTCAATTTAACAGAGAGGCGGTGCGTACCTCTGCGCACTATGCTCTATCCCCTCAAGCAGCCGGTTCAAATATGAACTCTAGAATTCTGAGGGACACTAACCCTAAGTGTCCGCACGAAGGCAGTCAAGTCTCCACACATTATGTTCAGTCACATTTTGACTGTTCACGCCACCATCCAGTTTCTTCCGAGTCTACCGATCTCGAGGGATCGAGAAAGGTTGACTTTTCATCTTTCATTACAGAAGCTATCATTAGCAAACCAGGTGATCCGTTGTCTCAGCAGAATATCACCGTCCTAAGAGACACAGGAGCGTCACAGTCACTTCTTTTGAAAAGTTCAATGAACATTACACCGGAGACGAACACCGGAAATGTTTCCATTATCCAGGGAGTGGGGACAAAATCTACTGTAGTCCCTCTACATAAGTTTGCCCTGAAACATCATCTCGTCGAAGGCGAAGTCATATTAGGTGTGATAGATAGTATTCCTGTCCCAGGAGTACACCTACTTCTAGGGAATGACCTTGCGGGAAGCAAAGTATACCCCTGTACGGTTCAAAACCCTTGGTCAACAGTTCCAGATAATGATAATGACCTGTATCCTGCATGTGTGGTGACAAGAAGCCAGACCAAACAATTGGCTGACACAACGTCTGAACCACACCTACCATCATCGTCAAGAAATTCGACTCCCCAACTGGAGTCTATGCTTCCAGAGAACACAAGCCTGGGCTTACCCCTGAGGATATCTCAGGAAGACATCATTAAAGCTCAACAAGTCGACGCGGAACTCAAAGCAATGGTCGAAAAATCTCTTTCAGCTGACGATGGGGAATATTTCTCCAAGAACGGCCTCTTCTTTCGTCGCTCTGTACCAGTGGATGCCTCACCTGCCGAACCATGGTTGGGTAAAAACCAGCTGTGGGTCCCTCCACCTTATCGGCATGAAATACTGAAACTGGCACATGACCATCCAATGTCAGCGCACCCAGGAGTCACTAAAACAGTGGCGAAGATCAAAGAACTGTTCTTTTGGCCCAAAATGAGAAATGATGTGTCGCGTTACTGCAAAAGTTGCACGAACTGTCAGTTGGCCGGAAAGCCAAACCAGAAAATTCCTAAGGCCCCTTTGAGTCCGATTCCTGTATTAGAAGAACCCTATTCTAAAATCGTCATGGACTGTGTAGGTCCCTTGCCTAAAACCAAGGCGGGCAACGAGTACCTACTTACCTTTATGTGTTCAAGTACCCGTTTTCCCGAGGCGTTCCCCTTACGGAACATTAAGGCAAAGACTGTAGTCAGACCCATGACCCGGTTCTTCACTACCTTTGGATTACCTAGAATCGTCCAAACAGATCAAGGCAGCAACTTCACCAGTCACCATTTTCAGGAAGCGCTAGCCAAGCTAGGCGTTACCCACATCACCAGCTCAGCCTACCACCCTCAGTCTCAAGGCGTACTTGAGAGGTTCCACCAGACCCTAAAATCCATGCTAAGAACATTCGCTAAAAGTAACACCCAATGGGATGAGACTGTTCCATGGATTATTTTCGCCGCTAGAGACTGTGTCCAGGAAGCTTTAGGTTACTCTCCTTTTCAACTTGTGTTTGGACATTCTGTCCGTGGTCCCCTGAAGCTGATCCACGAGCGTTGGACAGGTACCAGTGATCATCCAGTGGAAAACTTTGACGATTTTCACGTTCGACTGAAAGCCGTGTGCGAAATGGCTCACAAGAACTTAAGAAATGCCCAAGTGAGAATGAAAGGACTGTATGATAAGAATTCTCGTAAACGAACATTCAATCCAGGCGAGAAGGTTCTTGTGCTAGTGCCTAATCTGAACAATGCGTTGTCCTTAAGATATTGTGGACCCTTTACTGTGCATTCAAAATTAAGTGATTTGAACTATGTTGTCAATACGCCCGACAGAAGAAAGAAACAGACAGTGTATCATGTTAACTCACTGAAAAAGTATTATGATAATTGTAACAATTTTCATTCCACAGTTAAAATTACTTTACCTGTATGTTCAAATATTTCTGATGATGTGATACATGATAAATTGAAACCCCCAAAATTGGTAAATTCTTCCTTTTTAGATCATCTAAATGACCACCTTATGCATTTGTCCACAGAGGAAAGCCATAAATTGTCTCAGTTATTTGAGACATTTCCCTCTATTTTTGGGATGTCCCCAAAGAAGCGAAGGTACCACCTCATGATGTAGACGTAGGTGACGCAAAACCCATCAAACAACACCCCTATAGAGTTAACCCGGAAAAAGCTGTTTTGATAAAAGATGAAATTGATTATATGCTCAAGAATGATATCATTGAACCCAGTTTCAGCAACTGGAGTTCCCCATGTCTTCTAGTCCCGAAAGACGGTGGATCTTTCAGGTTTGTGACCGACTTTAGGAGGGTAAATGCGCTCACCATAGCTGATTCCTATCCATTACCTCGAATAGAAGACGTTATTGATAAAGTTGGTCAAGCTAAGATAATTTCCAAAATTGATTTACTTTCAGGATACTGGCAAATCCCCTTATCTGACCGTGCAAAAGAAATATCTGCTTTTGTAACCCCTAATGGTTTTTATAGATACAAACGGATGCCCTTTGGTATGCGAAATGCTGGTCAAACTTTCCAGCGGGTCATTAACTCTGTCATTGCTGACATAGACCAATGTGAGGCCTACATAGATGATATAGTTGTATTTTCTAATACTTTTGAAGAACATATTGTTCAGTTGACTAACCTTTTTAGAAAATTGTCTGAAGTGAATTTTACTGTAAACCTGCATAAAAGTGATTTCTGTAAAGGTTCAATTACCTATTTGGGTTATCAAGTGGGAACGAACCAAGTTAGGCCCATTGAAGCTAAAGTAGATGCTATTGTAAAGTTGCCTCCTCCCAAAAATTGTAAAGAAATCAAAAGGTTCCTTGGGATGGCTGGTTACTATAGGCGGTTCTGTCAAAACTTTTCAGCTGTTGCTGAACCTCTTACTGCATTATTGAAAAAGGGTGTTGAGTTTGAATGGTCAACTAAATGTTATGAAGCTTTTTTAACCATTAAGTCATTTTTATCTAATGCTCCTGTTATGGCTGCACCAGATTTCAGCAAGCCCTTTAAACTTACCATTGATGCTAGCAACTTAGCCATTGGCTCAGTCCTATTTCAAGAAGACAACATGGGGATTGACCATCCAATTGCTTTTTTTTCCAGGAAGTTAAATGAGAACCAAAAGAATTACTCTACTATTGAAAAAGAAGCTTTAGCTTTGGTTTTGTCCTTACAACATTTTGAAGTCTATGTCACTTCTTCAACCAATCCAGTCAGAGTGTTTTCTGACCATGATCCCCTGAAATTTACCTCTAAGTTAGGACAGAAGAATCAAAGAATATTGAGATGGTGTTTATATTTCCAAAATTTTAATCTGGAAATTTCACACATTAAGGGTAGTGATAATGTTGTGGCTGATTGTTTGTCAAGGATGTAAAATCTTATTACACACATTGATCATGTGACATGTTTTGTGGTTCATTAGGACCATACACAAGTGTTTTGTTTGGGTGACACCCACATGAATGTGAGTGGTATGAGTTTTGAATTTTTTCAAAATGTCAATCATGTTGAATATTTTGTTTATTTGTAGGTGAACCTTAATTAAAGGTGGTTTTTGATTATATGTAATCTTCTATAATAATATGTCTCATATGACTCAGTTGATATTGTAGCTAGTCATTGAAATAAAGGTTTTACCCTGTCGGGTTTACCACTTTTAATATCCACATGGAAATATTGTGATACCCCTTTCTGAGGGATTTTGATGTATAATTATGTTTTGAAAGGGTTACTCCCCTTTCACAAATTGTAAAAGTTTGAGTTACTTCCCTTTTGTTTCCAGGGATGTTTTCATCTGGTATTAAGATTTTGATTGACTACATTTGTAAAACATTTTTTTATTTCATTGCCAGATTGGTTCCTTATGTATGTTTTTGTGGAACCTATCTGTCACTTCCAAAAAGGGAGGGGATGTGACCTACTTAGGTCCAGTAATGTTTTATTTTGACATTGTGTTAATACCATATATGGATTGATGGTGCAACTACCGGGGTTTTTCCACTGTCTTATTAAGAGTGTCTAAGACGTAGACATTTTCCATCAAGATCTGATTGATTAATTCAGACCAGATGACCACCCCAACCAATGGCCACATGAGTTGAGGATAACCTCCCCTGTTGCCAAAGTCTTTAACTAGATCGCCCACAGGCGACACGAGGCAGTCTACCTTGATCAAGCGGTCCATTATGACCAGGCCGTCCATTTTGTCAGGCAATAGATTCTGACCATTTGAACGTGAGAGAACTTAAGTCCTGAGTGTGCTATGCATTCCTAAGTTGTTAAAGTGTTCTAATATTATATTACTTGTCGCCAAGTGATTCTTGATGCTATAGCAGTGTTATGTGACCAGTGGCTATTTTTATACAGTGTTAGAATCTGTGATAGAATTCTTTCTTACGCTTTGTAAGTTGGGTTTTGTTATTTTCTAAATTAAATATTTTATCTTGTTTAACCTTGTGTTCTGCCACAACTGTGTTCGCTTATTAAAGGTTGTATGCAGATTGAATGAGTTGTTAACTTCAATAGTTTCACTAGTTTTCCCTAGACATCGAAATCGAGCCCTAGTGTGTTGTTGAGTTAATGTTCATTCATTTAGGCTTTAGGTCATTTGCATATAACCCCAAGAAAGAATCCGGGGGCGTTCACCATCTATCTGGCTGGTAGATATGTGTCCGTTACAATATATATATATATATATATATATATATATATATATATATATATATATATATATATATATATATATATACTATTACCGTGTCTGTTCCCCCCACTTCTGGATATTTATTTAGTCTGCCCTCCCGAAAGTTTTAAGCCTCCCCCCCCCCCCCCCTGGTGAAATAAACCGGGAGTGATCTCCCCTAAACTTTCTCAAATATTCTTATATAACTTGGAATATAGACATGATTTTTAATTACTTAAACTTTTAAAAATAGTATAGAATCTCATAGAAAAATATTATTAGTACTTTATAAATGTACATGCGTTGTTTTTTTTTTTTGAGAAATCGGAAATAGCGTAAATTAGTACTTCCGGTCAACGGAAATTACTCAAAATTTGATAGAAGGTAGAGAATTAGATCTTTTACTTACATGTGAAATTTATCTATCTGAAATAGTACTCAAGTTATAGGCTTTTGAAAAATTCAAAGTAGAAAAAGTACCACTTCCGGTTATCGGAAATCGCTCAAAAGTTGATAGGGATCTACGATTTTGATAAAATACTTATATATGAAATTTCATTAACCTAGCTCTAAGTAAAAGTTCTAATTTTCTGCCTTCTGTCTATCAAATTTTGAGTAATTTTCGTCGACCGAAAGTAGTAATTTACGCTATTTCCGATTTCTCAAAAAAAAAAAATAACGCATGTGAATTTATAAAGTACTAATAATATCCCGCACTATTAAGCACATTTTATTTGGCGTTCACTTGGTGTGCAATACTTTTTTTTTTACGAGATTCTTTTCTATTAGTTTAAGTTTAAGTAATTAAAAATGGATTTAAAAAATTGTCTATGTCCCGAGTTGCCATCCCCCGTAGTGTTATATTAGAGTATTCGGGAAAGTTTAGGGGAGATCACTCCCGGTTTATTTTAATTATTATTAGGCTACTAATGATGCAGCATCTTTTTTAAATAGGGGAGACTTTTTTAAATAGGGGGAGACCACTCTAAATATAGATCTAGTAAATAATACGATAGGTATTAAGAAAAATGGCAGCTACTTTTATTAGGTAATAGATCTACTTAACTTTGTCTTACTAAGCCTACTAAATTTTAAATTAGCCTGTGAATAGTTTTTTTTTAAATTACTTTACCTACAAGATTATATTATCTAGATCTAGATCTAGAGTCTAGAAGCCAGGGTCTAGATCTAGTCTAGATTCTAGCCACGATTTTTTTCTGCTAAGGAAAACCAAGCAGTTGAAGTTAAAAATTATTTCCCGCTAAATTATCCAAGCGTGGTTAGATCTAGATTCTAGATCTAGATTTTCTAGGTCTCTATAATACTCTATATAGATCTAGATCTAGATTCCAGAAATAAAACAGACAATAGGAGTTTGACTTTTTGTAATGTGTTTTTAGATGGTTTGTTCTGTGTCTAGCCATCTTTACTTTCCCTAGTCAGGTGTCCATCATAGCTGGTTGATGTTATACTTTTTTTCTAAATTAAAAACAAAACAAAATACCTGAGTGGAATATCATGTATTATGTATTATATAAAATCGTGCATAGAATATAGAAAATAGTGTCATGTTTTAATTATTTAGCCATTTTTATTATATCCAAAATAGGACCCTAATGGAAAACTATGAATAAAGCACTTGTGTTACGATGAGATCACAGCACCAACCTAGAGGCCAGGCAGTGGGATAAATAGGTAACTCTTCAGTTGTCATAACACTGAGAAAAACTAGTAGTGTGTGACTACTCTTAATATTTTTGACACAAAAAGCCTCCATTGTAAAGGTGTTTGACATAGGTGTTATGTTAGGCTTATTGTGAAAAGAATATGCATACCGCATAAGTCAGCATTCATGTTTTTGAAGAACATTTTTATTTATGTTTCTTGATTATTTCTGGAAATATTATTAAAAAAAAAATTTAATTACTTAGTTATGGAGCTAAAGGATAGAAAAAAAAGAGAAGCTGATATAGAAGTATTACCAAGTGTTTTAGAGATCAAGCAAGAACTACATGTGGACAACCAGCCAGAAATTTTGAATATAATTTCATCTGAATACATAAAACAAGAGGAGTTTACAGAAACTGATGACACAAAAGCAAATGTATTGTCAACATGTGAAAACAAAAATCATGATTTATCATCAGAATTTACAACACATGTAGACAACAAACCAGATAGACTTGATTTATTTTCAGTTTTTGAAGATATAAAACCTGATGGTTTAAATGCAGGGCTAAGCCTATCACTAGAGACAACTCATACTGACAATATTTCTCATATAAAGACAGAGTTATCAACTGATTTATCAGAGCTAAAGAATATTCAGATAAACAACAATGAAAATCAAACATCAAATCAGGTTGAATTATTAAAGCAGTGTAAGAAGAAAAACTTAAAATCTTCAATGTTTAAAACTCTTCTAGGAAAATGTAAAGAATCACACACAAGTGTGAGGTCATATGAGTGTAATGTGTGTCATAAAAACTTTGCTACAAGAAGTAAACGAAATCAACATAAATCTATTCATTCAGGAGAGAGGCTATGTGGATGTTATCTGTGTAATCAAAGGTTTCCCTTAAATAGTAAACTCAACCAACATGGACAATTTCACAAAATAGTGAGAGCACAAAAGTGTGATGTGAACCATAAAATGTTAGGTTCAAAGAGGAATCTAAATCAACATAAAGCAATTCATTCAGGACAGAGGCTGCATAAGTGTGATGTTTGTCATATAAAGTTTACTAGAAGAAATAACCTAAATAAACATAAAGCTACACATTCAGCAGATAAGTCACATGACTTTAATATGTGTAATAAAAAGTTTGCTACCAGGACTCTAAAACAACATAAAGCAATTCATATAGGAGAAAGGTTACATGAATGTGGAGTCTGTCATAAAAAATTTACTACAAGAGGTAATCTAAAAGAACATATAGCTATTCATTCAGCGGAAAAGTCACACAAGTGTGATGTATGCCAGAAAAAATTTGCTTCAAAGAGGAATCTAAATCAACATAAAGCAATTCATTCAGGAGAGGGACTACATGAATGTGATGTATGTCATAAAAACTTTATTAACAGGACCAACCTTATTAAACATAAAGCTATTCATTCAGCGGAAAAGTCTCATGAGTGTGATGTATGTCATAAAAAATTTGCATCCTGGACTTACCTAAATCAACATGAAGCTATTCATTCAGAAGAGAAGCTACATGAATGTGATGTGTGTCATAAAAGGTTTTCTAGAAAGTCGTACCTAATGGAACACAGAGCAATTCATTCAGCAGAAAAGAAACATGAGTGTGATGTATGTCATAAAAAATTTGCAACGAGGACTAACCTAAATCACCATAAATCTATTCATTCAGAAGAGTGGCTACATGAATGTGATGTGTGTCACAAAAGGTTTTCTAGAAAGAGGTACTTAGTGGAACACATAGCAATTCATTCAACAGAAAAGTCTCATGAGTGTGATCAATGTCATAAAAAATTTGCTATAAAGAGGAGTCTAAAGCAACATAAAGCAATTCATTCAGGAGAGGGGCTACATGAATGTGATGTGTGTCATAAAAAGTTTTCTAGAAAGTCCTACCTAAAGCAACATAAATTAATTCATTCCACTGAAAAGTTACATATGTGTGATGTATGTCATAAAAAATTTGTTTCAAAGAGTCATCTAAATCAGCATAAAGCAATTCATTCAGCACAAAAGTTATATGAGTGTGATGTCTGTCATAAAAAGTTTACCACCAGGGGTAACCAAAATCTACATAAAACAGTTCATTCAGATGAAAAGCTATATGAATGTGATGTGTGTCATAAAAGGTTTTCTAGAATGTCATACCTAAAGGAGCACAAAGCAATTCATTCAACAGAGAAGTCTCATGAGTGTGATGTATGTCATAAAAAATTTGCAACTAGGACTAACCTAAATCACCATGAAGCTATTCATTCAATAGAGAGTTTACATGAATGTGATGTGTGTTGTAAAAATTTTTCTAGAAAGTCCTACCTAAAACTACATAAATTAATTCATTCCACTGAAAAGTTAAAAGAGTGTGATGTATGTCATAAAAAATTTGTTTCAAAGAGTCATCTAAATCAACATAAAGCTATTCATTCAGGAGAGAGGCTACATGAATGTGATGTGTGTCATAAAAAGTTTACTACCAGTTCTACTCTAATTACACATAAAATAATTCATTCAGCAGAAAAGTCACACGAGTGTGATGTGTGCCATAAAACATTTACTACAAAGGGTAACCGAAATATACATAAAACTATTCATTCAGAAGAGAAGCTACATGAATGTGATGTGTGTCGTAAAAAGTTTTCTAGAAAGTCGTATCTAAAGAAACATAAATTAATTCATTCCAATGAAGAGTTAAAAGAGTGTGATGTATGTCATAAAAAATTTGTTTCAAAGAGTCATCTAAATCAACATAAAGCAATTCATTCCGGTGAGAGGGTACATGAATGTGATGTGTGCCATAAAAAGTTAAATACCAGTTCTTCTTTAATTAGACATAAAGCAATTCATTCAGCACGAAAGTTATATGAGTGTGATGTTTGTTATAAAAAGTTTACCACCAAGGCTAACCTAAATCGACATAAAACAATTCATTCAGCACGAAAGTTATATGAGTGTGATGTTTGTCATAAAAAGTTTACCACCAAGTTTAACCTAAATAAACATAAAACAATTCATTCGGCACAAAAGGTCACATGAGTGTTATGTGTGTCATAGAACGTTTGCTACAAAGATTTTCCAAAAATCAACATGAAGCTATTCATTATAGAAAAGTACCATATAAGTGTGATGTGCGTCATCAAGGGTTTTCTTAATATAAAAAAATAAAAACATAAAAAAAATTCATGTCATCGCATGAGTGATTTGTGCTATTAAAAGTTTGCTACAAGGATTAATCTTTATCAACACAAAGCAAGTTATACGGCAGAGGTTGCATGAGCGTAATAGAAAGTTTCTGTTGATAATTACTCTAAAATGCCATCAATTAATTGATTCAGAAGTAGGTCAAATTAAACATTTATGAATAAAGTATGTGTAAACAAACTCATTCATAAATAGATTAAATTATATTTTTATACTGTAAAATGCTGCAAGGGGGTCAACCTTTTATGATCTCCACAAAAATGTTATCCACTTTCAAAGATCCTCCCCTCCCTCTTTTTTTTCCATTTTTGATATACATGTATATATATATATATATATATATATATATATATATATATATATATATATGAAATTATTTAGATTTGTGTAAATTAATTCACAAAAAAAAAAGACAATTCATTGTGTGGGTATGGAATTACCCTGTGTGTTGAATTACTACATGTTACCCTATCTGTTTTATGTTTGCTTAAAAATGTTCAACACATACTTCGACTAAATAGGGGAGACTTTTTTTTAAATATAGATCTAGTAAATAATACAATAGTTATTAAGAAAAATGGCAGCTACTTTTAATGATCTACTTAACTTTGTCTTACTAAGCCTACTGTGAGAGAGAGTGAGCCTTAATATTATACTGTTAATGTAACTGATATAACTTTTAAAAATAATGTTTGAATATTTTAAAATTGCAAATAAATAATTAATACTTCTTTATTGTAAAATATATGTCAGCAAACTTGATATTCACAATCTTATAACCATGAGTTATTGACAAACAATAATTATTGGGAAAAATGTTTGAGGTACGTAAAAGATCGTCCATAAAAATAAACCATCGAATCAAACCCGTGATGCGATTTTATCGATTTATTCTCTGAAAGTAGTATATCATAGAAGACAAAACGTAGACAGCTGTTTATGTTATAGTAAGTTCAAAAACCAGAGGCCTAGCTAGGGCGCTTTTTCGGGACTAAAATCAGAAGAATTAAAAAAGGTGTTATGTTTGGCGTATTGTGAAAAGAATATGCATACCGCATAAGTCAGCATTCATGTTTTTGAAGAATATTTTAATTTATGTTTCTTGATTATTTCTGGAAATATTATTTTCGAATATTTTTTTTTAATTATTTATTTATTTATTAGTTATGGAGCTACAGAATAGAAAAAAAAAGAGAAGCTGGTGTAGAAGTATTACCAAGTGTTTTAGGGATCAAGCATGAACTACCTGTGGATATCCAGCCAGATATTGTCAATATAATTTCAGCTGAATTCATAAAACCAGAGGAGTTTACAGAAATTAATGACACAAAAGCAAATGTATTGTCAACAGTTCTACTCTAATTAGACATAAAGCAATTCATTCAGCATGTAAGTCATATGATTGTGATGTTTGTCATAAAAAGTTTACCTACAGGGGTAACCTAAATAAACATAAGACAATTCATTCAGCACTAAAGGTCACATGAGTGTTATGTGTGTCATAAAAGTTTGCTACAAGGATTTATTAAAAAATCAACTTGTAGCTATTCATTATAGAAAAGTACCATATAAGTGTGATGTGCGTCATCAAGGGTTTTCTTAAAATAAAAAACTAAATTGACATAAAAAAATTCATGTCATGGCATGAGTGATTTGTGCTGCTAAAAGTTTGCTGTAAGTATAAGAGTAATCTTTTCAACACAAAGCAAGGTATACAGCTAGGGTTGCATGAGTGTGATTTGTGTCAAGTAAAGTTTCCTTTAATAATGACTCTAAAATGCCATCAATTGATTGATTCAGGCAGACATAGATCAAATTAAACAGTTATGAATATATTTATAATAAAGTATGTATAAACAAATTCATTCATAAAATGATTAAATTATATTTTTAAAGTGTAAAATGCTATTTATGACGTCCACAAATATTCCGTCCAATTTTGACGAACCTCCACTCCCTCCACAAGCGCTTGGCGTGTAACATTTGGGTGAGCCTTTCGCAGTGTGTGACCCACCCAGCGCCACTTCCTCCTTCTTATTTGCACAGCCATAGGCTCCTGCCTAGCTTTCCTCCATAGTTCTATGTTCTGCACTTTGTCCTGCCATCTCAGTTTCAATATCTGTCTAAGGCATCTATTCATGAAGGTCTGTACTTCATAAATGGATAACCCCTAAACAATACAGACAACATGAGAATAAAGTGTTTCATAATAAAGTTAGCTTTTATCAAGCAAATTATTCAAGAGAGAGGTCAAATTTATTTTCTTTTTGTGTAAACAAAAATCTTGATTTCTTTCTGAGATCTTAAACTTGAAATAAATTAACACACACAAAAAAAACCCAGATAAACAATGCATTTTATCCATTTTAAAAATATAAAACCTGATGTTTTAACTCAAAGAAAATCTATTCCTTTGAGAAAATTATGGGACATTTTTTTTCCCAAAAAAAAAAAAGACTGTTCTGTGTGTCTTAGCAAGTTTACTTCAAAAAATCCTGTAAAATTTAAAAATAATTCATTCAGAAGAGAGGTCATATTTAAGATATTTCCATAAAAAATCTGATTTTTTTTTTGTTCTTCACCATGTCCATTTGAAAAAGATTCCTTCTTTATTACTATTATTAGCATTAGTGAAATTATTAGTGAAATTTGCATGATCTGTGTGTAAGATATATTTATGAATATCATCCATGTTGTGAATGATTTCATGTTTGCAATCGTTTTATTTAAATCTAGAATTTTTGTTTTTTACTTCCTTTGACAATCTTGTTAAAACTTCATTAAAATCAAAACTTTTTACATAATATAGTTTAAATGTTTTTTCTGAAAAGTTGATAATTTTGTATATGTCTGTACTGCTAGAGAGGCGTAGCGACCCATATCGGGCACCCGGCTTGAAGTTTCAATATATTTATTCATGTTGGTGGAAAAACGCCCTTCCCCAGTTGAAAAGGTTGGTGGCGCTTTTTACCAGTCACTAGTTTTTGCTTTGGTGCCACACTTTGACTCTGTGTGATAATTCATTACCTCAGCTTGAATTGAGCTTTTAAATATATTTTTTTACTTTTACCTCTTTTTTTAGCACCCCCTTAGTGATGGCGCTAGGGATGGCCGCTCCACCCGCCCTCCCCTAGCTACGCCACTGCGAGAGAGTGAGCTTTAATATTATACTGGTGATGTAACTGATATAACTTTTGAAATTAATGTTTGAATATTTTAAAATTCCAAATAAACAATTAATACTTCTTTACTGTAAAAGGTATGTCAGCAAACTTGATATTCACAATCTTAGAAACATGAGTTGTTGACAAAAAATATATTTTAAAAAAAAAACGTTTGAGGTACGTGTATGAGGTCGTCCATACTGGACATCACACACACACTGGGAGGTGGGGGGAGGATTTTTGTAACTAGGAGGTGGGGTTCAGAAAGTGATCATACACTCCGTATTTTAAAGTAATGTACACTGTCTCAACAAACTATCCGTATGATAAAAAATATATCATCCAATCAGCAATCCTATTTAGTCTAGATCTACGTCTACCCATCGCGATTTTCATCCTAGAATAAGGAAAGACAACACTGTTCTAAAAATAAACCATCGAATCAAACCAGCGAAGCGATTTTATCAATGACGTCAATGTATTTTCTGAAAGTAGTATGTCAAAGAAGACAAAACGTAGACAGCGGTCTATGTTAGGGGGCATCCATAAATGACGTTACGCTTTTTTTTTGACGTTATTTTTAATATTTTACCTCCCCTCCGTCACACATTGTCACAAAAAGCCAGACCCCCCACCCCCAAAATGACGCTCACCTCAGCCTACAACGCACCTTAAAATTGCAGTTGAATTTTTCTTAAAAAATCGTGTCTTAACGTCTATATTATATAGTTAAAATAATTGAGTAGAAATACAAAGCCCCAGCTAGATTGATTTTGGTTATCTTATTTTTGTAAACACATGTGACATTTCTCACGTGTCGGACAAACGAGCAACACTTCACATTCTAAATCATGGGTTTGTGATTTTTTTTTCTAGATCTTTTTGTAATAATAATATTATTTATTATGTTATTATGAATTATGGCTTTAATACAAGTATATTATATATTTTTGTGTCAAATATAATAGATAATTGAATAATAAACCAAAGGCAATGTCTAAAAATTAAAAAAATATATCAATATCAATAAGGTGAATAAAGGCTAGAAATTGACTACAGCCTTCTGCAAATAAGAGTGGTTTCCCCTGAATTTCTAGCTAAAATCATAAAATGTTACCAAAAAACTTAAAACAAGATGGCTTCTAAAGTAAATGAGCTTGGTTGCCAAGTAGCATCTGATGAAAACATCGCTAATCTTTATTTATTACTGAAAAGTTTTAATACAAGTGTTTATAAACAGGTACATGAATGAAGGGTTGAAACATTTCTGTAATTTTTACTACTAGATCTACTACTAGAGTCTACATAAATCTTTCTAAAAATGTGAAATAATTACAATAATTAATTTGATGAGTCACCCTTTTTTCACACTAGCCTCGGCCGATTTTACGTACCTAAATGATAGATTACCAAACATAGATCTACTAGAATCTGGACCAATTTTAAAGGGGCAAGGCATAGCCACACAAATTTTATTAAATTAAATTAATAAGTAATAAATTAAGCAATGCAACTCTTGAACTCACTCACACACTGAACAAAACAACTGTCAACTGAGTCTAAAAATTGAGGAGTGCCTGAGTCCACTGCTAGTAGGTCTAGTGCTAGGCCACTAGAAACTCTAGTCTAGTGACTAGTCATAGTACTTAATATATATAGTGTAGTATATGTATACACTGCTGCTAGCTACTGTCCTGTAAGTGAGAATCCCTATTTGCAGTGCTTACTAATAAACATACTATGTAGTTTAGTAGTACCACACTACTACACTATGTTTTAATAACACATGGCATAAGTAATATAGGTAGCTGAAGATAATAAAAATAATTTAATAAAAGTCACCTCATATAGATCTAGTTTCAATTGAAATTTGAATTACAATACAATTATTATGACTAATTAATATTCAATAATACATTTTGTTTAATATGTTTCCTTTTAGCCTAACCTTCTCTTTAAATGTAAGACTATACATATTTCAGATATAAGATAGGTCTACTCATTTTGAAAATGCTATGCAAAACTAAAGTAGGCCTAACTGCTGTTTAGACTCACGAATAAATGCAATAGATGGATCAAAGTAGAAAATTAATTTCATTTTACTCAGAACCCATATAAAATATAGAGAATAAAAAGACCCTTTGCTCAAATTCCTTTTTTTTTTTAAATATGTAGACTTCTCAGTTATAATGCCCATACTTTATATTTTTATTTTTGAAACAATATAGTAATAGTAATTCGGGGTTGTTTGGTTCTGTGTCAATAAGTGCCATCCATAAAATACTTGGAGTAAAATAAGATTTCAGACTTAACATAATAATGCAGATGAAATTGAGTTCATCTGAATCTATCCATGTGTGCTCAACAAATAAAGAAATAGTCTGGTTTGTTTTGTGTCTACACATCTTTACTTTCCCTACCTTAAGTCAGGTGTCCATCATAGCTGGTTGATGTTATACTTTTTTTTTCCAAATTAAAAACAAAACAAAATACCTGAGTGGAATATCATGTATTATATAAAATCGTGCATAGCATATAGAAAATAGTGTCATGTTTTAATTATTTAGCCATTTTTATTATATCCAAAATAGGACCCTAATGGAAAACTATAAATAAAGCACTTGTGTTACGATGAGATCACAGCACCAACCTAGAGGCCAGGCAATGGAATAAATAGGTAACTCTTCAGCTGCAATAACAATGAGGAAAAACTAGTAGTGTGTGACTGCTCTTAATATTCTTGACACAAAAAGCATCCATTGTAATGCTGTTTGACATAGGTGTTATGTTAGGCTTATTGTGAAAAGAATATACATAGCCGCATAAGTCAGCATTCATGTTTTTGAAGAAAATTTTTATTTATGCTTCTTGATTATTTCTGGAAATATTATTTTCAAAAAAAATTATTTAATTATTTAGTTATGGAGCTAAAGGATAGAAAAAAAAGAGAAGCTGATATAGAAGTATTACCAAGTGTTTTAGAGATCCAGGTGGACAACCAGCCATATATTGTCAATATAATTTCATCTGAATATATAAAACAAGAGGAGTTTACAGGAATTGATGATACAAAAGCAAATGTATTGTCAACATGTGAAAACAAAAATCATGATTTATTATCAGAATTTACAACACATGTAGACAATAAACCAGATAGACTTGATTTATTTTCAGTTTTTGAAGATATAAAACCTGATGGTTTGAATGCAGGTTTAAACCTATCACTAGAGACAACTCTAACTGATAATATTTCTCATATAAAGACAGAGATATCAACTGATTTATCAGAGCTTAAGAATACTCAGATAAACAACAATGAAAATCAAACATCAAATCAGGTTGAATTATTAAAGCAGTGTAAGAAGAAAAACTTAAAATCTTCAAAGCATAAAACTCTTCTAGTAAAATGTAAAGAATCACACACAGATGTCAGATCATATGAGTGTAATGTGTGTCATAAAAAGTTTGCTACAAGAAGTAAACGAAATCAACATAAATCTATTCATTCAGGAGAGAGGCTATGTGGATGTTATCTGTGTAATCAAAGGTTTCCCTTAAATAGTAAACTCAACCAACATGGACAATTTCACAAAATAGTGAGAGCACAAAAGTGTGATGTGAACCATAAAATGTTAGGTTCAAAGAGGAATCTAAATCAACATAAAGCAATTCATTCAGGACAGAGGCTGCACATGTGTGATATTTGTCATATAAAGTTTACTAGAAGAACTAACCTAAATAAACATAAAGCTACACATTCAGCGGATAAGTCACATGAGGGTAATATGTGTAATAAAAAGTTTGCTACTAGGACATATCTAAAACAACATAAAGCAATTCATTTAGGAGAAAGGTTACATGAATGTGGAGTCTGTCATAAAAAATTTACTACAAGAGGTAATCTAAATCAACATATAGCTATTCATTCAGCGGAAAAGTCACACAAGTGTGATGTATGTGATAAAAAATTTGCTTCAAAGAGGTATCTAAATCAACATAAAGCTATTCATTCAGGAGAGGGACTACATGAATGTGATGTATGTCATAAAAAATTTATTTACAGGACCAACCTTATTAAACATAAAGTAATTCATTCAGCAGTAAAGTCACATGAATGTTATGTATGTCATAAAATATTTACTTCAAAGAGTAATCTAAATCAACATAAAGCAATTCATTCAGGAGAAAAGCTGCATGAATGTGATGCATGTCGTAAAAGGTTTTCTAGAAAGTCCTCCCTAAACCAACACAGAGCAATTCATTCAGAAGAGAAGCTGCATGAATGTGATGTATGTCATAAAAAGTTTTCTAGAAAGTCCACACTAAAGCTACATAAGTTAATTCATTCCACTGAAAAGTTGCATGAGTGTGATGTATGTCATAAAAAATTTGTTTCAAAGAGTCAACTAAATCAACATAAAGCTATTCATTCAGCAGAGATGGTACATGAATGTGATGTGTGCCATAAAAAGTTTACTACCAGTTCTACTCTAATTAAACATAAAATAATTCATTCAGCAGAAAAGTCTCTTCAGTGTGATGTGTGTCATAAAACATTTACTACCAAGGGTAACCGAAATCAACATAAAACAGTTCATTCAGAAGAAAAGCTTCATGAATGTGATGTGTGTCATAAAAGGTTTTTTAGAAAGTCTTACCTAATGGAACACAGAGCAATTCATTCAGCAGAAAAGAAACATGAGTGTGATGTATGTCATAAAAAATTTGCAATAAGGACTAACCTAAATCACCATAAAGCTATTCATTTAGACGAGTGGCTACATGAATGTGATGTGTGTCATAAAAAGTTTTCTAGAACGTCATACCTAAAGCAACATAAATTAATTCATTCCAATGAAAAGTTACAAGAGCGTGATGTACATTATAAAAAATTTGCTTCAAAGAGTCATGTAAATCATCATAAAGCTATTCATTCAGGAGAGAGTGTACATGAATGTGATATGTGCCATAAAAATTTAAATACCAGTTCTTCTCTAATTACACATAAAGCAATTCATTCAGCACAAAAGTTATATAAGTGTGATGTCTGTCATAAAAAGTTTACCACCAAGGGTAACCGAAATCTACATAAAACAGTTCATTCAGATGAAAAGCTACATGAATGTGATGTGTGTCATAAAAGGTTTTCTAGAAAGTCTTACCTAATTGAACACAGAGCAATTCATTCAGCAGAAAAGAAACATGAGTGTGATGTATGTCATAAAAAATTTTCAACAAGGACTAACCTAAATCACCATGAAGCTATTCATTCAATAGAGAGTTTACATGAATGTGATGTGTGTCATAAAAAGTTTTCTAGAAAGTCCTACCTAAGGCTACATAAATTAATTCATTCCACTGAAAAGTTACCAGAGTGTGATATATGTCATAAAAAATTTACTTCGAATTGGAATCTAAATCAACATAAAGCTATTCATTCAGGAGAGAGGCTCCATGAATGTGATGTTTGTCATAAAAAGTTTACTACCAGGGGTAACCTAAATCAACATAAAGCTATTCATACAGGAGAGAGGCTCCATGAATGTGATGTTTGTCATAAAAAGTTTACCACCAAGGCTAACCTAAATAAGCATAAAGCAATTCATGCAGCACGAAAATTATATGAGTGTGATGTTTGTCATAGAAAGTTTACCACCAAGGCTAACCTAAATAAGCATAAAGCAATTCATGCAGCACGAAAGTTATATGAGTGTGATGTTTGTCATAGAAAGTTTACCACCAAGTTTAATCTAAATAAACATAAAACAATTCATTCAGCACAAAAGGTAACTTGAGTGTTATGTGTATCATAGAAAGTTTGCTACAAGGATTTTCCAAAAATCAACATGAAGCTATTATGGAAAAGCACCATATAAGTGTGATGTGCGTCATCAAGGGTTTTCTTAAAATAAAAACTAAATTGACATAAACCCATGGCATCACATGAGTGATTTGTGCTATTAAAAGTTTGCTACAAGGAGTAATCTTTATCAACACAAAGAAAGTTATACGGCAGAGGTTGCATGAGCGTAATAGAAAGTTTCTGTTGATAATTACTCTAAAATGCCATCAATAATTGATTTAGAAGTAAGTCAAATTAAACATTTCCGAATTAAGTATGTGTAAACAAACTCATTCATAAATAGATTAAATTATATTTTTATACTGTAAAATGCTGCAAGGGGTCAACCCTTTATGATGTCCACAAAAATTCCCTCCCCCCCCCCCCCCCCCCCCGACTCCTCCCTTTGACTATTTACTTAAATACCTAAAAACTGACACATACTTCGACTACTTCAACGTTAAGTTCAACATGCCGACCTAGTCAATTTTTTTGTCTCTCCCCACCCCACACCCCTTGTGCTGACTTCATACATGGATGACCCCTAAGCAATAGAGACAACATGAGTATAACATTGTTCATAATAAAGTTAGCTTTTATCAAGCAAATTATTTAAGAGAGGTCAAATTTTTGTTCTTAATGTGTAAACACAAATCTTGATTTCTTATGAGACCTTAATCTTGAAATAAATTAAAATACACAAAAAAAACAGATAAACAATGATTTTTATCCATTTGAGAATATAAAACCTGATGTTTTAAAGCAGAGGAAATCTTTTCCTTAGAGAAAACTGTAATTGACATTTTTTTCCCAAAAAAAAAAAAAGACTGCTGTGTGTATCTTAGCAATTTACTTAAGTTATGTCCAAAAAAATCTGAATGTTTTTTGTGCTTCACAATGTCAATTTGAAAAAGATTCCTTCTTATTACTATTAGTATTAGTGAAATTACTAGTGACATTTTTGCATGATCTGTGTGTATAGTTATGAATATCATCCATGTTGAGCATGATTTCATTTTTGCAATTCATTTAAATTATTAAATCTAGACCATTTGTTTTCTACTTCCTTTGATAATCTTGTTAAAACTTCATTAAAATCAAAACTTTTTACAAAATATAGTGTAATGTTTTTTTTCTTGAAAAGCTGGTAATTTTGTATGTGTTTGTACTGCAAGAGAGCAGAGGCGTAGCGACCCATATCAGGCACCCGACATGAAGTATCAATTTTGTGACCACCTCCCATTTATATTATATTTATTCATGTTAGTGGGAAAAAACGTCCTTACCCAGTTGAAAAGGTTGGTCGGGCTTTTTTACCAGTCACTAGCTTTTGCTTTGTTACTACTTTGACTGTGTATAATTCAATACTTAAGCTTAAAATTTAAATGAGCTTTTAAATATTTTTTTTACCTCTTTTGGCACCACCTTAGTGATGGCGCTTGGGACAGCCGCTGCGAGAGAGAGTGAGCCTTAATATTATACTGTTGATGTAACTGATATAACTTTTAAAAATAATGTTTGAATATTTTAAAATTCCAAATAAATAATTAATACTTCTTTACTGTAAAATATATGTCAGCAAACTTGATATTCACAATCTTATAACCATGAGTTATTGACAAACAATAATTATTGGGAAAAATGTTAGCGGTACGTAAAAGATCGTCCATAAAAAATAAACCATCGAATTAAACCCGCTATGCGATTTTTATCAATTTATTCTCTGAAAGTAGTATATCATAGAAGACAACACGTAGACAGCTGTTTATGTTATAGTAAGTTAAAAAACCAGAGGACTAGCTAGGGCGCTTTTTTCGCGACTAAAATCAGAAGAATTAAAAAAGGTGTTATGTTTGGCATATTGTGAAAAGAATATGTTTAGCTCCATAAGTCAGCATTCATGTTTTCGAAGAACATTTTAATTTATGTTTCTTGATTATTTCTGGAAATATTTCAATTTTTTTTTAAATTATTTATTTATTTATTAGTTATGGAGCTAAAGAATAGAAAAAAAAGAGAAGCTGGTGTAGAAGCATTACCAAGTGTTTTAGGGATCAAGCATGAGCTAACTGTGGATATCCAGCCAGATATTGTCAATATAATTTCAGCTGAATACATAAAACAAGAGGAGTTAACAGAAATTAATGACACAAAAGCAAATGTATTGTCAACATGTGAAAACAAAAATCATAATTTATTATAAGAGTTTACAACAAATGTAGACAATAAACCAGATAGTGATACACTCAATTTATTTTCAGTTTTTGAAGATATAAAACCTGATGGTTTAAATGCAGGTTCAAACCTATCACTAGAGATAACTCTAACTGACAATATTTCTCATATAAAGACAGAGATATCAACTGATTTATCAGAGCTTAAGAATATTCTGATAAACAACAATAAAAATCCAATATCAAATCAGGTTGAATTATTAAAGAAGTGTAAGACGAAAAACTTAAAATCTTCAAAGTATAAAACTCTTCTAGTAAAATGTAAAGAATCACACACAGATGTGAGGTTATATGAATGTGATGTGTGTCATAAAAACTTTTCTACAAGAAGTAAACTAAATCAACATGAGACTATTCATTCAGAAGAGAGGCTACATGAATGTGACATGTGTCATAAAACTGTTTTCTAAAAGAGCTTATCTAAAGAAACATAAAACAATTCATTCAGCACAAAAATCACATGAGTGTGTTGTGTGTCATAAAAAATTTACCACTAAGAGTAATCGAAATCAACATCAAATAATTCATTTCCCAGAAAAGTTACAAGAGTGTGATATATGTCGTAAAAATTTGTCTCAAAGAGTCATCTAAATCAACATAAAGCTATACATACAGGAGAGAGGATACATGAATGTGATGTGTACCATAAAAAGTTTACTACCAGTTCTACTCTAATTAGACATAAAGCAATACATTCAGTAGAAAAGTGGCATGAGTGTGATGTTTGTTATAAAACGTTTTCTAAAAGAGCTTATCTTAAGCAACATAAAACATATCATTCAGGAGAAAAATCACATGAGTGTGATGTGTGTCATAAAAGATTTACTACCAAGGGTAACCGAAATCTACATAAAACTTCTGTTCATTTAGAAGAAAAGCTACATGAATGTGATGTGTGTCATAAAAGATTTTCTAGAATGTCTTACCTCAAGCAACACAGAGCAATTCATTCAGCTGAAAGGTCTCATGAGTGTGATAAATGTCATAAAACATTTGCAACAAGGATTAACCTAAATCAACATAAAGCTATTCATTCAGAAGAGAGGCTACATGAGTGTGAAGTGTGTCGTAAAATGTTTGCTACCAGTTCTACTCTAATTAAACATAAAGCAATTCATTCAGCAGAAAAGTCGCAGGTTAATAAAAATGTTCATAAAATAATTCATTTACCAGAAAAGTTACAAGAGTGTGATGTATGTCATAAAAAATTTGTCTCAAAGAGTCATCTTAATCAACATAAGCAATTCATTCAGGAGAGAGACTACATGAATGTGATGTGTGCCATAAAAAGTTTATTACCAGTTCTACTCTAATTAAACATAAAGCAAATCATTCAGCACGAAAGTTATATGATTGTGAAGTGTGCCATAAAAATTTTATTACCAGTTTCACTTTAATTAGACATAAATCAATTCATTCAGCACGAAAGTTATATGAGTGATGTTTGTCATAAAAAGTTTACCACCAAGTTTAACCTAAATAAACATAAAACAATTCATTCAGCACTAAAGGTCACATGAGTGTTATGTGTGTCATAGAACGTTTACTACAAAGATTTTCCAAAAATCAACATGAAGCTATTCATAGAAAAGTACCATATAAGTGTGATGTGCGTCATCAAGGGTTTTCTTAATATAAAAAAATAAAAACATAAAAAAAATTCATGTCATCGCATGAGTGATTTGTGCTATTAAAAGTTTGCTACAAGAATTAATCTTTATCAACACAAAGCAAGTTATACGGCAGAGGTTGCATGAGCGTAATAGAAAGTTTCTGTTGATAATTACTCTAAAATGCCATCAATTAATTGATTCAGAAGTAGGTCAAATTAAACATTTATGAATAAAGTATATGTAAACAAACTCATTCATAAATAGATTAAATTATATTTCTATACTGTAAAATGCTGCAAGGGGGTCAACCTTTTATGATCTCCTCAAAAGTGTTATCATTTGAATTTTTGTGTGCTTCACAATGTGCATTTGAAAAAGATTCCTTTTTATTACTATTAGTTTTAGTGAAATTATTAGTGAAACTTTTGCATGATCTGTGTGTATAGTTATGAATATCATCCATGTTGAGCATGATTTCATTTTAGCAATTCATTTAAATTATTAAATCTAGACCATTTGTTTTCTACTTCCTTTGATAATCTTGTTAAAACTTCATTAAAATCAACTTCTTTTCATAATAAAGTGTAATGTTTTTTTTTTCCTGAAAAGCTGGTAACTTTATATCTGTTTGTACTGCAAGAGAGCAGAGGCGTAGCGACCCATATCGGGCACCCGACATGAAGTTTCAATTTTGTGACCATCTCCCATTTATTTATATTTATAATTATTCATGTTAGTGAAAAAAACGCCCTTCCCCAGTTGAAAAGGTTGGTGGCGCTTTTACCAGTCACTCGTTTTTCAACTTTTTGCTTCAGTGCCACACTTTGACTCTATGTAATAATTCATTACCTCAGCTTAAATTGAGCTTTAAAATATTTTTACCTCTTTTTTTTTAGTACCCACTTAGTGATGGCGCTCGGGGCGGCCGCTCCACCCGCCCTCCCTTAGCTACGCCATTGCGAGAGAGTGAGCTTTAATATTATACTGGTGATGTAACTGATATAACTTTTGAAATTAATGTTTGAATATTTTAAAATTCCAAATAAATAATTACTACTTCTTTACTGTAAAAGGTATGTCAGCAAACTTGATATTCACAATCTTAGAATCACGAGTTGTTGACAAAAAATATAGATCTATTTTTAAAAAAAACGTTTGAGGTACGTGTATGAGGTCGTCCATAAATATATTGGACATCAAACACACTGGGAGGTGGGGGGAGGATTTTTGTAACTAGGAGGTGGGGTTCAGAAAGTGATCATACACTCCGTATTTTAAAGTAATGTACACTGTCTCAATAAACTATCCGTATGATTAAAAATAGATCCAATCAGCAATCCTATTTAGATCTACGTCTACCAATCGCGATTTTCATCCTAGAATAAGGAAAGACAACACTGTTCAAATAAACCGGGAGTGATCTCCCCTAAACTTTCTCGAATATTCTTATACAAAACAACAGGGGATGGTAACTGGGGATATAGTTATGATTTTTAATCCATTTTAAATACTTAAACTTTTAAAAATAGAATAGAATCTCATAAAAAAAACATTGCGCACCAAGCAAACGCCGAATAAAAACGCGTATAATAGTGCGCAATATTATTAGTACTTTAAAAATTTACATTAGTTTTTTGAGAAATCGGAAGTAGCGTAAATTACTCCTTCCAGTCAACGGAAATTACTCAAAATTTAACAGAAGGTAGAGAATTAGATCTTTTACTTACATGTGAAATTTCATTTATCTATCTGAAATAGTACTCAAGTTATAGGCTTTTGAAAAATTCAAAGTAGGAAAAGTACCACTTCCGGTTATCGGAAATCGCTCAAAAGTTGATACGGATCTACGATTTTGATAAAATACTTATATATGAAATTTCATCAACCTAGCTGTAACGGTACTCAAGTTATCGTGTTTACACACGGACAGACAGACAGACAGACAGACACACACACACACAGACATACGGACAAGATTGCAAAATTATGTTTTTCCGTATCAGTGAGGTGTAAAACGTCGAGATTTGTAAAAATCTCGATTTTTTTTTTTTTGCACGATTACAATACTTTCTCTATACTACGTATATACGAGAAAGTAAAAATAAACCATCGAATCAAACCAGCGAAGCTATTTTATCAATGTATTTTCTGAAAGTAGTATGTCATAGAGAAGACAAAACGTAGACAGCGGTCTATGTTAGGGGGGCATCCATAAATGACGTCACGCTTTTTTTGACGATTTTTTACCTCCCCTCCCCTCCGTCACACATTGTCACAAAAAACCAGACCCCCACCACCAAAATGACGTCACACCTCAGTCTACAACGCACCTTAAAATTGCAGTTGAATTTTTCTTAAAACATCGTGTCCAAACGTCTATAGTCTATATAATATAATCTAGTTAAAATAATTGAGTAGAGATACAAAGCCCCAGCTAGGTTGATTTTGGTTGATCTTATTTTTGTAAACACATGTGACATTTCTCACACTTCACATTCTAAATCAAGGGTTTGTGATTTTTTTATTTTATTTCTAGATCTAATCTAAATCTCGATCTAGGCCTTTAGTATATTTAAAACATTGGGTAATCCATCGTTTTAGGCACGTACAATCGGCCCCAGGCTAGTCTGACTAGCGAGAAAGGTGGCTCACTTACTTAATTATTATTTATTTATTAATTAATAATTATGTTAATGTTATTAATATTATGAATTAATAGATTATGGCTTTAGTACAAGTATATTATATATTTTTGTGTCAAATATAATAGATAATTGAATAATAAACCAAATGCAATGTCTAAATATATCAATAAAGGCTAGAAATTGACTTAAAACAAGAGCAAGATTTGCTATATAAAAAAGAGGCCATCTGCAAATAAGAGTGGTTTCCCCTGAATTTCTAGAATCTAGCTAAAATCATAAAATGTTACCAAGAAACTTAAAACAAGATGGCTTCTAAAGTAAATGAGCTTGGTTGCATCTGATGAAAACATCGCTAATCTTTATTTATTACTGAAAACTTTAATACAATTGTTTATAAACAGGTACATGAATGAAGGGTTGAAACATTTCTGTAACTTTTACTAGCTACATAAATCTTTCTAAACATGTGAAAAAAATTACAAAAATTTGATGAGTCACCCTTTTTTCTCATTTACTGGCCTCGGCCGATTTTACGTACCTAAATGATAGATTACCAAACATAGATCTACTAGAATCTGGACCAATTTTCAAGGGGCAAGGCATAGCCACACAAATTTTGAAATTAAATTAATAATTAATAAATTAAGCAATGCAACTCTTAAACTCACACACTGAACAAAACAACTGTCAACTGAGTCTAAAAATGGAGGAGTGCCTGAGTCCACTGCTAGTAGGTCTAGTGCTAGGCCACTAGAAACTCTAGTCAAGTGACTAGTCATAGTACTTATATATATAGTGTAGTATATGTATACACTGCTGCTAGCTACTGTCCTGTAAGTGAGAATCCCTATTTGCAGTGCTTACTAATAAACATACTATGTAGTTTAGTAGTACCACACTACTACACTATGTTTTAATAACACATGGCATAAGTAATATAGGTAGCTGAAGATAATAAAAGTCACCTCATATAGATCTAGTTTCAATTGAAATTTGAATTACAATACAATTATTATGACTTCTTAATATTCAATAATAAATTTTGTTTAATATGTTGCCTTTTAGCCTAACCTTCTCTTTAAATGTAAGACTATACATATTTCAGATATAAGATAGGTCTACTCATTTTAAAAATGCTATGCAAAACTAAAGTAGGTCTAACTGCTGTTTAGACTCACGAAAAAATGCAATAGATGGATCAAAGTAGAAAATTAATTTCATTTTACTCAGAACCCATATAAAATATAGAGAATAAAGAGACCCTTTGCTCAAATTCCTTTTTTTAAAAATATGTAGACTTCTCAGTTATAATGCCCATACTTTATATTTTTATTTTTGAAACAATATGGTAATAGTAATTCGGGGTTGTTTGGTTCTGTGTCAATAAGTGCCATCCATAAAAAACTTGGAGCAAAATAAGATTTCAGACTTAAAATAATAATGCAGATGAAATTGAGTTCATCTGAATCTATCCATGGGTGCTCAACAAATAAAGAAATAGTCTGGTTTGTTTTGTGTCTACACATCTTTACTTTCCCTACCTTAAGTCAGGTGTCCATCATAGCTGGTTGATGTTATACTTTTTTTTCTAAATTAAAAACAAAACAAAATACCTGAGTGGAATATCATGTTTTAAAAACAATCGTGCATAGAATATAGAAAATAGTGTCATGTTTTAATTATTTAGCCATTTTTATTATATCCAAAATAGGACCCTAATGGAAAACTATGAATAAAGCACTTGTGTTACGATGAGATCACAACACCAACCTAGAGGCCAGACTGTGGACCAAATAGTTTACTCTTCAGCTGCAATAACAATGAGGAAAAACTAGAAGTGTGTGACTGCTCTTAATATTTTTGACACAAAAAGCATCCATTGTAATGGTGTTTGACATAGGTGTTATGTTAGGCTTATTGTGAAAAGAATATGCATAGCCGCATAAGTCAGCATTCATGTTTTTGAAGAAAATTTTTATTTATGCTTCTTGATTATTTCTGGAAATATTATTTTCAAAAAAAATTATTTAATTATTTAGTTATGGAGCTAAAGGATAGAAAAAAAAGAGAAGCTGATATAGAAGTATTACCAAGTGTTTTAGAGATCCAGGTGGACAACCAGCCATATATTGTCAATATAATTTCATCTGAATACATAAAACAAGAGGAGTTTACAGGAATTGATGATACAAAAGCAAATGTATTGTCAACATGTGAAAACAAAAATCATAATTTATTATCAGAATTTACAACACATGTAGACAATAAACCAGATAGACTTGATTTATTTTCAGTTTTTGAAGATATAAAACCTGATGGTTTGAATGCAGGTTTAAACCTATCACTAGAGACAACTCTAACTGACAATATTTCTCATATAAAGACAGAGATATCAACTGATTTATCAGAGCTTAAGAATACTCAGATAAACAACAATGAAAATCAAACATCAAATCAGGTTGAATTATTAAAGCAGTGTAAGAAGAAAAACTTAAAATCTTCAATGTTTAAAACTCTTCTAGGAAAATGTAAAGAATCACACACAGATGTCAGGTCATATGAGTGTAATGTGTGTCATAAAAACTTTGCTACAAGAAGTAAACGAAATCAACATAAACCTATTCATTCAGGAGAGAGGCTATGTGGGTGTTATCTGTGTAATCAAAGGTTTCCCTTAACTAGTAAACTCAACCAAAATGGACAATTTCACAAAATAGTAAGAGCACAAAAGTGTGATGTGAACCATAAAATGTTAGGTTCAAAGAAGAAACTAAATCAACATAAAGCAATTCATTCAGGAGAGAGGCTGCATAAGTGTGATGTTTGTCATATAAAGTTTACTAGAAGAAGTAACCTAAATAAACATAAAGCTACTCATTCAGTGGATAAGTCACATGAGTGTAATATGTGTAATAAAAAGTTTGCTACTAGGACATATCTAAAACAACATAATGCAATTCATTTAGGAGAAAGGTTACAAGAATGTGGAGTCTGTCATAAAAAATTTACTACAAGAGGTAATCTTAATCAACATATAGCTATTCATTCAGCGGAAAAGTCACACAAGTGTGATGCATGTCATAAAAAATGTGCTTCAAAGAGGTATCTAAATCAACATAAAGCAATTCATTCAGGAGAGGGGCTACATGAATGTGATGTATGTCATAAAAAATGTATTAACAGGACCAACCTTATTAAACATAAAGCAGTTCATTCAGCAGTAAAGTCACATGAATGTGATGTATGTCATAAAATATTTACTTCAAATAGTAATCTAAATCAACATAAAGCAATTCATTCAGGAGAAAAGCTGCATGAATGTGATGCATGTCGTAAAAGGTTTTCTAGAAAGTCGTCCCTAAACCAACACAGAGCAATTCATTCAGCCGAAAAGTCTTATGAGTGTGATGTATGTCATAAAAAATTTACAACCTGGACTTACCTAAATCACCATAAAGCTATTCATTCAGAAGAGAAACTACATGAATGTGATGTGTGTCATAAAAAGTTTTCTAGAAAATCCTCCCTAAAGCTACATAAATTAATTCATTCCACAGAAAAGTTACAAGAGTGTGATGTATTTGCTTCAAAGACTCATCTAAATCAACATAAAACAATTCATTCAGGAGAGATGGGACATGAATGTGATACATGCCATAAAAAGTTTACTACCAGTTCTACTCTAATTAAACATAAAATAATTCATTCAGCAGAAAAGTCACACGAGTGTGATGTGTGCCATAAAACATTTACTACCAAGGGTAACAGAAATCTACATAAAACAGTTCATTCAGAAGAAAAGCTTCATGAATGTGATGTGTGTCATAAAAGGTTTTCTAGAAAGTCTTACCTAATGGAACACATAGCAATTCATTCAGCAGAAAAGTCTCATGAGTGTGATGTATGTCATAACAAATTTGCAAAAAGGACTTACCTAAATCGACATGAAGCTATTCATTCAATAGAGAGTTTACATGAATGTGATGTGTGTCATAAAAAGTTTTCTAGAAAGTCCTACCTAAGGCTACATAAATTAATTCATTCCACTGAAAAGTTACCAGAGTGTGATGTATGTCATAAAAAATTTGTTTCAAAGTGGAATCTAAATCAACATAAAGCTATTCATTCAGGAGAAGGGCTCCATGAATGTGATGTTTGTCATAAAAAGTTTACCACCAAGGTTAACCTAAATCAAAATAAAGCTATTCATTCAGGAGAGAGGCTACATGAATGTGATGTTTGTCATAAAAAGTTTACCACCAAGGGTAACCTAAATCAACATAAAGCTATTCATACAGGAGAGAGGCTACATGAATGTGATGTTTGTCATAAAAAGTTTACCACCAAGGGTAACCTAAATCAACATAAAGCTATTCATACAGGAAAGAGGCTGCATGAATGTGATGTGTGCCATAAAAAGTTAAATACCAGTTCTTCTCTAATTAGACATAAAGCAATTCATTCAGCACGAAAGTTATATGAGTGTGATGTTTGTCATAAAAAGTTTACCACCAAGGCTAACCTAAATCGACATAAAACAATTCATTCAGCACGAAAGTTATATGAGTGTGATGTTTGTCATAAAAAGTTTACCACCAAGTTTAACCTAAATCAACATAAAGCAATTCATTCAGCACGAAAGTTATATGATTGTGATGTTTGTCATAAAAAGTTTACCACCAAGATTAACCTAAATCGACATAAAAGTAAAACAATTCATTCAGCACTAAAGGTCACATGAGTGTTATGTGTGTCATAGAAAGTTTGCTACAAGGATTTTCCAAAAATCAACATGAAGCTATTATGGAAAAGCACCATATAAGTGTGATGTGCGTCATCAAGGGTTTTCTTAAAATAAAAACTAAATTGACATAAACCCATGTCATCACATGAGTGATTTGTGCTATTAAAAGTTTGCTACAAGGATTAATCTTTATCAACACAAAGCAAGTTATACGGCAGAGGTTGCATGAGCGTAATAGAAAGTTTCTGTTGATAATTACTCTAAAATGCCATCAATTAATTGATTCAGAAGTAGGTCAAATTAAACATTTACAAATAAAGTATGTGTAAACAAATTCATTCATAAATAGATTAAATTATATTTCTGTACTGTAAAATGCTGCAAGGGTCAACCTTTTATGATGTCCACCAAAATCCCCCCCCCCCCCCCCCCCCACCCGACTCCCCCCTTTGTGGACCTCTACAAAAATTTAGTATATCTTGCAAAAGTCACTACCAATTGACTATTTAAATACCTAAAAACTGACACATACTTCGACTACTTCAACATTAAGTTCAACATGTGGATGTAGTCAATTATTTTGTCTCTCCCCCCCCCCCCCACCCCACCCCTAAGCAATAGAGACAACATGAGTATAACATAGTTCATAATAAAGTTAGCTTTTATCAAGCAAATTATTCAAGAGAGGTCAAATTTATTTTCTTTATGTGTAAACACTAATCTTTATTTCTTATGAGACTTTAAACTTGAAATAAATTAAAACACACAAAAAAAAAGATAAACAATGATTTTTATCCATTTGAAAATATAAAATTTGATGTTTTAAAGCAGAGGAAATCTTTTCCTTAGAGAAAACTGTAATTGACATTTTTTCCCAAAAAAAAGACTGCTGTGTGTATCTTAGCAAGTTTACTTAAGTTATGTCCAAAAAAATCTGAATTTTTTTGTGCTTCACAATGTCCATTTGAAAAAGATTCCTTCTTATTACTATTAGTATTAGTGAAATTTTTGCATGATCTGTGTGTATAGTTATGAATATCATCCATGTTGAGCATGATTTCATTTTTGCAATTCATTTAAATTATTAAATCTAGACCATTTGTTTTCTACTTCCTTTGATAATCTTGTTAAAACTTCATTAAAATCAAAACTTTTTACATAATAAAGTGTAATTGTTTTTTCCTGAAAAGGTGGTAATTTTGTATCTGATTGTACTGCAAGAGAGCAGAGGCGTAGCGACCCATATCAGGCACCCGACATGAAGAATCAATTTTGTGACCACCTCCCATTTATTTATATTTATAATTATTCATGTTAGTGAAAAAAACGCCCTTCCCCAGTTGAAAAGGTTGGTGGCGCTTTTTACCAGTCACTCGTTTTTTAGCTTTTTGCTTCAGTGCCACACTTTGACTCTATGTAATAATTCATTACCTCAGCTTAAATTGAGCTTTAAAATATTTTTTACCTCTTTTTTTTTAGTACCCCCTTAGTGATGGCGCTCGGGGCGGCCGCTCCATCCGCCCTCCCTTAGCTACGCCATTGCGAGAGAGTGAGCTTTAATATTATACTGGTGATGTAACTGATATAACTTTTGAAATTAATGTTTGAATATTTTAAAATTCCAAATAAATAATTAATACTTCTTAACTGTAAAAGGTATGCCAGCTAATTTGATATTCACAATCGTAGAATCATGAGTTATTGACAAAAATATATTAAAAAGAAAAACGTTTGAGGTACGTATGAGGTCGTCCATAAATATAAAAGACACACACTGGGAGGTGGGGGAGGATTTTTGTAACTAGATCTAGGAGGTGGAGTTAAGAAAGTGATCATACACTCCGTATTTTAAGTAATGTACACTGTCTCAACAAACTATCCGTATGATTAAAAATATATCATCCAAACAGCAATCCTCTCCTTTACGTCTACCTATCGCGGTTTTCATCTTGGAAAAAAGAAAGACAACACTGTTCTAAAAATAAACCATCGAATCAAACTAGCGAAGCGATTTTATCAATGTATTTTTTGAAAGTAGTATGCCATAGAAGACAAAACGTAGACAGCTGTCTATGTTAGGGGTCATCCATAAATGACGTCACGCTTTTTTGACGATTTTTACCTCCCCCCCCCCTCCCCTTCGTCACACATTGTCACAAAAAGCCAGACCCCCACCCCTAAAATGACGTCACACCTCAGCCTACAACTACAACGCACCTTAAAATTGCAGTTAAATTTTTCTTTAAACATCGTGTCCAAAATCGTGTCTGAACGTCTATATTATATAATATAGGCCTATAGTTAAAATAATCGAGTAGAAATACAAAGCCCCATCTGGGTTGATTTTGGTTGATCTTATTTTATTTTTGTGAACACATGTGACATTTCTCACGTGTCGGACAAACGAGCAACACTTCACATTGTAAATCAAGGGTTTGTGATTTTTGTATTTATTTTTTATTTCTAGACGTCTAGATCTAATCTAAATCTCGATCTAGAGATCTAGGCATGTATAACTGTATACTGTATTATATTTAAAACATAGGGTAATCTATCGTTTTAGGTACGTAAAAAAATCGGTCGAGGCTAGTCTGAATGGCGAGAAAGGTGGCTCATAAATCTATAATTTAAAATTTAGGCCTAATAGCCTATCAATTTTCAATATTATATTATGAATTAATATGAATTATAGCTTTAATACAAGTATATTATATATTTTTGTGTCAAATATAATACACAATTGAATAATAAACCAAATGCAATGTCTAAATATATCAATAAAGGCTAGAAATTGACTTTAAACAAGAGCTAGATTTGCTATATAAAAAAGAGGCCATCTGCAAATAAGAGTGGTTTCCCCTGAATTTCTAGCTAAAATCATAAAATGTTACCAAGAAACTTAAAACAAGATGGCTTCTAAAGTAAATGAGCTTGGTTGCATCTGATGAAAACATCGCTAATCTTTATTTATTACTGAAAAGTTTTAATACAATTGTTTATAAACAGGTACATGAATGAAGGGTTGAAACATTTCTGTAACTTTTACTAGCTACATAATGATAAATCTTTCTAAACATGTGAAAAAATTACAAAAATTTGATGAGTCACCCTTTTTTCTCATTTACTGGCCTCGGCCGTGAAGTAGATTGTAATGACTGACGAGAAGCCGCGTTGGTTGTTAACAGCCTTTATTATGTACAGACGCCATAATGCAGAGAGAGAGAGAAATGGCGAGAGAGAGCTATTTATAGATAACAACATGTAAGGGACATCACTCAAGATAACAATATAAATATAATACTAATACAGAGAGTGAGTTCCCTTGACCTCACAATTAACTCAATCTATTACATCCCTTTACCCTTAGAACACAATAACACATCTCTCAATAGAACAATTGATAGTATCCTAAAATCACCAATTATATTGTAGCATGAACACTATGGTAGATTACATCCTTACAAACAATGCACAATATGCCACAACATAATCAAAATACAAAACAATAATGTCAAAGTCCTTTTGACCTTTAGAATCATAGGTCTAACTTATTTGGGACTTTGATTGTCCTGCTTGACCTTCTCAGTGGCTTCTGATTTGGTGACTCAAGATTCTGACCATCTGGATTCTCTATCTCAGGAGGTCTAGGATTTAAATCATTAACTCCAGAATTTACATTTTCTGACTCCAGACAACTTGGTTCACTCATATCAACAGAACTTGGTTGTGGAACAAACTGAGTTGGTGTGAACTGATCAGACTTGGTGGGATTGACAGATTCACCCTTATTATCTGCACAAGTTATTTTTAACTGGTCTGCATGTCTACGGACAATAAGTCCATCATTTGTTTTTACTTTATAAGACACAGGTCCTGTACATTGAACAATTTGACCTGGAATCCATTTTTCCTTTCTCCCATAATTTCTTAGATACACATTATCATTAACTGCAAATTCTCTTTCAATGGATGATTTGTCATGATTTACTTTTTGTGTATGTTGATGTTGGGAAACAGACCTTTGAACAGTTGGATGTAGTAGGTCAAGATGAGTTTTAATTTTCCTACCACATAGCAATTCACATGGTGCAACACCTGTTGTTATATGAGGAGTTGTGCGGTATTTGGTTAAGAACCTGTTTACTCTTTCTCTAAGAGAAAACTTGTTACCGGTATTCATTTTTACCATAGCGGTTTTGAATATGCCTACCGCTCTTTCAGCTAAACCATTCCCAGCAGGATGATAGGGGGATGTGGTTATATGCTCAATACCATTTGCCACACAAAACAGTTTAAACTCATGAGCTGTGAAACTAGGCCCATTATCTGAAACAATTTGATCTGGTAATCCATGAGTTGAAAATATTTCCTTAAGTTCTATAATGGTATCATTTGCAGTGATTGTGTTCATGATTTTAACTTCTAACCATTTAGAATGTGAATCAATAACAATTAAGAACATTTTGTTCATGAAAGGTCCTGCGAAATCTATATGTATACGTTTCCATGGTTCAATTGGCCAGTCCCAGTTTTGCAAAGGTGCTGTAGCTGGTTGATTTGAATGTTGTGCACAGCTTGAACAAAGTTTTACATATTTTTCAATATCAGCATCCATATGTGGCCACCAGAACCATGATCTTGCTAGACTCTTCATTTTGGAAGAACCAAGATGAGTATCATGTAAAGTTCTTAAAACTTCTTTTTGTAACATTTTGGGGATAATTACTCTTGACCCCCATAGTATACATCCATCTTCTAGACTTAACTCTGTTTTTCTTATTTTATATGGCTTTAAGTCCTCATTCACTGACTCTTCAGGCCAACCATTCTTACAGTACTCATATACTTTTATTAAGCACTCATCTTTTTGTGTTTCTCTCTTAATATCATTCACATTTATATTGGAGTTATCCATGATAGTGAAGAGAACAAATACATCTTCTGGTACATAGCTCAGGCTTTGGTTTTCTAAAGGTAATCCACTAAGACTATCTGCACTATTCTCAGATCCAGGTTTGTATTTCAATTCATAATTGTATGCAGTTAGTGTGATAGCCCATCTTTGAATTCTTGGTGAGGCATGCTCAGGTAGGGTTTTGTTTTCTCCAAATAAACCTAGCAATGGTTTATGATCTGTAAAGATGGTGAACTTCCTACCAAACAGAAACTTATGAAATTTCTTAACACCAAAAATGATGCCTAAGCCTTCCCTATCTAACTGAGAATAATTTTTCTCAGCCTGGTTCAAAGATCTACTGGCAAAAGCAATGGGTCTGTCACCCTTCTCATCCATGTGGGACAAGACTGCTCCTACACCATCTGGTGAAGCATCACATGTCAATACAAGTCTTTTCCCTGGGTCATAGTGAGTTAGTAAGGTGTCAGCAGACAAAGCCTCTTTTGCTGTGTTAAAAGCAGCTTCTTGTTGTTTACCCCAGTGCCAAGTTGCATTTTTCTGTAGCAGCTTGTACAGTGGTGATAGTCTACCAGACAGATTCCCTATGAACTTTGCATAGTAATTTATCAAGCCCAAAAAAGCTCTTAGTTGTTGGGTATTTTCAGGTTTGGGTGCTTCTTTAATGGCTTTAGTTTTCTCAGGTTGAGGTCTGATGCCTTGTTTGCTCAATATATAACCAAGAAAACTAATTTCTGTCAGCATGAATTGACATTTATCTTTGTTTATCTTTAAACCTTTTTCACCAACAATTTTCAATACTTTATCAAGTGTTTTAAGATGTTCAGTGTCATTCTTACCAGTTATGTACACATTGTCAAAGTACACACAAACATTTGGAATATCCTTAAAAATACTGTCCATGACCGCTTGGAAAATTCCAGGGCTAGATGATATGCCAAAACATAGTCTTTCATATTGGTAGAGTCCTTTATGTGTGTTTATTGTCGTATAGACTTTTGAATCTGGATGCAGTTCTAGTTGAGTGTAAGCATGACTAAAGTCTAATTCAGTGAATTTGTCTCCTCCTGCCAAATTCAAAGAAATTTCCTCAATGTTAGGTATAGGGTACCTATTTAGCTCTATTTGCTTATTCAGTGTAGTTTTATAATCTCCACAAATTCTTATAGAACCATCCTTCTTTAACACTGGCACAATGGGTGTCGCCCAATCGGAATAGTCTACCTTCTTTATAATGCCATTAGATTCCAATCTACTTAGCTCATTTTCAATTTTATTCCTCATTGCATAAGGTGGAACTCTAGCTTTGCAGTATCTTGGATTTGTATCTTTAATGCTTAACTTCACTGTTCTATCATTTAGTAAACCTGAATTACCAAAAACACATTTATTTTCAGATATAACTTTATCTAGTGAAGTAAGACTAGATTCTTTTACATTCTTCAATGAACAAATACTCTCCCAATTTAACTTAAGATCACTTAACCAGTTCCTACCCAGTAATGGCGGTCCATTTCCTTCAACCACAAGAAGAGGAAGTTTAACACTTTGACCATTATAACTTACATGAACCATACACTCTCCTATTACCGGAACATTGTCACCAGTGTATGTTGTTAGACACTTGTGACACGGCTGTAGAGGCACTGATCCTCCTGTGACAGCGTCAAAATCTTTCTTTGTTATGACTGTTAGAGATGCTCCAGTGTCAAGTTGGAAGCTGATGCTCTTACCGTTGATATTAACTTGTACATTGATGGGAGCATGACTTATTGATTTAACAGAGAATAGGTTGAAATCCGGCTGCGAATCAGTTTGAGCATTTTCACAGGTAGAGTGGTTCATTGGTTGGGTTAGGTAGTCTTGGTGAGAGTTAACATAGTGCTGCTTTTGGTTGCGGTACTGTCTTGACTGGCTAGATTTAGCAATAGACGAAGACTTTGCGAAGCAGGCCTTGGCAATGTGACCTTGCTTACCGCACTTATAACAAGTTGCTAACTTGAACTTGCACCGATGAGATGCATGGGGACCTTTGCATCGATGACATTTTTGATAATTATTACTAGATTTAGATCTAGGATTTGAACGAGCAGGCTGTTTAGCATAAGTTGGAATGCTCTGATGGGGATGATGTTTATCGACTAACCTGCTGTTTACTGCATGGATCCCTGAAGGCGTTAGAGATTTCGCCGCATCTGATGACTGCTGGTATGAAGTTGCAAGTTGTATTGCTTTTTCCAATTTTAGATCTGACTCGAGCAGCAACTTTCTTTGAATATCAGGGCTGTTTACACCTGTCACAAACTTTTCACATAGTCTGTCAGACAGCGTATCGCCGAATTCACAAAATTCACTTAAATGATGTAAAGCAGCAACATATTCTGTTATTGACTCGTTTGGTTGACGAGTCCTACTGTCAAATCTAGCTCTACATAAAAACTTTGATGGGGTAGGCGCATGGTGGTCTGTTAGCAATTTGCTCAGCTCGTTAAAGCTCTTGGTAGTTAGACTAGCTGGTGCGCATAAGTCTTTTAGTAGCCTAAATTGTTGAGGCCCTATGACTGTTAACAAAATAGCTCTCTTTTTGGCTTCTATCGTCACGTTGTTTGCTTCTAGGTAAAAGCTTAACCTCTCTAGGTAATCTTGAATGATTTCATCATTCGCATCAAATTCTTTTATTTGGCCATACAGCGCCATAATTCTAGAAATAATTAGCTAATAAGCTCTAGCAAACCTCTTTTTTGCGTAAGTAGGTGCTCTTTCTAGTAGATGTTTATCCTTCGTCGCCAAATGAAGTGGATTGTAATGACTGACGAGAAGCCGCGTTGGTTGTTAACAGCCTTTATTATGTACAGACGCCATAATGCAGAGAGAGAGAGAAATGGCGAGAGAGAGCTATTTATAGATAACAACATGTAAGGGACATCACTCAAGATAACAATATAAATATAATACTAATACAGAGAGTGAGTTCCCTTGACCTCACAATTAACTCAATCTATTACAGGCCGATTTTACGTACCTAAATGATAGATTACCAAACATAGATCTACTAGAATCTGGACCAATTTTCAAGGGGCAAGGCATAGCCACACAAATTTTGAAATTAAATTAATAATTAATAAATTAAGCAATGCAACTCTTAAACTCACACACTGAACAAAACAACTGTCAACTGAGTCTAAAAATGGAGGAGTGCCTGAGTCCACTGCTAGTAGGTCTAGTGCTAGGCCACTAGAAACTCTAGTCAAGTGACTAGTCATAGTACTTATATATATAGTGTAGTATATGTATACACTGCTGCTAGCTACTGTCCTGTAAGTGAGAATCCCTATTTGCAGTGCTTACTAATAAACATACTATGTAGTTTAGTAGTACCACACTACTACACTATGTTTTAATAACACATGGCATAAGTAATATAGGTAGCTGAAGATAATAAAAGTCACCTCATATAGATCTAGTTTCAATTGAAATTTGAATTACAATACAATTATTATGACTTCTTAATATTCAATAATAAATTTTGTTTAATATGTTGCCTTTTAGCCTAACCTTCTCTTTAAATGTAAGACTATACATATTTCAGATATAAGATAGGTCTACTCATTTTAAAAATGCTATGCAAAACTAAAGTAGGTCTAACTGCTGTTTAGACTCACGAAAAAATGCAATAGATGGATCAAAGTAGAAAATTAATTTCATTTTACTCAGAACCCATATAAAATATAGAGAATAAAGAGACCCTTTGCTCAAATTCCTTTTTTTTTTAAATATGTAGACTTCTCAGTTATAATGCCCATACTTTATATTTTTATTTTTGAAACAATATGGTAATAGTAATTTGGGGTTGTTTGGTTCTGTGTCAATAAGTGCCATCCATAAAAAACTTGGAGCAAAATAAGATTTCAGACTTAACATAATAATGCAGATGAAATTGAGTTCATCTGAATCTATCCATGTGTGCTCAACAAATAAAGAAATAGTCTGGTTTGTTTTGTGTCTACACATCTTTACTTTCCCTACCTTAAGTCAGGTGTCCATCATAGCTGGTTGATGTTATACTTTTTTTTCTAAATTAAAAACAAAACAAAATACCTGAGTGGAATATCATGTATTAAAAACAATTGTGCATAGAATATAGAAAATAATATCATGTTTTAATTATTTAGCCATTTTTATTATATCCAAAATAGGACCCTAATGGAAAACTATGAATAAAGCACTTGTGTTATGAATGATGAGATCACAGCACCAACCTAGAGGCCAGGCAGTGGAATAAATAGTTTACTCTTCAGTTGTCATAACACTGAGAAAAACTAGTAGTGTGTGACTACTCTTAATATTTATGACACAAAAAGCCTCCATTGTAATGGTGTTTGACATAGGTGTTATGTTAGGCTTATTGTGAAAAGAATATGCATAGCCGCATAAGTCAGCTTTCAAGTTTTTTAAATAACATTTTTATTTATGTTTCTTGATTATTTCTGGAAATATTATTTAAAAAAAAAAATTTAATTATTTAGTTATGGAGCTCAAGGATAGAAAAAAAAGAGAAGCTGATATAGAAGTATTACCAAGTGTTTTAGAGATCAAGCAAGAACTACATGTGGACAACCAGCCATATATTGTCAATATAATTTCATCTGAATACATAAAACAAGAGGAGTTTACAGAAACTGATGATACAAAAGCAATGGTATTGTCAACATGTGAAAACAAAAATCAGAATTTATTATCAGAATTTACAACACATGTAGACAACAAACCAGATAGACTTGATTTATTTTCAGTTTTTGAATGCAGGACTAAGCCTATCACTAGAGACAACTCTTAATGACAATATTTCTAATATAAAGACAGAGTTATCAACTGATTTATCAGAGCTTAAGAATATTCAGATAAACAACAATGAAAATCAAACATCAAATCAGGTTGAATTATTAAAGCAGTGTAAGAAGAAAAACTTAAAATCTTTAAAGCATAAAACTCTTCTAGTAAAATGTAAAGAATCACACACAAGTGTGAGGTCATATGAGTGTAATGTTTGTCATAAAAGCTTTACTACAAGAAGTAAACGAAATCAACATAAACCTATTCATTCAGGAGAGAGGCTATGTGGGTGTTATCTGTGTAATCAAAGGTTTCCCTTAACTAGTAAACTCAACCAACATGGACAATTTCACAAAATAGTGAGAGCACAAAAGTGTGATGTGAACAATAAAATGTTAGGTTCAAAGAGGAATCTAAATCAACATAAAGCAATTCATTCAGGACAGAGGCTGCATAAGTGTGATGTTTGTCATATAAAGTTTACTAGAAGAAGTAACCTAAATAAACATAAAGCTACTCATTCAGTGGATAAGTCACATGAGTGTAATATGTGTAATAAAAAGTTTGCTACTAGGACATATCTAAAACAACATAAAGCAATTCATATAGGAGAAAGGTTACAAGAATGTGGAGTCTGTTACAAAAAATTTACTACAAGAGGTGATCTAAATCAACATATAGCTAGTCATTCAGCGGAAAAGTCACACAAGTGTGATGTATGTGATAAAAAATTTGCTTCAAAAAGGAATCTAAATCAACATAAAGCTATTCATTCAGGAGAGGGACTACATGAATGTGATGTGTGTCATAAAAAGTTTATTAACAGGACCAACCTTATTAAACATAAAGCAGTTCATTTACCAGAAATGTCACATGAATGTGTTGTATGTCATAAAAATTTTACTTTAAAGACTCATCTAAATCAACATAAAGCAATTCATTCAGTAGTAAAGCCGCATAAATGTGATGTGTGTCATAAAAGGTTTTCTAGAAAGGCGTACTTGATGGAACACATAGAAATTCATTCAGCAGAAAAGAAACATGAGTGTGATGTATGTCATAAAAAATTTGCAACAAGGACTAACCTAAATCACCATAAAGCTATTCATTCAGAAGAGTGGCTACATGAATGTGATGTGTGTAATAAAAGGTTTTCTAGAAAGGCGTACTTGATGGAACACATAGAAATTCATTCAACAGAAAAGTCTCATGAGTGTGATATATGTCACAAAAATTTTGCTTCAAAGAGGAGTCTAAATCAGCATAAATCAATTCATTCAGCACAAAAGTTATATGAGTGTGATGTCTGTCATAAAAAGTTTACCACCAGGGGTAACCGAAATCTACATAAAACAGTTCATTCAGATGAAAAGCTATATGAATGTGATGTGTGTCATAAAAGGTTTTCTAGAATGTCATACCTAAAGGAACACATAGCTATTCATTTAACAGAAAAGTCTCATGAGTGTGATGTATGTCATAAAAAATTTGCAACTAGGTCTTACCTAAATCAACATGAAGCTATTCATTCAGGAGAGAGGCTCAATGAATGTGATGTGTGTCGTAAAATTTTTTCTAGAAAGTCCTACCTAAAACTACATAAATTAATTCATTCCACTGAAAAGTTAAAAGAGTGTGATGTATGTCATAAAAAATTTGTTTCAAAGAGTCATCTAAATCAACATAAAGCTATACATACAGGAGAGATGGTACATGAATGTGATATGTGCCATAAAAAGTTTACTACCAGTTATACTCTAATTACACATAAAATAATTCATTCAGCAGAAAAGTCACACGAGTGTGATGTGTGCCATAAAACATTTACTACAAAGGGTAACCGAAATATACATAAAACTATTCATTCAGAAGAGAAGCTACATGAATGTGATGTGTGTCGTAAAAAGTTTTCTAGAAAGTCATATCTAAAGAAACATAAATTAATTCATTCCACTGAAAAGTTACACGAGTGTGATGTATGTCATAAAAACTTTGTTTCAAAGAGTCATCTAAATCAACATAATGCTATTCATTCAGGAGAGAGGCTACATGAATGTGATGTGTGCCATAAAAAGTTAACTACCAGTTTTTCTCTAATTAATCATAAAGCAATTCATTCAGCACGAAAGTTATATGAGTGTGATGTTTGTCATAAAAAGTTTACCACCAAGGGTAACCTAGATCGACATAAACCAATTCATTCAGCACGAAAGTTATATGAGTGTGATGTTTGTCATAAAAAGTTTACCACCAAGGGTAACCTAAATCGACATAAAAGTAAAACAATTCATTCAGCACTAAAGGTCACATGAGTGTTATCTGTGTCATATAAAGTTTGCTACAAGGATTTTCCAAAAATCAACATAAAGCTATTATGGAAAAGCACCATATAAGTGTGATGTGCGTCATCAAGGGTTTTCTTAATATAAAAACTAAATCACATGAGTGATTTATGTTATTAAAAGTTTTGCTACAAGGATTAATCTTTATCAACACAAAGCAAGTTATACGGCAGAGGTTGCATGAGCGTAATTTGTGTAATAGAAAGTTTCTGTTGATAATTACTTTAAAATGCCATCAATAATTGATTCAGAAGTAGGTCAAATTAAACATTTACGAATAAAGTATGTGTAAACAAATTCATTCATAAATAGATTAAATTATATTTTTATACTGTTAAATGCTGCAAGGGGGTCAACCTTTTATGATGTCCTCAAAAATGTTATCCACTTTCATATATATATATATATATTTCATATATACATATATATATATATATATATATATATATATATATATATATATATATATGAAATTATTTAGATTTGTGTAAATTAATTCACAAAAAAAGACAATTCATTGTGTGGGTGTGGAATTACCCCATGTGTTGATTGAATTACTACATGTTACCCTACCTGTTTTATGTTTGCTTAAAAATGTTCAACACATATTTCGACTACTTCAACATTAAGCTTAACATGCCGACATAGTCAATTTTTTGTCTCTTCCCACCCCCTACCCCTCGTGCTGACTTCATACATGGATGATCCCTAAGCAATAGAGACAACATGAGTATAACATAGTTCATAATAAAGTTAGCTTTTATCAAGCAAATTATACAAGAGAGGTCAAATTTATTTTCTTTATGTGTAAACACAAATCTTGACTTCTTATGAGACTTTAAACTTGAAATAAATTAAAACACACAAAAAAACAGATAAACAATGCTTTTTATCCATTTGAAAATATAAAATTTGATGTTTTAAAGCAGAGGAAATCTTTTCCTTAGAGAAAACTGTAATTGACATTTTTTTTTTTTTAAAAAAAAGACTGCTGTGTGTGTCTTAGCAAGTTTACTTAAGTTATGTCCAAAAAAATTGAATTTTTTTGTGCTTCACAATGTGCATTTGAAAAAAATTTCTTTTATTACTATTAGTTTTAGTGAAATTATTAGTGAAATTTTTGCATGATCTGTGTGTATAGTTATGAATATCATCCTTGTTGAGCATGATTTCATTTTTGCAATTCATTTAAATTATTAAATCTAGACCATTTGTTTTCTACTTCCTTTGATAATCTTGTTAAAACTTCATTAAAATCAAAATTTTTTACATAATAAAGTTTAATTGTTTTTTTTCTTGAAAAGGTGGTAATTTTGTATCTGTTTGTACTGCAAGAGAGCAGAGGCGTAGCGACCCATATCAGGCACCCGACATGAAGTATCAATTTTGTGACCACCTCCCATTTATATTATATTTATTCATGTTAGTGGAAAAAAACGTCCTTACCCAGTTGAAAAGGTTGGTCTCGAATTTTTACCAGTCACTAGCTTTTGCTTTGGTAGCACTTTGACAGTGTATAATAATTCAATACTTTAGCTTAAAATAAGCTTTTAAATATTTTTTTTGGCACCACCTTAGTGATGGCGCTCGGGACAGCCGCTGCGAGAGAGAGTGAGCCTTAATATTATACTGTTGATGTAACTGATATAACTTTTAAAAATAATATTTGAATATTTTTAAAATTCCAAATAAATAATTAATACTTCTTTACTGTAAAATATATATCAGCAAACTTGATATTCACAATCTTATAACCATGAGTTATTGACAAACAATAATTATTGGGAAAAAATGTTTGAGGTACGTAAAAGATCGTCCATAAAAATAAACCATCGAATCAAACCCGCGATGCGATTTTATCAATTTATTCTCTGAAAGTAGTATGTCATAGAAGACAAAACGTAGACAGCTGTTTATGTTATAGTAAGTTCAAAAACCAGAGGCCTAGCTAGGGCGCTTTTTCGCGACTAAAATCAGAAGAATTTTAGGTATTCAAAATGAAATTTTTATAATGAAATTAAATAAAATTTAACAAAATTTAAGTTTTGTCGAAGGAAAAATCGTTTGTCGGTGATTGCTGAGGAACTTAGCCAGAAAAATCAAAGACATGCCTGGAAAAAACTGGCCCCCGAACTGAAATTTCAAATTCATAGTTAATATTAGTTTGTTTTGGTGTTGGGAAAAAATAATTACATAATTAGGGGGGATTGATCAAGTGCAAATGTTGTAGGTATTTTACGGATAAGCTTGGGGTATTATAATTGTTCATTTGGTTTGGTTTGGCACCTACGTTCGTTTAAGTGAGTGCAAAAGACTATGAATAAGTTGGGGTACTGTAGTCGTTTATTAAGCTGAAACAGGCGATTCTGCCCCGGGCTAGACTGTGAGCACTTTGCGTTTATGTTCGCGTTTGTGTTTTCTTTGGGTTGGGTTTGCGTTAGTGGTTGCGTTTTGATTTGGTTAGTTTTTTGTTCTTTCTTTTTTCGTTTTCGTTTGTGTTTTTTTTTTTGTTTGTGTTTGTGGTTGGTTTTGCGTTTGGATTTGGTTTGTTTTCGTTTGCTTTTTCGTTGGTGTTTTTTCTTTGGGTTTGTGTTTGTGGTTGGTTTTGCGTTTGGCTTTGGTTTGTTTTCGTTTTCGTTTTCGTTTGCTTTTTTTTTTTCTTTGTGTTCGTATTGGTGGTTGTGGTTGGGTTTGTTGTTAGGTTTTTGTTTTCGTTTGTATTTGTAGTTATGTTTGCGTTTTGTTGTTTTGGTTTTGGTTGGTTGTGGTTTGGGTGGGCAGTGCCGGGTTTATGATGATTGCTAAACACACAGGTAATGGGCTTTAACAGAAAGGTTTTTCACAGAAGCCAGAGCAGGGCCTGGCCGGGACGGCTAGTATACTATTAAAACGGATAGTGCGACCAGCACTATGCCTAGCTGACTTTATTTTCCCTACTATGCATCAGTTCTCCCTCAGATCAGTGGCGTAGGCAGGGGGGTGGTGGGTCATAACCCCCCCCCCCCATAGACCCCTCGGTATATATATATAAAGTATGAGGGAGGTGCAAATCAAAAGTCTGAGGGGGGGTGCAAATCGAAAACTTGTTCCCGCGTAAAAATTGGAACCCCCCCCCTCCCCCTTGAGACGATCCTGGCTACGCCACTGCCTCAGATTTATCAGATTTGACCTAGAGACTTTCGGGTTTCAGAAACTTTTACTAAAATATTTCAACACAAAAGAAAATTTAAATAATAGGGCCTAATTAGAAGTCCGCCCGCCCCCCCCCCCCTCCCGAACGAAATGGAATTTACATTAAAAATATACGCTTTTACCAGTGTCCGCCCCATCCCCCGGAATTATATCAAGTGCCTCACCCGAGATAAAAATCTGAAAGAAATACTGCTATGTGTTGAACTTGATATGTGTGACGTTTTTGTTAATAAAACTACCTTCCACAAATATATTTTATCACAAAAATTCACAATGTAACTGAATTAATGAAGTCTCGTTATTTTAATTATCAAAATATTAATTAATGTTTCAAAGTTAATGTTAAAGGTGTGTGTAAGATTGTTATGCTCAGAGTTTCTTCCAGGCAACTCCCCCCTCCCCCCTGAACGAAATGGAATTTATATAGCAAACATTTACTAGTGTCCGCTCTGTCTCCCCCCCCCCCCCCCCCCGAGAAAAAAGTCTGGAAAAAGCACTGGTTATGCTTGTATATTATTATATCTATAACTAGGCATACTGCCTAGCTTCGCTTAGGTTTTCAAAAAAAATTGAGGAATTGAATGATTAATTAATAGGTGATTGGCTGCTATGTTAAATGCTTAGGGCCTAAATTTATACAGTTAAATTTCATGTCATCGAAATATTGATGGAATATTCGCAAACGTATTACTCGCATGGTAATTAGAACTGCAAGGGATTTCTTAATAGTATCAATCAAATATTATAATAAATTACTTTCGCAATTAATTTTTACAATTTCAGTACAATGCAAAACTTAATTTATAACAAAATATTTATTTAAAACAATGCTATACTTTATGATTTTTGTTTTGTTTTTTTTTGAAAAGAGTATACAAAATATTTAAAAATTATTACATTAAAAAGTTACCTCCCCTGTTCATAGACCAAATGACCAAATCTCGTATAATGAGAATTTCACTCGCGGTCATTTTTAGCCCTCTTAGAGGGCTTTAAGTCAGACCAACAGTTTTTCCATACGGCGTAGTCATCTATAGAGGTGTATACAAAAATTTAGCCAGATGTAAAGTGGGTAAGTGCCCTAAAATCCGTTTTGAAATCACCCTCTGTTTTTCCCATAAAATACAAAGATTATATAGGGAAATACGACTGGTCAGTTTTGACCCATTTAACGAATTTTCCCGGACATGGCGAGTTTTTTGTGACACCCCGAGGCGTTCTCCTACCACCTCACAAAATTTCAAGGGGGGTCGTCGTCGGAAATTTTTTTTCGTAATAGAGCTCATATAAAGAGAATTTCACTCGCGGTCACTTTTTAGCCCTCGTCGATGGCTTTGAGTGAAACCGACAGTTTTCCCTAAAGGTCAAGCCATTTACCTAAGAGCATGCAAAAAAATTAGCCAGATGTAAAGAGGGTAAGTGCTTTCAAATCCGTTTTGAAATCACCCTCTGTTTTTCCCATAAAATACAAAGATTATATAGGGAAATACGACTGGTCAGTTTTGACCCATTTAACGAATTTTCCCGGACATGGCGAGTTTTTTGTGACACCCCGAGGCGTTCTCCTACCACCTCACAAAATTTCAAGGGGGGTCGTCGGAGGAAATTTTTTTTCGTAATAGAGCTCATATAAAGAGAATTTCACTCGCGGTCACTTTTTAGCCCTCGTCGATGGCTTTGAGTGAAACCGACAGTTTTCCCTAAAGGTCAAGCCATTTACCTAAGAGCATGCAAAAAAATTAGCCAGATGTAAAGAGGGTAAGTGCTTTCAAATCCGTTTTGAAATCACCCTCTGTTTTTCCCATAAAATACAAAGATTATATAGGGAAATACGACTGGTCAGTTTTGACCCATTTAACGAATTTTCCCGGACATGGCGAGTTTATTGTGACACCCCAAGGCGTTCTCCTACCACCTCACAAAATTTCAAGGGGGGTCGTCGGAGGAAAAATTTTTTCGTAATAGAGCTCATATAAAGAGAATTTCACTCGCGGTCACTTTTTAGCCCTCGTCGAGGGCTTTGAGTGAAACCAACAGTTTTCCCTAAAGGTCAAGCCATTTACCTAAGAGCATGCAAAAAATTAGCCAGATGTTAAGAGGGTAAGTGCCCTCAAATCCGTTTTGAAATCACCCTCTGTTTTCCCCATAAAATACAAAGATTATATAGGGAAATACGACTGGTCAGTTTTGACCCATTTAACGAATTTTCACGGACATGGCGAGTTTTTTGTGACACCCCAAGGCATTCTCCTACCACCTCACAAAATTTCAAGGGGGGTCGTCGGAGGAAATTTTTTTTCGTAATAGAGCTCATATAAAGCGAATTTCACTCGCGGTCACTTTTTAGCCCTCGTCGAGGGCTTTGAGTGAAACCGACAGTTTTCTCTAAAGGTCAAGCCATTTACCTAAGAGCATGCAAAAAATTAGCCAGATGTTAAGAAGGTAAGTGCCCTCAAATCCGTTTTGAAATCACCCTCTGTTTTTCCCATAAAATACAAAGATTATATAGGGAAATACGACTGGTCAGTTTTGACCCATTTAACGAATTTTCCCGGACATGGCGAGTTTTTTGTGACACCCCAAGGCGTTCTCCTACCACCTCACAAAATTTCAAGGGGGGTCGTCGGAGGAAATTTTTTTTCGTAATAGAGCTCATATAAAGCGAATTTCACTCGCGGTCACTTTTTAGCCCTCGTCGAGGGCTTTGAGTGAAACCGACAGTTTTCCCTAAAGGTCAAGCCATTTACCTAAGAGCATGCAAAAAATTAGCCAGATGTTAAGAGGGTAAGTGCCCTCAAATCCGTTTTGAAATCACCCTCTGTTTTTCCCATAAAATACAAAGATTATATAGGGAAATACGACTGGTCAGTTTTGACCCATTTAACGAATTTTCCCGGACATGGCGAGTTTTTTGTGACACCCCGAGGCGTTCTTCTAGCACCTCACAAAATTTCAAGGGGGGTCGTCGGAGGAAATTTCTTTTCGTAATATAGCCCATATAAGGCGCCGGTCAGTCGAGGTCAGTTCTGACCCCCTCCCCGTGGACTTTTCTGCCAACCGTCACCGGCCCTCGCGTTCTATCGCCCCAAGGCACCATCGTGCCAAATTTGACGCGCCTGCGGCGCCGGGAAGTGCCCTGTCGGGCACTTGACCACTTTGCTTTATATATATAGATAATAGTTTCGCTGTCTGTCTATGTATCTCTCTAGCTATCTGACAAGAACGCTCTAGAGAAAACACAAGCAAATTAAAAACTTTCACAGTAAAGCGGAACCGAAATATGACGTCATATTCAGCATATAGTAGAAAAAAGTCGACAGCCGGGAGAGTGCACAAAATAATATGACGTCATTGAATCTCGTGTAAACATTGAATTAAAAAGCCAATTTTGTCTAATCTAAGTGGTTTGCGTGAAGAGTTTCTTTCATACAATTCTTCGGGTAGGGGCGAAGCCCCACCCTCGAGAAAGAACGTCTAACCCGCCCCCCCCCCCCCAACTCAAAAGAAATGTCGTCATCGATACTCTATAATGCACTACTTCGGGTAGTGGCTAAGCACGACACCAGTGTTTCATTCAGACTTTTTCCTCCCCGGAGGAGGGAACTTTTTCTAATCTAAAAAGTGTTTAACGTGCACAGTTTTTTTCATGCATCTCTTCCGGTAGGAGCAAAGCCCTGCCCAGGTTCTTCCTTTAGTTTGTATGATCTACAAATGCGACCAGTGTTTCTTTCAGACTTTTTCCTCCCCGGAGAGGGGTGGGGTTACTTGAATTATTTTTTTTGGGGGGGGGGGGGTTGAATTTTTCTGGGAGGGGGTGGACACTGGAAAAAAGTATATAACTATATTTCGTTGAATGGGACGGTAGACATGTTTTGGGGTGTGTGTGTGGGGGGGGGGGGGCGGAGCCCCCTCCTCCCAAGTAGAGTTGCCTGAAAGAAACTCTAAATGCAACTTTTGTCATGAATGAGATTAGGTGCATGGTTTAGGGATATGCCTATGACTTTATTTTGTATAAATTAAAGTACCGATTCTGGATAAAAATCCGTTTTCAACGTCATTTTTCGTTTCCGGTTAAATTAAATTGAGGTGTTGATTTTGTTTTGGTTATAGTTTAGAGAAATTAGACAGCACTATCAACCTAGCGCCCGTTGTATCCTTCCTTAACCGTCCATTTTTCTCGTTATTATATAGGCCTATTTATAATTTATATAGGAATCTTTTTTTTTTAATAGGGGAGACCACTCTAAATATGTAATACGATAGTTATTAAAAAAGATGGCAGCTACATTTGGTAATCCCTTAGTTTAGCGTCGGAAATTATCCGGTGGTTTTCGTTGAGTTTCGTAAACATTACTTACCGTAAACCATATTTTATTTGACCGTTGAAATATAAATAAAGTCAAGTGTACTAATTTATTTAGTGTAGGCCTACTAATTTATTTAAGAACAGAAATAAAGAAGAAATAGATTTAGTAAATAAATATAAATAATATAGATTTAGTCAAGTGTAGTAATTGTTCTTTTTTAGAAATAAAAGCTTCCAGAAAACTATCAACATTCACAAAATCGATTCTACTCTAGATCTAGTAAATAAATAAATAACTAAGTCATCAAATGTAGTTTTTTTTTAAAAGTTTATTCAACATTAAAAACCAGAAGAAAATTACAAAAATAGAAATGAACTAGATCTAGTAAAAATGACTAGAATTATAATTAGAAAAAAATTGATTTAGCCAAAATAAAGTTAGCAAAACATTATTAAAAGGGGAAAAAAATAGAGTTTGAGCTATAATTTTTTAGTAATGACTAGAAGAAAGATTGGTAAACTAAAAACGCTAAAATAAAATTCATAAGCAATAAAAATGACTCCATGTACCATACACTCAACGATAAAACAATCCATACACTTATCTATCCATATAACCACCCATTCATACATCTATCTTAGTTCTGTCTATTCATTAAACCATTCATTAATCAATTCACACATCTATCAATACAACCATCCATCCATTCACCTATCCATTCATACATCTATATATCAATACAACCATCCATTCACACATCTATATATCAATACAACCATCTATCCATCTAACCATCCATCATTTTAGGGAGGGAGTTAGGGAGATAGGGGTGGGTAAGGCTGAGGTGGGAGAGGGTGGATAGTGGATGAGAAATATACTAATACACTCACTAACCACCCATGGCGGGGTGTCTAGGTGGGAGAATGGATGAAAAATAGATGGATACTCCCCCCACCGATGGTGGGAGTGCGGGGGAGGATAGATGGATATTCATCTATCCCCCACACCTTACATGTATTGTTAAGGTGGGAAGACAGATGAATACCCCAACCCCACCCCCCACCCCTTCCCCCACCCACCCCTTCACCCAAACTTATACAAATAAATATATAAAAAATGGATGAGTATAGCACTGTATAAAAATATCGAAGGTCATGCAAAATAAATTGTGCATTACAAAAATATGCATTAAAATACCAATCAAAAAGTGAGGTACAAGAAAAATGCATGCGGCATTAGAAAAATATAAAAGCATGCACAAATATCACATAAGCAAACATGCACAAGGCAAAAACCGTCAAGAAAATGAGGCATAAATGGCACATAAGCCATTTTAGTGAAAAGCAAAGAGCAGCAATTAAAAAATACATGAGCAAGCAAGTGTTAGGCAAAAAAAAAAAAAAATCAACGAGCAGCACAAAGTTCAAGCGTAATTTTCTGTCAGGGCGACTAGAAAACTTGTGAACATGTCTGTTTGTCGAAATTGATTACGAAAAGCAAATTCCTGAAGATAGGACGGAAATAAGGGTCGACTGGTGCCAAACTGCCTTTTCAACTTTCGCTTCGCCCGCATCTACATGTTCTCAATGTTTTGAGTATGAATTTCTGAGTCCTCTGGGTCCACGAAATGTTCTTCATGGACAACAACAGAATGCTCAAAAATTCCCTGTCCTAACTGGGAAATGTTGGCGTATGCAGCCCAGCCATCCGATATTATATGGGTGCCAGGCAAGATGTGCTGCAGAATGCAAGCCTGAAGCGTGGCTGCCGACCTGTCCTGCACCACAGTCAGAAAACACCTGCCACTGTCCCTCTCAATCCCACCAAAGACCCAGTGACCCTCTCGCCACTGTCCACGGTGATATTTCCGGTGGAAATATTTCGACTCGTCGATTTCCACCACAATAGGCTCACCGTGGTCATCCAAGCCGCCGACTTGTGTGCCATTCCGCTGCATCCAGTTGCTGCACTCCTCTCTCATGAACTTGCACCAGTCGACCACTGAATTTTCCGCAACATCAGCTTCATGTAGTATTTGCTTTTGCGGCATGTCATGTGCCCAACAGTAAATAATTATGACAATTTTCTGGATGGACAGATGGCTGCGCGCAAAAAATGAATGCTCTCTTACAGACCTGCGATAGTTGCAACCATCGCACGACCAGCGTCTGCCATCACTACCCTGTTGGTACCTATTTAAACTGCAAGGCTGATTGCAGTGTACGCACAGAACAGAATTCTGTACTAATCTGCGCCGAGCACACCACTGCAACGCAGAGTCAGGCGTTTGCAAATGTTGGCAGAGAGTTTGCAGACGCCAAACTTCAGTGCGAATGTTGCACAAAGGCATCACCTCATTTGCCGGTACAATTGAAAGTGCCGCTTTTGGTCTGCCGGCCATGATTCAAATTATAAAAAAATTGCAATAAAACTAAATTAAATACTAACAATACACAATAAATAATTGCAATAGAGAATATACAGGTTAATACTTAACATAACATATCAAATAAAGTTATTTAAACAGATAATTACACCAGGAAAAATGGTTTACAACGCTCTGTTTAAAAAAAAGACAGTTCTTAATATAAAATATTCAAACAAGAGAGCGCCGAATAAACTAAGGCTTACGGCGTTTCCGGTATAAATAAAGGATAGCATTTCCGGTTTGCATTTTGGAACGGTGTAGCATACTGTATGGTGTATGCCATTGTTTACATTTTTTACTGCTAAGCCATTCCGGAATAATAACCGACGCTAAACTAAGGGATTACCCTACATTTATTACTGAAACTTTGTCTTACTTTAACTCCAATTTTTTAGCCTAGGGGTTTTTTTTTTTTATTTTGTTTTCTCTAGAAAATCTACCACATTCTATTAGGGAGGCCTAGATCTAGATAGATCTAGTAGCTAAAATTTTCACTTCACTAGGGTGTAGATAGATCTAGATCTAGCCATGATTTTCTGCCAAGGAAAACCCAGCAGTCGACGTTGTTAAAATTGTTTTTTCCCCGCTACAATTTCAATTAAAGTTATACAAGCATGGTTAATAAATTTATAATGGTTATTAGTTATTATTAAGTAAGTAAGATCTAGATTTTTACCTTTTCAGAAATGAAACAGAAACTAGGTCTAATAGTCTGACTTTTTGTAATGTGTGATAGTGTGGTGGGGGTGAGAAACTCCATTTTAGCATATTTTATTCTCCGCTTGTCATTTACCTCCAGTTCAGCGTGTTTCGTTATGTATTAAGTGTTATTATATAATAATTAATATAATATATAGTCTATAGATCTAGTATAGTTTTATAGAGCTATGATGCATGGCACATTGCCTCAGGCCAGGCGCCTTAGTGCTTAGGAACTGTATGTATGGCAATGATAGGACTTTTCGGTAATCTATCGTTTTAGGTACATAAAATCGCCCGCGACTAGTAATGTGAAAAACAGGTGACTCCTTAAATTTTAATAATTATTTCACATTTTGAGGATGATTTATGTTTTGAAATATAGAAAAATGTTTCCTTGTTTCAATTATGTACCTGTTTTTAAACAATTGAATTAAAACTTATTCAGTAATAAATGAAGACTAGAGATGTTTCCAACAGATGCAACCATGCTCATTTACTATAGCAGCCATCTTGGTCATTTTTTTTTATTGTAAACTTATAACGCGATATTTGGGGGAAGCCAGTCTAACGTAAAGATGGCCGCTTTTTATATAGCAAATCCTGCTCGCAAACACTGCTGTTTAAAATTAAATTCTTGCCTATATTGATATATTTAGCCATTGATTTAGGTTTATTATTCATTTATATATAATATATATATATATAATATTTGACACAAATATATCACAATATACTTCTATTAAAGCCTTGACAATGAGGTAACTTTATCGTACATTACTAGCCGCGGGCGATTTTGCATACCTAAACAATAGATTACCAACTTTTCTTATAGATAACCACAGATTAGGTTTCAGATTAAGGATAAGATCATAAGAATAACTGTCAGTCAATGATTAACTTAAACGAAGTGACTACTCGGAAGAAGATTTTTCTCCCCAACGTCTCCACTTAGTCGGCAAGAGATAGCTCTGCGCATGCGCAGTGACCTATGGCTAGGGTTAGGGCTATGGTTATGACCTATGGTTAGGGTTAGGGGTAGGATTGGGGTTAGGGATAGGGTTAGTGATAGGATTAGGGTTAGGGATAGGATTAGGGTTAGGGATAGGGTTACGGATAGGGTTAGGGTTGGTGTTAGGGTTCTGCGGTTGTAAACACACGCATGCGCAGTACCATCGTAAACATCGCCGCGAAGGCAAGTCGTAGTTTCTCTCCATTGCGCATGCGTATCTTATTCCGGCTAGCATCGGCCAAACTTAAAACCCTTTTTTTAAGAAAGTGGATTCCATAATGGATTTTTTATTACACAGGTAGATCCTTAGCATTTTACATTACAGTAACACATTTGCCACCATTTAGAATCTCCATAAAATATTCAGAAAAAAAATAACAGTTTTGAAAACCTTCATTATTATTGTTAGTTACATTTTTATCAAATTTAAGTTATTTGCAGTGCATACTAATATATCTGCTATGTAGTGTTGTAGTACCACAATACAGCACTATGTAGTAATAACATGGCATAAGTAATATAGGTAGCTGAAGATAATCTAAATAATTTAATAAAGGTCTCGTCATATAGATCTAGTTTAAATTGAAATTTTAATTACAGTACAATTATTATGACTAATTAATATTCAATAATAAATTTTGTTTAAACTGTTGCCTTTTAGCCTCACTTTCTCTTTAAATGTAAGACTATACATATTTCAGATATAAGATAGGTCTACTCATTGGTTTTTAAAAATGCTATGCAAAACTAAAGTAGGCTTGTTTTTTTGTCTTATCCCTCTAAATGACTAGGCTCCTTCCCCTTTCTGAAATGGAAAAGCATCAATTGTAATGGTGTTTGACATAGGTGTTATGTTAGGCTTACTTATTGTGAAAAGAATATGTGTAGCTGCATAAACCAGCATTCATGTTTTTGAAGAACATTTTTATTTATGTTTCTTGATTATTTCTGGAAATATTATTTTCAAATATTTTTTTTTTAATTATTTATTTATTTCTTAGTTATGGAGCTAAAGAATAGAAAAAAAAGAGATGCTGGTGAAGAAGTATTACCAAGTGTTTTAGGGATCAAGCAAGAAATATATGTGGACAACCAGCCAGAAATTTTGAATATAATTCCAGCTGAATACATAAAACAAGAGGAGTTTACAGAAACTGATGACAAAAAAGCAAATGTATTGTCAACATGTGAAAACAAAAATCAGAATTTATTATCAGAATTTACAACACATGTAGACAATAAACCAGATAGACTTGATTTATTTTCAGTTTTTGAAGATATAAAATCTGATGGTTTAAATACAGGTTTAAACCTATCACTAGAGACAACTCTAACTGACAATATTTCTCATATAAAGACAGAGACATCAACTGATTTATCAGAGCTTAAGAATATTCTGATAAACAACACAGAAAATCCAATATCAAATCAGGTTGAATTATTAAAGAAGTGTAAGACGAAAAACTTAAAATCTTCAAAGCATAAAACTCTTCTAGTAAAATGTAAAGAATCACACACAGATGTGAGGTTATATGAGTGTAATGTGTTTCATAAAAACTTTGCTACAAGAAGTAAACGAAATCAACATAAATCTATTCATTCAGGAGAGAGGCTATGTGGATGTTATCTGTGTAATCAAAGGTTTCCCTTAACTAGTAAACTCAACCAAAATGGACAATTTCATCAAATAGTGAGAGCACAAAAGAGTGACGTGAACCATAAAATGTTAGGTTCAAAGAGGAATTTAAATCAACATAAAGCAATTCATTCAGGACAGAGGTTGCATGAGTGTGATGTTTGTCATATAAAGTTTACTAGAAGAAATAACCTAAATAAACATAAAGCTAATCACTCAGCAGATAAGTCACATGACTTTAATATGTGTAATAAAAAGTTTGCTACTAGGACATATCTAAAACAACATATAGCAATTCATTTAGGAGAAAGGTTAGAAGAATGTGAAGTCTGTCATAAAAAATTTACTACAAGAGGTAATCTCAATCAACATATAGCTATACATTCAGTGGAAAAGTCACAAAAGTGTGATGTATGTCATAAGAAATTTGCTTCAAAGAGGAATCTAAATAAACATACAGCAATTCATTCAGAAGAAAAGCTTCATGAATATGATGTGTGTCATAAAAAGTTTTCTAGAAAGTCTTACCTAATGGAACACAGAGCAATTCATTCAACGGAAAAGGAACATGAGTGTGATGTATGTAATAAAAAATTTGCAACAAGGACTAACCTAAATCACCATAAAGCTATTCATTCAGAAGAGAGGCTATATGAATGTGATATGTGTCATAAAAGGTTTTCTAGAAAGGCGTACTTAATGGAACACATATCAATTCATTCAACAGAAAAGTCTCATGAGTGTGATGTATGTCATAAAAAATTTGCTTCAAAGAGGAATCTAAATAAACACAAAGCAATTCATTCAGGTAAGGGGCTACATGAATGTGATGTGTGTTGTAAAAAGTTTTCTCGAAAGTCCTACCTAAAGCTACATAAATTAATTCATTCCACTGAAAGTTTACAAGAGTGTGATGTATGTCATAAAAAATATGTTTCAAAGAGTCGTCTAAATCATCATAAAGCAATTCACTCAGCACGAAAGTTATATGAGTGTGATGTCTGTCATAAAAAGTTTACCACCAAGGGTAACCGAAATCTACATAAAACAGTTCACTCAGAAGAAAAGCTACATGAATGTGATGTGTGTCATAAAAGGTTTTCTAGAAAGTCTTACCTAATGGAACACAGAGCAATTCATTCAGCAGAAAAGTCTCATGAGTGTGATGTATGTCATAAAAAATTTGCAAAAAGGACTTACCTAAATCAACATGTAGCTATTCATTCAGTAGAGAGGCTACATGAATGTGATGTATGTTGTAAAAAGTTTTATCGAAAGTCCTACCTAAAGCTACATAAATTAATTCATTCCACTGAAAAGTTACAAGAGTGTGAAGTATGTCATAAAAAATTTGTTTCAAAGAGTCATCTAAATCACCATAAAGCAATTCATTCAGGAGAGAGTGTACATGAATGTGATATGTGCCATAAAAAGTTTACTACCAGTTATACTCTAATAAAACATAAAGCAATTCATTCAGCACGAAAGTTATATGAGTGTGATGTTTGTCATAAAAAGTTTACCACCAAGGGTAACCGAAATCTGCATAAAGCTATTCATTCAGAAGAAAAGCTACATGAATGTGATGTGTGTCATAAAAGGTTTTCTAGAATGTCGTACCTAATAGAACACAGAGCAATTCATTTAGCAGAAAAGTCTCATGAGTGTGATGTTTGTCATAAAAAATTTGCAAAAAGGACTTACCTAAATCAACATGTAGCTATTCATTCAGTAGAGAGGCTACATGAATGTGATGTGTGTTGTAAAAAGTTTTCTAGAAAGTCCTACCTAAAGCTGCATAAATTAATTCATTCCACTGAAAGTTTACAAGAGTGTGATATATGTCATAAAAAATTTGCTTCAAAGAGGAATCTAAATCAACATAAAGCTATTCATTCAGGAGAGGGGCTCCATGAATGTGATGTTTGTCATAAAAAGTTTACCACCAGTGGTAACCTAAATCAACATAAAGCTGTTCATTCAGAAGAGTGGCTACATGAATGTGATGTGTGTCGTAAAAAATTTTCTAGAACGTCATACCTAAAGCAACATAAATTAATTCATTCCACTGAAAAGTTACAGGAGTGTGATATATGTCATAAAAAATTTGTCTCAAAGAGTCATCTAAATCAACATAAAGCTATTCATTCAGGAGAGAGGATACATGAATGTGATGTGTGCCATAAAAAGTTTATTACCAGTTCTACTCTAATTAAACATAAAGCAATTCATTCAGCACGAAAGTTATATGAGTGTGATGTTTGTCATAAAAAGTTTACAACCAAGGGTAACCTAAATAAACATAATTCAATCCATGCAGCACGAAAGTCATATGATTGTGATGTGTGTCATAAAAAATTTACCACCAAGAGTAACGTAATTAAACATAAAACAATTCATTCAGCACTAAAGGTCACATGAGTGTTGTGTGTGTCATAGAAAGTTTGCTACAAGGATTTTCCAAAAATCAACATGAAGCTATTCATTATGGAAAAGCACCATATAAGTATGATGTGCGTCATCAAAGGTTTTCTTAAAATAAAAAACTAAAAATTGACATAAACTCATGGCATCACATGAGTGATTTGTGCTAGTATAAGTTTTGCTACATTTTAAGGAGTTATCTTTATCAACACAAAGAAAGTTATACAGCAGAGTTTGCATGAGCGTGATTTGTGTAATAGAAAGTTTCTGTTGATAATTACTTTAAAATGCCATCAATAATTGATTCAGAAGTAGTTCAAATTAAACATATGAATATATATATATATATATATATATATATATATATATATATATATATATATATATATATATATATATATATGAAATTATTTAGATTTGTGTAAATTAATTCACAAAAAAAGACAATTTATTGTGTGGGTGTGTAATTACCCAGTGTGTGGAATTACTACATTACATATTACCCTACCTGTTTTATGTTTGCTTAAAAATGTTCAACACATACTTCGACTACTTCAATATTAAGTTCAACATGCCGTAGTCAATTTTTTTGTCTCTCCCCACCCCCCACCCCTTGTGCTGACTTCATACATGGATGACCCCTAAGCAATTGAGACAACAAGAGTATAACATAGTTCATAATAAAGTTAGCTTTTATCAAGCAAATTATTCAAGAGAGGTGAAATTTATGTTCTTAATGTGTAAACACTAATCTTTATTTCCTTATGAGACTTTAAACTTGAAATAAATTAACACACACACACACACACAAAACAAATAAACAATGCTTTTTATCCATTTGAAAATATAAAATTTGATGTTTTAAGCAGAGGAAATCTTTTCCTTAGAGAAAACTGTAATTGACATTTTTTTTTACAAAAAAAAAAAAAAAAAGACTGCTGTGTGTGTCTTAGCAAGTTTACTTAAGTTATGTCCAAAACATTTGAATTTTTTTTGTGCTTCACAATGTGCATTTGAAAAAGATTCCTTTTTATTACTATTAATTTTAGTGAAATTATTAGTGAAATTTTTGCATGATCTGTGTGTATAGTTATGAATATCATCCATGTTGAGCATGATTTCATTTTTGCAATTCATTTAAATTATTAAATCTAGACCATTTGTTTTCTACTTTCTTTGATAATCTTGTCAAAACTTCATTAAAATCAAAACTTTTTACATAATAAAGTGTAATGTTTTTAGCGCAATTTCCATACTGGCTATTGCGTTTAATAATGCGTCATTTATGGATGGATGGATGGATGTGTGTCCGCAGCTTTAAGTCGTATCTCCTCCTCAACGAAGCAATATCGAGGACTAGCTCCAAAAGCAAATATGTTAAGCAAGTTCCAGGGATGATTGTGGGCCAAAAAAATTCCCGGAATTCCTCCCTGGATTTCCCGGAAAAGCCAAAAAAACCTCGAACAAATGCAGTTTGTGCTCCATATCTCGGCAACCAGACCACTTAGCGACTTTAAACATTTACCAATCGATTCCTGCCATAATTTAGACCAATATTGCCGAAGAAAGTTTTCAAAAATATCCTTTCGTTCGGTCACAAAAATTAATTAAGAACATTTAAACTGAGCATCGTGTAGGCCTAGGATGATATTTACTACTTTTTTAAACTGAGCATCTTGTAGGCCTACTCGTTAAAATAAAACTGTTTCCGTTGATATAGGTTAATATAGTTGTCCTTTTTTTAGCGCAAAATTAACTTGTTTACTTATTAATTCAAACGTTATTTTTGTACCCTATTAATTTATTTATAATTTATATGAGAGTGATAGGGAGTTACAATTACAAGGTTTTGTTTCGCTAGGCCTAATCATTTTTTCACATTTTTTAAAAACAAACTTGATCAATATCTATTTTTAGATAACATTAGGAAATTGCGCTTAAATTGTCACTAGACTTTTTATTAACTTGTTTTTCCTGAAAAACTGGTAATTTTGTATCTGTTTGTACTGCAAGAGAGCAGAGGCGTAGCAACCCATATCAGGCACCAGGCATGAAGTATCAATTTTGTGACCACCTCCCATTTATTTATATTATAATTATTCATGTTAGTGGGAAAAAAACGTCCTTACCCAGTTGAAAAGGTTGGTGGCGCTTTTTACCAGTCACTAGTTTTTGCTTTGGTGCCACACTTTGACTCCGTGTGATAATTCATTACCTCAGCTTAAATTAAGCTTTTAAATATATGTTTTTACTTTTACGTCTTTTTTTTAGCACCCCCTTAGTGACGGCGCTAGGGATGGCCGCTCCACCCGCCCTCCCCTAGCTACGCCACTGCGAGAGAGTGAGCTTTAATATTATACTGGTGATGTAACTGATATAACTTTTGAAATTAATGTTTGAATATTTTAAAATTCCAAATAAACAATTAATACTTCTTTACTGTAAAAGGTATGTCAGCAAACTTGATATTCACAATCTTAGAAACATGAGTTGTTGACAAAAAATATATTTTTAAAAAAAAACGTTTGAGGTACGTGTATGAGGTCGTCCATACTGGACATCACACACACACTGGGAGGTGGGGGGAGGATTTTTGTAACTAGGAGGTGGGGTTCAGAAAGTGATCATACACTCCGTATTTTAAAGTAATGTACACTGTCTCAACAAACTATCCGTATGATAAAAAATATATCATCCAATCAGCAATCCTATTTAGTCTAGATCTACGTCTACCCATCGCGATTTTCATCCTAGAATAAGGAAAGACAACACTGTTCTAAAAATAAACCATCGAATCAAACCAGCGAAGCGATTTTATCAATGACGTCAATGTATTTTCTGAAAGTAGTATGTCAAAGAAGACAAAACGTAGACAGCGGTCTATGTTAGGGGGCATCCATAAATGACGTTACGCTTTTTTTTTGACGTTATTTTTAATATTTTACCTCCCCTCCGTCACACATTGTCACAAAAAGCCAGACCCCCCACCCCCAAAATGACGCTCACCTCAGCCTACAACGCACCTTAAAATTGCAGTTGAATTTTTCTTAAAAAATCGTGTCTTAACGTCTATATTATATAGTTAAAATAATTGAGTAGAAATACAAAGCCCCAGCTAGATTGATTTTGGTTATCTTATTTTTGTAAACACATGTGACATTTCTCACGTGTCGGACAAACGAGCAACACTTCACATTCTAAATCATGGGTTTGTGATTTTTTTTTCTAGATCTTTTTGTAATAATAATATTATTTATTATGAATTATGGCTTTAATACAAGTATATTATATATTTTTGTGTCAAATATAATAGATAATTGAATAATAAACCAAAGGCAATGTCTAAAAATTAAAAAAATATATCAATAAAGGCTAGAAATTGACTTTAAACAGCCTTCTGCAAATAAGAGTGGTTTCCCCTGAATTTCTAGCTAAAATCATAAAATGTTACCAAAAAACTTAAAACAAGATGGCTTCTAAATTCTAAAGTAAATGAGCTTGGTTGCCAAGTAGCATCTGATGAAAACATCGCTAATCTTTATTTATTACTGAAAAGTTTTAATACAAGTGTTTATAAACAGGTACATGAATGAAGGGTTGAAACATTTCTGTAATTTTTACTACTAGATCTACTACTAGAGTCTACATAAATCTTTCTAAAAATGTGAAATAATTACAATAATTAATTTGATGAGTCACCCTTTTTTCACACTAGCCTCGGCCGATTTTACGTACCTAAATGATAGATTACCAAACATAGATCTACTAGAATCTGGACCAATTTTAAAGGGGCAAGGCATAGCCACACAAATTTTATTAAATTAAATTAATAAGTAATAAATTAAGCAATGCAACTCTTGAACTCACTCACACACTGAACAAAACAACTGTCAACTGAGTCTAAAAATTGAGGAGTGCCTGAGTCCACTGCTAGTAGGTCTAGTGCTAGGCCACTAGAAACTCTAGTCTAGTGACTAGTCATAGTACTTAATATATATAGTGTAGTATATGTATACACTGCTGCTAGCTACTGTCCTGTAAGTGAGAATCCCTATTTGCAGTGCTTACTAATAAACATACTATGTAGTTTAGTAGTACCACAAAACTACACTATGTTTTAATAACACATGGCATAAGTAATATAGGTAGCTGAAGATAATAAAAATAATTTAATAAAAGTCACCTCATATAGATCTAGTTTCAATTGAAATTTGAATTACAATACAATTATTATGACTAATTAATATTCAATAATACATTTTGTTTAATATGTTTCCTTTTAGCCTAACCTTCTCTTTAAATGTAAGACTATACATATTTCAGATATAAGATAGGTCTACTCATTTTGAAAATGCTATGCAAAACTAAAGTAGGCCTAACTGCTGTTTAGACTCACGAATAAATGCAATAGATGGATCAAAGTAGAAAATTAATTTCATTTTACTCAGAACCCATATAAAATATAGAGAATAAAAAGACCCTTTGCTCAAATTCCTTTTTTTTTTAAATATGTAGACTTCTCAGTTATAATGCCCATACTTTATATTTTTATTTTTGAAACAATCTGGTAATAGTAATTCGGGGTTGTTTGGTTCTGTGTCAATAAGTGCCATCCATAAAAAACTTGGAGTAAAATAAGATTTCAGACTTAACATAATAATGCAGATGAAATTGAGTTCATCTGAATCTATCCATGGGTGCTCAACAAATAAAGAAATAGTCTGGTTTGTTTTGTGTCTACACATCTTTACTTTCCCTACCTTAAGTCAGGTGTCCATCATAGCTGGTTGATGTTATACTTTTTTTTCTAAATTAAAAACAAAACAAAATACCTGAGTGGAATATCATGTATTATATAAAATCGTGCATAGCATATAGAAAATAGTGTTATGTTTTAATTATTTAGCCATTTTTATTATATCCAAAATAGGACCCTAATGGAAAACTATGAATAAAGCACTTGTGTAAAGATGAGATCACAGCACCAATCTAGAGGCCAGGCAGTGGAATAAATAGTTTACTCTTCAGCTGTTATAACACTAAGAAAAACTAGTAGTGTGTGACTACTCTTAATATTTATGACACAAAAAGCCTCCATTGTAATGGTGTTTGACATAGGTGTTATGTTTGGCTTATTGTGAAAAGAATATGCATAGCCCCGCATAAGTCAGCTTTCAAGTTTTTTAAATAACATTTTTATTTATGTTTCTTGATTATTTCTGGAAATATTATTTAAAAAAAAAAATTTAATTATTTAGTTATGGAGCTAAAGGATAGAAAAAAAAGAGAAGCTGATATAGAAGTATTACCAAGTGTTTTAGAGATCAAGCAAGAACTACATGTGGACAACCAGCCATATATTGTCAATATAATTTCATCTGAATACATAAAACAAGCGGAGTTTACAGAAACTGATGATACAAAAGCAAATGTATTGTCAACATGTGAAAACAAAAATCATGATTTATTATCAGAATTTACAACACATGTAGACAACAAACCAGATAGACTTGATAATGATATATTTTCTGTTTTTGAAGATATAAAACCTGCTGGTTTGAATGCAGGTTTAAACATATCACTAGAGACAACTCTTATTGACAATATTGCTAATATAAAGACAGAGATATCAACTGATTCATCAGAGCTTAAGGATATGTCTATAAATAACAATGAAAATCCAACATCTATTCAGGTTGTATCATTAAAGAAGTGTAAGAAGAAAAACTTAAAATCTTCAATGTTTAAAACTCTTCTAGTAAAATGTAAAGAATCACACACAGATGCTAGGTCATATAAGTGTAATGTATGTCATAAAAACTTTGCTACAAGAAGTAAACGAAATCAACATAAATCTATTCATTCAGAAGAGATGGTTTGTGGGTGTTATCTGTGTAATCAAAGGTTTCCTTTAAATAGTAAACTCAACCAACAAGTTCACAAAATAGTGAGAGCACAAAAGTGTGATGTGAACCATAAAATGTTAGGTTCAAAGAAGAAACTAAATCAACATAAAGCAATTCATTCAGGACAGAGGCTGCATAAGTGTGATGTTTGTCATATAAAGTTTACTAGAAGAACTAACCTAAATAAACATAAAGCTACTCATTCAGTGGATAAGTCACATGAGTGTAATATGTGTAATAAAAAGTTTGCTACTAGGACATATCTAAAACAACATAAGGCAATTCATTTAGGAGAAAGGTTACATGAATGTGGAGTCTGTCATAAAAAATTTACTACAAGTGGTAATCTAAATCAACATATATCTATTCATTCAGCGGAAAAGTCACACAAGTGTGATGTATGTGATAAAAAATTTGCTTCAAAGAGGTATCTAAATCAACATAAAGCTATTCATTCAGGAAAGGGGCTACATGAATGTGATGTATGTCATAAAACATTTATTAATAGGACCAACCTTATTAAACATATAGCAATTCATTCAGCAGTAAAGTCACATGAATGTGATGTATGTCATAAAATATTTACTTCAAAGAGTAATCTAAATCAACATAAAGCAATTCATTCAGGAGAAAAGCTGCATGAATGTGATGCATGTCGTAAAAGGTTTTCTAGAAAATCCTCCCTAAACCAACACAGAGCAATTCATTCAGCAGAAAAGTCTCATGAGTGTGATGTATGTCATAAAAAATTTATAACCAGGACTTACCTAAATCACCATAAAGCTATTCATTCAGAAGAGAAGCTGCATGAATGTGATGTGTGTCGTAAAAAGTTTTCTAGAAAGTCCTCCCTAAAGCTACATAAATTAATTCATTCCACAGAAAAGTTACAAGAGTATGATGTATGTCATGAAAAATTTGCTTCAAAGAGAAATCTAAATCAACACAAAGCTATTCATTCAGGAGAGGGACTACGTGAATGTGATGTGTGTTGTAAAAAGTTTTCAAGAAAGTCCTACCTAAAATTACATAAATTAATTCATTCCAATGAAAAGTTACAAAAGTGTGATGTACGTCATAAAAAATTTGTTTCAAAGAGTCATGTAAATCATCATAAAGCTATACATACAGGAGAGAGGGTACATGAATGTGATATGTGCCATAAAAAGTTTACTACCAGTTCTACTCTAATTCAACATAAAGCATTTCATTCAGCACGAAAGTTATATGAGTGTGATGTCTGTCATAAAAAGTTTACCACCAGGGGTAACCGAAATCTACATAAAACAGTTCATTCAGATCAAAAGCTACATGAATGTGATGTGTGTCATAAAAGGTTTTCTAGAAAGTCTAACCTAATGGAACACAGAGCAATTCATTCAGCAGAAAAGAAACATGAGTGTGATGTATGTCATAAAAAATTTGCAAAAAGGACTTACCTAAATCAACATGAAGCTATTCATTCAATAGAGAGTTTACATAAATGTGATGTGTGTCATAAAAAGTTTTCTAGAAAGTCCTACCTAAGGCTACATACATTAATTCATTCCACTGAAAGTTTACAAGAGTGTGATATATGTCATAAAAAATTTGCTTCAAAGTGGAATCTAAATCAACATAAAGCAATTCATTCAGGAGAGGGGCTACATGAATGTGATGTATGTCATAAAAAGTTTACCACCAGGGGTAACCTAAATCAACATAAAGCTACTCATACAGGAGAGAGGAAACATGAATGTGATGTGTGCCATAAAAAGTTTATTACCAGTTCTACTCTAAATAAACATAAAGCAATTCATTCAGCACGAAACTTATATGAGTGTGATGTTTGTCATAAAAAGTTTACCACCAAGTTTAACCTAAATAAACATAAAGCAATTCATTCAGCACGAAAGTTATATGAGTGTGATGTTTGTCATAAAAAGTTTACCACCAAGTTTAACCTAAATAAACATAAAACAATTCATTCAGCACTAAAGGTCACATGAGTGTTATGTGTGTCATAGAACGTTTACTACAAAGATTTTCCAAAAATCAACATGAAGCTATTCATAGAAAAGTACCATATAAGTGTGATGTGCGTCATCAAGGGTTTTCTTAATATAAAAAAATAAAAACAAAAAAAATTCATGTCATCGCATGAGTGATTTGTGCTATTAAAAGTTTGCTACAAGGATTAATCTTTATCAACACAAAGAAAGTTATACGGCAGAGGTTGCATGAGCGTAATAGAAAGTTTCTGTTGATAATTACTCTAAAATGCCATCAATTAATTGATTCAGAAGTAGGTCAAATTAAACATTTAGGAATAAAGTATGTGTAAACAAACTCATTCATAAATAGATTAAATTATATTTCTATACTGTAAAATGCTGCAAGGGGGTCAACCTTTTATGACCTCCACAAAAATGTTATCCACTTTCAAAGATCCTCCCCTCCCTCTTTTTTTTCCATTTTTGATATACATGTATATATATATGTATATATATATATATATATATATATATATATATATATATATATATATATATATATATATATATATATATGAAATTATTTAGGTTTGTGTAAATTAATTCACAAAAAAAAGACAATTCATTGTGAGGGTGTGGAATTACCCCGTGTGTTGATTGAATTACCCTGTGTGTTGATTGAATTACCCCATGTGTTGATTGAATTACCCGTGTGTTGATTGAATTACTACATGTTACCCTACCTGTTTTATGTTTGCTTAAAAATGTTCAACACATATTTCGACTACTTCAACATTAAGTTCAACATGTGGATGCAGTCAATTTTTTGTCTCTCCCCACCCCCCACCCCTTGTGCTGACTTCATACATGGATGACCCCTAAGCAATAGAGACGAGTATAACATAGTTCATAATAAAGTAAGCTATTATCAAGCAAGTTATTTAAGAGAGAGGTCAAATTTATTTTCTTAATGTGTAAACACTAATCTTTATTTCTTATGAGACTTTAAACTTGAAATAAATTAAAACACACAAAAAAACAGATAAACAATGCTTTTTATCCATTTGAAAATATAAAATTTGATGTTCTAAAGCAGAGGAAATCTTTTCCTTAGAGAAAACTGTAATTGACATTTTTTTTTACAAAAAAAAAAAAAAAAAAAGACTGCTGTGTGTGTCTAGTCTTAGCAAGTTTACTTATGTGCATTTGAAAAAGATTCCTTTTTATTACTATTAGTTTTAGTGAAATTATTAGTGAAACTTTTGCATGATCTGTGTGTATAGTTATGAATATCATCCATGTTGAGCATGATTTCATTTTTGCAATTCATTTAAATTATTAAATCTAGACCATTTGTTTTCTACTTCCTTTGATAATCTTGTTAAAACTTCATTAAAATCAAAACTTTTTTTCATAATAAAGTGTTATGTTTTTTTTCCTGAAAAGCTGGTAATTTTATATCTGTTTGTACTGCAAGAGAGCAGAGGCGTAGCGACCCATATCGGGCACCCGACATGAAGTTTCAATTTTGTGACCATCTCCCATTTATTTATATTTATAATTATTCATGTTAGTGAAAAAAACGCCCTTCCCCAGTTGAAAAGGTTGGTGGCGCTTTATACCAGTCACTCGTTTTTCAACTTTTTGCTTCAGTGCCACACTTTGACTCCGTGTAATAATTCATTACCTCAACTTAAATTGAGCTTTAAATTATTTTTACCTCTTTTTTTTTTAGTACCCCCTTAGTGATGGCGCTCGGGGCGGCCGCTCCACCCGCCCTCCCTTAGCTACGCCATTGCGAGAGAGTGAGCTTTAATATTATACTGGTGATGTAACTGATATAACTTTTGAAATTAATGTTTGAATATTTTAAAATTCCAAATAAATAATTAATACTTCTTTACTGTAAAAGGTATGTCAGCAAACTTGATATTCACAATCTTAGAATCATGAGTTGTTGACAAAAAATATAGATCTATTTTTAAAAAAAACGTTTGAGGTACGTGTATGAGGTCGTCCATAAATATATTGGACATCAAACACACTGGGAGGTGGGGGGAGGATTTTTGTAACTAGGAGGTGGGGTTCAGAAAGTGATCATACACTCCGTATTTTAAAGTAATGTACACTGTCTCAATAAACTATCCGTATGATTAAAAATAGATCCAATCAGCAATCCTATTTAGTTCTACGTCTACCAATCGCGATTTTCATCCTAGAATAAGGAAAGACAACACTGTTCTAAAAATAAACCAGCGAATCAAACCAGCGAAGCTATTTTATCAATGTATTTTCTGAAAGTAGTATGTCATAGAGAAGACAAAACGTAGACAGCGGTCTATGTTAGGGGGCATCCATAAATGACGTCACGCTTTTTTTGACGATTTTTTACCTCCCCTCCCCTCCGTCACACATTGTCACAAAAAACCAGACCCCCACCTCCAAAATGACGTCACACCTCAGTCTACAACGCACCTTAAAATTGCAGCTGAATTTTTCTTAAAACATCGTGTCCAAACGTCTATAGTCTATATAATATAATCTAGTTAAAATAATTGAGTAGAGATACAAAGCCCCAGCTAGGTTGATTTTGGTTGATCTTATTTTTGTAAACACATGTGACATTTCTCACACTTCACATTCTAAATCAAGGGTTTGTGATTTTTTTATTTTATTTCTAGATCTAATCTAAATCTCGATCTAGGCCTTTAGTATATTTAAAACATTGGGTAATCCATCGTTTTAGGCACGTACAATCGGCCCCAGGCTAGTCTGACTAGCGAGAAAGGTGGCTCACTTACTTATTATTTATTAATTAATTAATAATTATGTTAATGTTATTAATATTATGAATTATGGCTTTAGTACAAGTATATTATATATTTGTGTGTCAAATATAATAGATAATTGAATAATAAACCAAATGCAATGTCTAAATATATCAATAAAGGCTAGAAATTGACTTAAAACAAGAGCAAGATTTGCTATATAAAAAAGAGGCTATCTGCAAATAAGAGTGGTTTCCCCTGAATTTCTAGCTAAAATCATAAAATGTTACCAAGAAACTTAAAACAAGATGGCTTCTAAAGTAAATGAGCTTGGTTGCATCTGATGAAAACATCGCTAATCTTTATTTATTACTGAAAGAAAACTTTAATACAATTGTTTATAAACAGGTACATGAATGAAGGGTTGAAACATTTCTGTAACCTTTACTAGCTACATAAATCTTTCTAAACATGTGAAAAAAATTACAAAAATTTGATGAGTCACCCTTTTTTCTCATTTACTGGCCTCAGCCGATTTTACGTACCTAAATAATAGATTACCAAACATATCTACTAGAATCTAGATCTAGTTGAAGGGGCAAGGCATAGCCACACAAATTTTGAAATTAAATTAATAATTAATAAATTAAGCAATGCAACTCTTGAACTCACACACTAAACAAAACAACTGTCAACTGAGTCTAAAAATGGAGGAGTGCCTGAGTCCACTGCTAGTAGGTCTAGTGCTAGGCCACTAGAAACTCTAGTCTAGTGACTAGTCATAGTACTTATATATATAGTGTAGCATATGTATACACTGCTGCTAGCTACTATCCTGTAAGTGAGAATCCCTATTTGCAGTGCTTACTAATAAACATACTATGTAGTTTAGTAGTACCACACTACTACACTATGTTTTAATAACACATGGCATAAGTAATATAGGTAGCTGAAGATAATAAAAGTCACATCATATAGATCTAGTTTCAATTGAAATTTGAATTACAATACAATTATTATGACTAATTAGTAATTAATATTCAATAATACATTTTGTTTAATATGTTGCCTTTTAGCCTAACCTTCTCTTAAAATGTAAGACTATACATATTTCAGATATAAGATAGGTCTACTCATTTTGAAAATGCTATGCAAAACTAAAGTAGGTCTAACTGCTGTTTAGACTCACAAAAAATGCAATAGATGGATCAAAGTAAGGAAAATTAATTTCATTTTACTCAGAACCCATATAAAATATAGAGAATAAAGAGACCCTTTGCTCAAATTCATCTTTTTTTTTAAAATATGTAGACTTCTCAGTTATAATGCCCATACTTTATATTTTTATTTTTGAAACAATATGATAATAGTAATTCGGGGTTGTTTGGTTCTGTGTCAATAAGTGCCATCCATAAAAAACTTGGAGTAAAATAAGATTTCAGACCTAACATATTAATAATGCAGATGAAATTGAGTTCACCTGAATCTATCAGTGTGTGCTCAACAAATAAAGAAATAGTCTGGTTTGTTCTGTGTCTACACATCTTTACTTTCCCTACCTTAAGTCAGGTGTCCATCATAGCTAAATTAAAAACAAAACAAAGTACCTGAGTGGAAAATCATGTATTAAAAACAATTGTGCATAGAATATAGAAAATAATATCATGTTTTAATTATTTAGCCATTTTTATTATATCCAAAATAGGACCCTAATGGAAAACTATGAATAAAGCACTTGTGTTATGATGAGATCACAGCACCAACCTAGAGGCCAGGCAGTGGAATAAATAGGTAACTCTTCAGTTGTTATAACACTCAGAAAAACTAGTAGTGTGTGACTACTCTTAATATTTATGACACAAAAAGCCTCCATTGTAATGGTGTTTGACATAGGTGTTATGTTTGGCTTATTGTGAAAAGAATATGCATAGCCGCATAAGTCAGCTTTCAAGTTTTTTAAATAACATTTTTATTTATGTTTCTTGATTATTTCTGGAAATATTATTTAAAAAAAAAAATGTAATTATTTAGTTATGGAGCTAAAGGATAGAAAAAAAAGAGAAGCTGATATAGAAGTATTACCAAGTGTTTTAGAGATCAAGCAAGAACTACATGTGGACAACCAGCCATATATTGTCAATATAATTTCATCTGAATACATAAAACAAGAGGAGTTTACAGAAACTGATGATACAAAAGCAATTGTATTGTCAACATGTGAAAACAAAAATCATGATTTATTATCAGAATTTACAACACATGTAGACAACAAACCAGATAGACTTGATAATGATATATTTTCTGTTTTTGAAGATATAAAACCTGCTGGTTTGAATGCAGGTTTAAACATATCACTAGAGACAACTCTTATTGACAATATTGCTAATATAAAGACAGAGATATCAACTGATTCATCAGAGCTTAAGGATATGTCTATAAATAACAATGAAAATCCAACATCTATTCAGGTTGTATCATTAAAGAAGTGTAAGAAGAAAAACTTAAAATCTTCAATGTTTAAAACTCTTCGAGTAAAATGTAAAGAATCACACACAGATGCTAGGTCATATAAGTGTAATGTATGTCATAAAAACTTTGCTACAAGAAGTAAACGAAATCAACATAAATCTATTCATTCAGAAGAGATGGTTTGTGGGTGTTATCTGTGTAATCAAAGGTTTCCTTTAAATAGTAAACTCAACCAACAAGTTCACAAAATAGTGAGAGCACAAAAGTGTGATGTGAACCATAAAATGTTAGGTTCAAAGAAGAAACTAAATCAACATAAAGCAATTCATTCAGGACAGAGGCTGCATAAGTGTGATGTTTGTCATATAAAGTTTACTAGAAGAAGTAACCTAAATAAACATAAGCTACACATTCAGTGGATAAGTCACATGAGTGTAATATGTGTAATAAAAAGTTTGCTACTAGGACATATCTAAAACAACATAAAGCAATTCATTTAGGAGAAAGGTTACATGAATGTGGAGTCTGTCATAAAAAATTTACTACAAGTGGTAATCTAAATCAACATATATCTATTCATTCAGCGGAAAAGTCACACAAGTGTGATGTATGTGATAAAAAATTTGCTTCAAAGAGGTATCTAAATCAACATAAAGCTATTCATTCAGGAGAAGGGCTACATGAATGTGATATATGTCATAAAAACTTTATTAACAGGACCAACCTTATTAAACATAAAGCAATTCATTCAGCAGTAAAGTCACATGAATGTGATGTATGTCATAAAATATTTACTTCAAAGAGTAATCTAAATCAACATAAAGCAATTCATTCAGGAGAAAAGCTGCATGAATGTGATGCATGTCGTAAAAGGTTTTCTAGAAAGTCGTCCCTAAACCAACACAGAGCAATTCATTCAGCCAAAAAGTCTTATGAGTGTGATGTATGTCATAAAAAATTTACAACCTGGACTTACCTAAATCACCATAAAGCTATTCATTCAGAAGAGAAGCTACATGAATGTGATGTGTGTCATAAAAAGTTTTCTAGAAAATCCTCCCTAAAGCTACATAAATTAATTCATTCCACAGAAAAGTTACAAGAGTGTGATGTATTTGCTTCAAAGACTCATCTAAATCAACATAAAACAATTCATTCAGGAGAGATGGGACATGAATGTGATACATGCCATAAAAAGTTTACTACCAGTTCTACTCTAATTAAACATAAAATAATTCATTCAGCAGAAAAGTCACACGAGTGTGATGTGTGCCATAAAACATTTACTACCAAGGGTAACAGAAATCTACATAAAACAGTTCATTCAGAAGAAAAGCTTCATGAATGTGATGTGTGTCATAAAAGGTTTTCTAGAAAGTCTTACCTAATGGAACACATAGCAATTCATTCAGCAGAAAAGTCTCATGAGTGTGATGTATGTCATAACAAATTTGCAAAAAGGACTAACCTAAATCACCATGAAGCTATTCATTCAATAGAGAGTTTACATGAATGTGATGTGTGTCGTAAAAAGTTTTCTAGAAAGTCCTACCTCAGGCTACATAAATTAATTCATTCCACTGAAAGTTTACAGGAGTGTGATATATGTCATAAAAAATTTGTTTCAAAGTGGAATCTAAATCAACATAAAGCTATTCATTCAGGAGAAGGGCTCCATGAATGTGATGTTTGTCATAAAAAGTTTACCACCAAGGGTAACCTAAATCAAAATAAAGCTATTCATTCAGGAGAGAGGCTACATGAATGTGATGTTTGTCATAAAAAGTTTACCACCAAGGGTAACCTAAATCAACATAAAGCTATTCATACAGGAGAGAGGCTACATGAATGTGATGTTTGTCATAAAAAGTTTACCACCAAGGGTAACCTAAATCAACATAAAGCTATTCATACAGGAAAGAGGCTGCATGAATGTGATGTGTGCCATAAAAAGTTAAATACCCGTTCTTCTCTAATTAGACATAAAGCAATTCATTCAGCACGAAAGTTATATGAGTGTGATGTTTGTCATAAAAAGTTTACCACCAAGGCTAACCTAAATCGACATAAAACAATTCATTCAGCACGAAAGTTATATGAGTGTGATGTTTGTCATAAAAAGTTTACCACCAAGTTTAACCTAAATAAACATAAAACAATTCATTCAGCACAAAAGTTATATGAGTGTGATGTTTGTCATAAAAAGTTTACCACCAAGGTTAACCTAAATCGACATAAAAGTAAAACAATTCATTCAGCACTAAAGGTCACATGAGTGTTATGTGTGTCATAGAAAGTTTGCTACAAGGATTTTCCAAAAATCAACATGAAGCTATTATGGAAAAGCACCATATAAGTGTGATGTGCGTCATCAAGGGTTTTCTTAAAATAAAAACTAAATTGACATAAACCCATGGCATCACATGAGTGATTTGTGCTATTAAAAGTTTGCTACAAGGATTAATCTTTATCAACACAAAGCAAGTTATACGGCAGAGGTTGCATGAGCGTAATAGAAAGTTTCTGTTGATAATTACTCTAAAATGCCATCAATTAATTGATTCAGAAGTAGGTCAAATTAAACATTTACAAATAAAGTATGTGTAAACAAATTCATTCATAAATAGATTAAATTATATTTCTGTACTGTAAAATGCTGCAAGGGTCAACCTTTTATGATGTCCACCAAAATTCCCCCCCCCCCCGACTCCCCCCTTTGTGGACCTCTACAAAAATTTAGTATATCTTGCAAAAGTCACTACCAATTGACTATTTAAATACCTAAAAACTGACACATACTTCGACTACTTCAACATTAAGTTCAACATGTGGATGTAGTCAATTATTTTGTCTCTCCCCCCCCCCCCCACCCCACCCCTAAGCAATAGAGACAACATGAGTATAACATAGTTCATAATAAAGTTAGCTTTTATCAAGCAAATTATTCAAGAGAGGTCAAATTTATTTTCTTTATGTGTAAACACTAATCTTTATTTCTTATGAGACTTTAAACTTGAAATAAATTAAAACACACAAAAAAACAGATAAACAATGATTTTTATCCATTTGAAAATATAAAATTTGATGTTTTAAAGCAGAGGAAATCTTTTCCTTAGAGAAAACTGTAATTGACATTTTTTCCCAAAAAAAAAAGACTGCTGTGTGTATCTTAGCAAGTTTACTTAAGTTATGTCCAAAAAAATCTGAATTTTTTTGTGCTTCACAATGTCCATTTGAAAAAGATTCCTTCTTATTACTATTAGTATTAGTGAAATTTTTGCATGATCTGTGTGTATAGTTATGAATATCATCCATGTTGTGCATGATTTCATTTTTGCAATTCATTTAAATTATTAAATCTAGACCATTTGTTTTCTACTTCCTTTGATAATCTTGTTAAAACTTCATTAAAATCAAAACTTTTTACATAATATAGTTTAATTGTTTTTTCCTGAAAAGTTGGTAATTTTGTATGTGTTTGTACTGCAAGAGAGCAGAGGCGTAGCGACCCATATCGGACACCCGACATGAAGTATCAATTTTGTGACCACCTCCCATTTATATTATATTTATTCATGTTAGTGGGAAAAAACGTCCTTACCCAGTTGAAAAGGTTGGTCGCGCTTTTTTACCAGTCACTAGCTTTTGCTTTGTTACTACTTTGACTGTGTATAATAATTCAATACTTAAGCTTAAAATTTAAATGAGCTTTTAAATATTTTTTTTACCTCTTTTGGCACCACCTTAGTGATGGCGCTTGGGACAGCCGCTGCGAGAGAGAGTGAGCCTTAATATTATACTGTTGATGTAACTGATATAACTTTTAAAAATAATGTTTGAATATTTTAAAATTTCAAATAAATAATTAATACTTCTTTACTGTAAAATATATGTCAGCAAACTTGATATTCACAATCTTATAACCATGAGTTATTGACAATCAATAATTATTGGGAAAAATTTTTGCGGTACGTAAAAGATCGTCCATAAAAACAAACCATCGAATCAAACCCGCGATGCGATTTTTATCAATTTATTCTCTGAAAGTAGTATATCATATAAGACAAAACGTAGACAGCTGTTTATGTTATAGTAAGTTCAAAAACCAGAGGCCTAGCTAGGGCGCTTTTTCGCGACTAAAATCAGAAGAATTAAAAAAGGTGTTATGTTTGGCATATTGTGAAAAGAATATGTTTAGCTCCATAAGTTAGCATTCATGTTTTTGAAGAACATTTTAATTTATGTTTCTTGATTATTTCTGGAAATATTTCAATTTTTTTTAAAATTATTTATTTATTTATTAGTTATGGAGCTAAAGAATAGAAAAAAAAGAGAAGCTGGTGTAGAAGCTTAACCAAGTGTTTTAGGGATCAAGCATGAGCTACCTATATAAAAAACTCTTCTAGTAAAATGTAAAGAATCACGCACAGATGTGAGGTTATATGAGTGTAATGTGTGTCATAAAAATTTTGCTACAAGAAGTAAACTAAATCAACATGAGACTATTCATTCAGAAGAGGCTACATGAATGTGACATGTGTCATAAAATGTTTTCTAAAAGAGCTTATCTAAAGAAACATATAACAATTCATTCAGCACAAAAATCACATGAGTGTGTTGTGTGTCATAAAAAATTTACCATTAAGGGTAATCGAAATCAACATCAAATAATTCATTTCCCAGAAAAATTACAAGAGTGTGATATATGTCGTAACAAAATTGTTTCAAAGAGTCATCTAAATCAACATAAAGCTATAAATACAGGAGAGAGGATACATGAATGTGATGTGTGTCATAAAAAGTTTACTACCAGTTCTACTCTAATTCAACATAAAGCAATACATACAGCAGAAAAGTCGCATGAGTGTGATGTTTGTCATAAAAGGTTTTCTAAAAGAGCTTATCTGAAGCAACATAAAACAATTCATTCAGGAGCAAAATCACATGACTGTGATGTGTGTCATAAATAATTCATTTACCAGAAAAGTTACAAGAGTGTGATGTATGTCATAAAAAATTTGTCTCAAAGAGTCATCTTAATCAACATAAAGCTATTCATTCAGGAGAGAGGCTACATGAATGTGATGTATGTCATAAAAAATTTATTACCAGTTCTACTCTAATTCAACATAAAGCAATTCATTCAGCACATAAGTCATATGATTGTGATGTTTGTCATAAAAGTTTGCTACAAGGATTTATTAAAAAATCAACTTGAAGCTATTCATTATAGAAAAGTACCATATAAGTGTGATGTGCGCCATCAAGGGTTTTCTTAAAATAAAAAACTAAAAACATAAAAAAATTCATGTCATGGCATGAGTGATTTGTGCTGCTTAAAGTTTGCTATAAGAGTAATCTTTTCAACACAAAGCAAGGTATACAGCAAGGGTTGCATGAGTGTGATTTGTGTCAAGGAAAGTTTCCTTTAATAATGACTCTAAAATGCCATCAATTGATTGATTCAGGCAGATGATAGATCAAATTAAACAGTTATGAATATAATAAAGTATGTATAAACAAATTCATTCATAAAATGATTAAATTATATTTGTAAAGTGTAAAATGCTATTTATGATGTCCACAAATATTCCGTCCAATTTTGACGAACCTCCAATCCCCCCCCCCCCCTCCCCGACATCCACAAAAATATAGTAGATCTCGCAGAACCTACTACCAATTTACTATTGTGTACCTAAAAACTGGTATACGGCTTTAGTATTTTCAATAATTGTTGTTAGGCTTAAATATCAAAAGTAGAATCTAAAGATGTCTTTATTTAACACAAGTAATGTTGTTTTATTTCACTTTTTATATGCAGGATACCAGTTAAATGTTTGTTTTAAAATGTTAGTTCTTCAACATTAAGTTCAACATGTGGACTTCCGCGTGGACCCAACCAATTCCCCCTTCCCCAGTTCACAAAAGTCAATTTTTTTGGACTCTCCCTCTGTGTGGACTTCATAAATGGATAACCCCTAAACAATACAGACAACACGAGAATAAAGTGTTTCATAATAAAGTTAGCTTTTATCAAGCAAATTATTCAAGAGAGAGGTCAAATTTATGTTCTTTTTGTGTAAACAAAAATCTTGATTTCTTTATGAGATCTTAAACTTGAAATAAATTAACACACACAAAAAAACGATAAACAATGCATTTTATCCATTTTAAAAATATGAAACCTGATGTTTTAAATCAAAGAAAATATTTTCCTTAGAGAAAACTGTAAATGACATTTTTTTTCCCAAAAAAAAAAAGACTGTTCTGTGTGTCTTAGCAAGTTTACTTTAAAAAGTCCTGTAAAATTTAAAAATACTTCATTCAGAAGAGAGGTCATTGGTCATATTTAAGTTACTTCCATTAAAAATCTGATTTTTTTTTTTGTTCTTCACCACGTCCATTTAAAAAAGATTCCTTCTGATTACTATTAGTATTAGTGAAATTTGCCTGATCTGTGTGTAGTATATAATTATGAGTATCATCCATGTTGTGAATGATTTCATTTTTGCAATCGTTTTATTTAAATCTAGAATTTTTGTTTTCTACTTCCTTTGACAATCTTGTTAAAACGTCATTAAAATTAAAACTTTTTACATAATATAGTTTTAATTGTTTTTTTTCTGAAAAGTTGATATTTTGTATATGTCTGTACTGCTAGAGAGCAGAGGCGTAGCAACCAATATCGGGCACCCGGCTTGAAGTATCAATTTTGTGCCCACCTCCCATTTATATATATTTATTCATGTTGGTGGAAAAACGCCCTTCCCCAGTTGAAAAGGTTGGTGGCGCTTTTTACCAGTCACTAGTTTTTGCTTTGGTGCCACTCTTTGACTCTGTGTGATAATTCATTACCTCAGCTTAAATTGAGCTTTTAAATATATTTTTTTACTTTTACCTCTTTTTTAGCACCCCCTTAGTGATGGCGCTAGGGATGGCCGCTCCACCCGCCCTCCCCTAGCTACGCCACTGCGAGAGAGTGAGCTTTAATATTAATATTATACTGGTGATGTAACTGATATAACTTTTGAAATTAATGTTTGAATATTTTAAAATTTCAAATAAATAATTAATACTTCTTTACTGTAAAAGGTATGTCAGCAAACTTGATATTCACAATCTTAGAAACATGAGCTGTTGACAAAAAATATATTTTAAAAAAAAAACGTTTGAGGTACGTGTATGAGGTCGTCCATAAATATATTGGACATCACACACACTGGGAGGTGGGGGAGGATTTTTGTAACTAGGAGGTGGGGTTCAGAAAGTGACCATACACTCCGTATTTTAAAGTAATGTACACTGTCTCAACAAACTATCCGTATGATAAAAAATATATCATCCAATCAGCAATCCTATTTAGTCTAGATCTACGTCTACCCATCGCGATTTTCATCCTAGAATAAGGAAAGACAACACTGTTCTAAAAATAAACCATCGAATCAAACCAGCGAAGCGATTTTATCAATGACGTCAATGTATTTTCTGAAAGTAGTATGTCAAAGAAGACAAAACGTAGACAGCGGCCTATGTTAGGGGGCATCCATAAATGACGTTACGCTTTTTTTTGACGTTATTTTACCTCCCCTCCGTCACTCCCCTCCGTCACACATTGTCACAAAAAGCCAGACCCCCACCCCCAAAATGACGTCTCACCTCAGCCTACAACGCACCTTAAAATTGCAGTTGAATTTTTCTTAAAAAATCGTGTCTTAACGTCTATATTATATAGTTAAAATAATTGAGTAGAGATACAAAGCCCCAGCTAGATTGATTTTGGTTGATCTTATTTTTGTAAACACATGTGACATTTCTCACGTGTCGGACAAACGAGCAACACTTCACATTCTAAATCAAGGGTTTGTGATTTTTTTTTCTAGATCATTTTGTAATAATAATATTATTAATTATGTTATTATGAATTATGGCTTTAATACAAGTATATTATATATTTTTGTGTCAAATATAATAGATAATTGAATAATAAACCAAAGGCAATGTCTAAAAAAAAAAAAAATATCAATAAAGGCTAGAAATTGACTTACAGCCTTCTGCAAATAAGAGTGGTTTCCCCTGAATTTCTAGCTAAAATCATAAAATGTTACAAAAAAACTTAAAACAAGATGGCTTCTAAAGTTCTAAAGTAAATGAGCTTGGTTGCCAAGTTGCATCTAATGAAAACATCGCTAATCTTTATGTATTACTGAAAAGTTTTAATACAAGTGTTTATAAACAGGTACATGAATGAAGGGTTGAAACATTTCTGTAATTTTTACTACTAGACTAGATCTACTACTACATAAATCTTTCTAAAAATGTGAAATAATTACAATAATTTGATGAGTCACCCTTTTTTCACACTAGCCTCGGCTGATTTTACGTACCTAAGTGATAGATTACCAAACATAGATCTACTAGAATCTGGACCAATTTTCAAGGGGCAAGGCATAGCCACACAAATTTTATTAAATTAAATAATTAATAAATTAAGCAATGCAACTCTTGAACTCACTCACACACTGAACAAAACAACTGTCAACTGAGTCTAAAAATGGAGGAGTGCCTGAGTCCACTGTTAGTAGGTCTAGTGCTAGGCAACTAGAAACTCTAATCTAGTGACTTATAGTACTTATATATATAGTGTAGTATATGTATACACTGCTGCTAGCTACTGTCCTGTAAGTGAGAATCCCTATTTGCAGTGCTTACTAATAAACATACTATGTAGTTTAGTAGTACCACACTACTACACTATGTTTTAATAACACATGGCATAAGTAATATAGGTAGCTGAAGATAATAAAAGTCACCTCATATATATCTAGTTTCAATTGAAATTTGAATTACAATACAATTATTATGACTAATTAGTAATTAATATTCAATAATACATTTTGTTTAATATGTTGCCTTTTAGCCTAACCTTCTCTTAAAATGTAAGACTATACATATTTCAGATATAAGATAGGTCTACTCATTTTGAAAATGCTATGCAAAACTAAAGTAGGTCTAACTGCTGTTTAGACTCACAAAAAATGCAATAGATGGATCAAAGTAGAAAATTAATTTCATTTTACTCAGAACCCATATAAAATATAGAGAATAAAGAGACCCTTTGCTCAAATTCATCTTTTTTTTTAAAATATGTAGACTTCTCAGTTATAATGCCCATACTTTATATTTTTATTTTTGAAACAATATGATAATAGTAATTCGGGGTTGTTTGGTTCTGTGTCAATAAGTGCCATCCATAAAAAACTTGGAGTAAAATAAGATTTCAGACCTAACATATTAATAATGCAGATGAAATTGAGTTCTCCTGAATCTATCCATGGGTGCTCAACAAATAAAGAAATAGTCTGGTTTGTTCTGTGTCTACACATCTTTACTTTCCCTACCTTAAGTCAGGTGTCCATAATAGCTAAATTAAAAACAAAACAAAGTACCTGAGTGGAAAATCATGTATTAAAAACAATTGTGCATAGAATATAGAAAATAATATCATGTTTTAATTATTTAGCCATTTTTATTATATCCAAAATAGGACCCTAATGGAAAACTATGAATAAAGCACTTGTGTTACGATGAGATCACAGCACCAACCTAGAGGCCAGGCAGTGGAATAAATAGTTTACTCTTCAGTTGGCATAACACTGAGAAAAACTAGTAGTGTGTGACTACTCTTAATATTTATGACACAAAAAGCCTCCATTGTAATGGTGTTTGACATAGGTGTTATGTTTGGCTTATTGTGAAAAGAATATGCATAGCCGCATAAGTCAGCTTTCAAGTTTTTTAAATAACATTTTTATTTATGTTTCTTGATTATTTCTGGAAATATTATTTTAAAAAAAAAATGTAATTATTTAGTTATGGAGCTAAAGGATAGAAAAAAAAGAGAAGCTGATATAGAAGTATTACCAAGTGTTTTAGAGATCAAGCAAGAACTACATGTGGACAACCAGCCATATATTGTCAATATAATTTCATCTGAATACATAAAACAAGAGGAGTTTACAGAAACTGATGATACAAAAGCAATTGTATTGTCAACATGTGAAAACAAAAATCATGATTTATTATCAGAATTTACAACACATGTAGACAACAAACCAGATAGACTTGATAATGATATATTTTCTGTTTTTGAAGATATAAAACCTGCTGGTTTGAATGCAGGTTTAAACATATCACTAGAGACAACTCTTATTGACAATATTGCTAATATAAAGACAGAGATATCAACTGATTCATCAGAGCTTAAGGATATGTCTATAAATAACAATGAAAATCCAACATCTATTCAGGTTGTATCATTACAGAAGTGTAAGAAGAAAAACTTAAAATCTTCAATGTTTAAAACTCTTCGAGTAAAATGTAAAGAATCACACACAGATGTGAGGTCATATGAGTGTAATGTGTGTCATAAAAACTTTGCTACAAGAAGTAAACGAAATCAACATAAATCTATTCATTCAGAAGAGATGATTTGTGGGTGTTTTCTGTGTAATCAAAGGTTTCCTTTAAATAGTAAACTCAACCAACAAGTTCACAAAATAGTGAGAGCACAAAAGTGTGATGTGAACCATAAAATGTTAGGTTCAAAGAACAAACTAAATCAACATAAAGCAATTCATTCAGGACAGAGGCTGCATAAGTGTGATGTTTGTCATATAAAGTTTACTAGAAGAAGTAACCTAAATAAACATAAAGCTACACATTCAGTGGATAAGTCACATGAGTGTAATATGTGTAATAAAAAGTTTGCTACTAGGACATATCTAAAACAACATAAAGCAATTCATTTAGGAGAAAGGTTACATGAATGTGGAGTCTGTCATAAAAAATTTACTACAAGTGGTAATCTAAATCAACATATATCTATTCATTCAGCGGAAAAGTCACACAAGTGTGATGTATGTGATAAAAAATTTGCTTCAAAGAGGTATCTAAATCAACATAAAGCTATTTATTCAGGAGAGGGACTACATGAATGTGATGTATGTCATAAAAAATTTATTAACAGGACCAACCTTATTAAACATAAAGCAGTTCATTCAGCCGAAAAGTCACATGAGTGTGATGTATGTCATGAAAAATTTGCATCCTGGACTTACCTAAATCAACATAAAGCAATTCATTCAGAAGTAAAGCCACATAAATGTGATGTGTGTCATAAAAGGTTTTCTAGAAAGTCATACCTAATGGAACACAGAGCAATTCATTCAGCAGAAAAGAAACATGAGTGTGATGTATGTCATAAAAAATTTGCAACAAGGACTAACCTAAATCACCATAAAGCTATTCATTCAGAAGAGAGGCTATATGAATGTGATATGTGTCATAAAAGGTTTTCTAGAAAGGCGTACTTAATGGAACACATATCAATTCATTCAACAGAAAAGTCTCATGAGTGTGATGTATGTCATAAAAAATTTGCTTCAAAGAGGAATCTAAATAAACACAAAGCAATTCATTCAGGTAAGGGGCTACATGAATGTGATGTGTGTTGTAAAAAGTTTTCTCGAAAGTCCTACCTAAAGCTACATAAATTAATTCATTCCACTGAAAGTTTACAAGAGTGTGATGTATGTCATAAAAAATTTGTTTCAAAGAGTCGTCTAAATCATCATAAAGCAATTCATTCAGCACAAAAGTTATATGAGTGTGATGTCTGTCATAAAAAGTTTACCACCAAGGGTAACCGAAATCTACATAAAACAGTTCATTCAGAAGAAAAGCTACATGAATGTGATGTGTGTCATAAAAGGTTTTCTAGAATGTCGTACCTAATGGAACACAGAGCAATTCATTCAGCAGAAAAGTCTCATGAGTGTGATGTTTGTCATAAAAAATTTGCAAAAAGGACTTACCTAAATCAACATGTAGCTATTCATTCAGTAGAGAGGCTACATGAATGTGATGTATGTCGTAAAAAGTTTTGTCGAAAGTCCTACCTAAAGCTACATAAATTAATTCATTCCACTGAAAAGTTACAAGAGTGTGAAGTATGTCATAAAAAATTTGTTTCAAAGAGTCATCTAAATCACCATAAAGCAATTCATTCAGGAGAAAGTGTACATGAATGTGATATGTGCCATAAAAAGTTTACTACCAGTTATACTCTAATAAAACATAAAGCAATTCATTCTGCACAAAAGTTATATGAGTGTGATGTCTGTCATAAAAAGTTTACCACCAAGGGTAACCGAAATCTACATAAAACAGTTCATTCAGAAGAAAAACTACATGAATGTGATGTGTGTCATAAAAGGTTTTCTAGAATGTCGTACCTAATGGAACACAGAGCAATTCATTCAGCAGAAAAGTCTCGTGAGTGTGATGTTTGTCATAAAAAATTTGCAAAAAGGACTTACCTAAATCAACATGTAGCTATTCATTCAGCAGAGAGGCTACATGAATGTGATGTGTGTTGTAAAAAGTTTTCTAGAAAGTCCTACCTAAAGCTGCATATAAATTAATTCATTCCACTGAAAGTTTACAAGAGTGTGATATATGTCATAAAAAATTTGCTTCAAAGAGGAATCTAAATCAACATAAAGCTATTCATTCAGGAGAGGGGCTCCATGAATGTGATGTTTGTCATAAAAAGTTTACCACCAGTGGTAACCTAAATCAACATAAAGCTGTTCATTCAGAAGAGTGGCTACATGAATGTGATGTGTGTCGTAAAAAATTTTCTAGAACGTCATACCTAAAGCAACATAAATTTATTCATTCCACTGAAAAGTTACAGGAGTGTGATGTATGTCATAAAAAATTTGTCTCAAAGAGTCATCTAAATCAACATAAAGTTGTTCATACAGGAGAGAGGAAACATGAATGTGATGTGTGCCATAAAAAGTTTATTACCAGTTCTACTCTAATTAAACATAAAGCAATTCATTCAGCACGAAACTTATATGAGTGTGATGTTTGTCATAAAAAGTTTACCACCAAGGCTAACCTAAATCGACATAAAACAATTCATTCAGCACGAAAGTTATATGAGTGTGATGTTTGTCATAAAAAGTTTACAACCAAGGGTAACCTAAATAAACATAAATCAATCCATGCAGCACGAAAGTCATATGATTGTGATGTGTGTCATAAAAAAATTACCACCAAGAGTAACCTAAATAAACATAAAACAATTCATTCAGCACTAAAGGTCACATGAGTGTTGTGTGTATCATAGAAAGTTTGCTACAAGGATTTTCCAAAAATCAACATGAAGCTATTCATTATGGAAAAGCACCATATAAGTATGATGTGCGTCATCAAAGGTTTTCTTAAAATAAAAAACTAAATTGACATAAACCCATGGCATCACATGAGTGATTTGTGCTATTAAAAGTTTGCTACAAGGATTAATCTTTATCAACACAAAGCAAGTTATACGGCAGAGGTTACATGAGTGTAATAGAAAGTTTCTGTTGATAATTGATTCAGAAGTAGTTCAAATTAAACATATAAATATATATATATATATATATATATATATATATATATATATATATATATATATATATATATATATATATATATGAAATTATTTAGATTTGTGTAAATTAATTCACAAAAAAAGACAATTTATTTTGTGAGTGTGTAATTACCCTGTGTGTTGAATTACTACATGTTTGCTTAAAAATGTTCAACACATACTTCGACTACTTCAATATTAAGTTCAACATGTAGATGAGGTCATTTTTTTTGTCTCTCTCCCCCCCCCCCACCCCCACCCCTTGTGCTGACTTCATACATGGATGACCCCTAAGCAATAGTGACAACATGAGTATAACAAGCAAATTATTCAAGAGAGAGGTCAAATTTATTTTCTTAATGTGTAAACACAAATCTTAATTTCTTTATGAGATCTTAAACTTGAAATAAATTAACACAAAAAAAAAACAACAGATAAACAATGCTTTTTATCCATTTGAGAATATAAAATTTGATGTTTTAAAGCAGAGGAAATCTTTTCCTTAGAGAAAACTGTAATTGACATTTTTTTTTCCAAAAAAAAAAAAAAAAGACTGCTGTGTGTGTCTTAGCAAGTTTACTTAAGTTATGTCCAAAAAAAATTGAATTTTTTTGTGCTTCACAATGTGCATTTGAAAAAATTCCTTTTTATTACTATTAGTTTTAGTGAGATTATTAGTGACATTTTTGCATGATCTGTGTGTATAGTTATGAATATCATCCATGTTGTGCATGATTTCATTTTTGCAATTCATTTAAATTATTAAATCTAGACCATTTGTTTTCTACTTCCTTTGATAATCTTGTTAAACTTCATTAAAATCAAAACTTTTTACATAATAAAGTTTGTTTTTTTTCCTGAAAAGTTGGTAATTTTGTATGTGTTTGTACTGCAAGAGAGCTTAGGTGTAGCGACCCATATCGGACACCCGACATGAAGTTTCAATTTTGTGACCACCTCCCATTTATATTATATTTATTCATGTTAGTGGGAAAAAATGTCCTTACCCAGTTGAAAAGGTTGGTCACGCTTTTTTACCAGTCACTAGCTTTTGCTTTGGTACCACTTTGACAGTGTATAATAATTCAATATTTTTGCTTAAAATGAGCTTTTAAATATTTTTTTTACCTCTTTTGGCACCGCCTTAGTGATGCCGCTTTGGACAGCCGCTGCGAGAGAGAGTGAGCCTTAATATTATACTGTTGATGTAACTGATATAACTTTTAAAAATAATGTTTGAATCAACAATAACTATTGGGAAAAATGTTTGCGGTACGTAAAAGATCGTCCATAAAAATAAACCCTCGAATCAAACCCGCGATGCGATTTTTATCAATTTATTCTCTGAAAGTAGTATATCATAGAAGACAAAACGTAGACAGATGTTTAGCTCCATAAGTCAGCATTCATGTTTTTGAAGAACATTTTAATTTATGTTTCTTGATTATTTCTGGAAATATTTCAATTTTTTTTAAAAATTATTTATTTATTTATTAGTTATGGAGCTAAAGAATAGAAAAAAAAGAGATGCTGGTGTAGAAGCATTACCAAGTGTTTTAGGGATCAAGCATGAGCTACCTGTGGATATCCAGCCAGATATTGTCAATATAATTTCAGCTGAATACATAAAACAAGAGGAGTTTACAGAAATTAATGACACAAAAGCCAATGTATTATCAACATGTGAAAACAAAAATCAGAATTTATTATCAGAGTTTACAACAAATGTAGACAATAAACCAGATAGTGATACACTCAATTTATTTTCAGTTTTTGAAGATATAAAACCTGATGGTTTAAATGCAGGTTTAAACCTATCACTAGAGACAACTCTTATTGACAATATTTCTCATATAAAGACAGAGATATCAACTGATTTATCAGAGCTTAAGAATATTCTGATAAACAACAATGAAAATCCAATATCAAATCAAGTTGAATTATTAAAGAAGTGTAAGACGAAAAACTTAAAATCTTCAATGCATAAAACTCTTCTAGTAAAATGTAAAGAATCACACACAGATGAGAGGTCATATGAGTGTAATGTGTGTCATAAAAACTTTGCTACAAGAAGTAAACTAAATCAACATGAGACTATTCATTCACAAGAGAGGCTACATGAATGAGACATGTGTCATAAAATGTTTTCGAAAAGAGCTTATCTAAAGAAACATAAAACAGTTCATTCAGCACAAAAATCACATGAGTGTGTTGTGTGTCATAAAAAATTTACCATTAAGGGTAATCGAAATCAACATCAAATAATTCATTTCCCATAAAAATTACAAGAGTGTGATATGTCGTAAAAAATTTGTCTCAAAGAGTCATCTAAATCAACATAAAGCTATACATACAGGAGAGAGGCTACATGAATTTGATGTGTGCCATAAAAAGTTAAATACCAGTTCTACTCTAATTCAACATAAAGCAATACATTCAGCAGAAAAGTCACACGAGTGTGATGTGTGTGATAAAAAATTTACTACCAAGGGTAACCGAAATCTACATAAAACTTCTGTTCATTTAGAAGAAAAGCTACATGAATGTGATGTGTGTCATAAAAGATTTTCTAGAAAGTCTTACCTCAAGCAACACAGAGCAATTTATTCAGCTGAAAGGTCTCATGAGTGTGATAAATGTCATAAAACATTTGCAACAAGGACTAACCTAAATCAACATAAAGCTATTCATTCAGAAGAGAGGCTACATGAGTGTGAGTGTGTTGTAAAATGTTTGCTACCAGTTCTACTCGAATTAAACATAAAGCAATTCATTCAGCAGAAAAGTCGCATGAGTGTGATGTTTGTCATAAAAAGTTTTCTAAAAGAGCTTATCTGTAGCAACATAAAACAATTCATTCAGGAGAAAAATCACATGAGTGTGATGTGTGTCATAAAAGATTTACTACCAGTTCTACTCTAATTACACATAAAGCAATTCATTCAGCACGAAAGTTATATGAGTGTGATGTTTGTCATAAAAAGTTTACCACCAAGTTTAACCTAAATCAACATAAAACAATTCATTCAGCAAAAAAGTTATATGAGTGTGATGTGTGCCATAAAAAGTTTACCTACAGGGGTAACCTAAATAAACATAAAACAATTCATTTAGAACTAAAGGTTACATGAGTGTTATGTGTGTCATAAAAGTTTGCTACAAGGATTTATTAAAAATCAACTTGAAGCTATTCATTATAGAAAAGTACCATATAAGTGTGATGTGCGTCATCAAGGGTTTTCTTAAAATAAAAAAACTAAATCGACATAAAAAAATTCATGTCATCGCATGAGTGATTTGTGCTGCTTAAAGTGTGCTACATGAGTAATCTTTTCAGCACAAAGCAAGGTATACAGCAAGGGTTGCATGAGTGTGATTAGTGTCAAGGAAAGTTTCTTTTAATAATGACTCTAAAATGCCATCAATTAATTGATTCAGTTAGAATAAAGTATATATAAACAAATTCATTCATAAATTGATTAAATTATATTTGTAAAGTGTAAAATGCTATTTATGACGTCCACAAATATTCCGTCCAATTTCAATGAACCTCTTCCTCCCCCCCCCCCCCCCGGACATCCTACCAATTTACTATAGTGTACCTAAAAACTGGCATATGGCTTTAGTATTTTCAATAATTGCTGTTAGGCTTAAATATCAAAAGTCGAATCTAAAGATGTCTCTTTATTTAACACAAGTAATGTTGTTTTATTTCACTTTTTACATGCAGGATACCAGTTATATGTTTGTTTTAAAATGTTAGTTCTTCAACATTAAGTTCAACATGTGGACTTCTGCGTGGACCCAACCAATTCCCCAGTCCACAAAAGTCAATTTTTTTGGACTCCCCCTCCGTGTGGACTTCATAAATGGATAACCCCTAAACAATACAGACAACATGAGTATAAAGTGTTTCATAATAAAGTTTGCTTTTATCAAGCAAATTATTCAAGAGAGAGGTCAAATTTATGTTCTTTTTGTGTAAACAAAAATCTTGATTTCTTTCTGAGACCTTAAACTTGAAATAAATTAACACACCAAAAAAAACAGATAAACAATGCATTTTATCCATTTTAAAAATATAAAACCTGATGTTTTAACTCAAAAAAATCTTTTCCTTTGAGAAAATTATGGGACTTTTTTTTTCCAAAAAAAAAAAAAAAAGACTGTTCTGTGTGTCTTAGCAAGTTTACTTCAAAAAGTCCTGTAACATTTAAAAATAATTCATTCAGAAGAGAGGTCATTTTTAAGTTATTTCCAAAAAAAATCTGCTTTTTTTTTCTTCTTCACCATGTCCATTTGAAAAAGATTCCTTTTTTTATTACTATTAGTATTAGTGAAATTTGCATGATCTGCGTGTAGTATTAATTATGAGTATTATCCATGTTGTGAATTATTTCATTTTTGCAATCGTTTTATTTAAATCCAGAATTTTTGTTTTCTACTTCCTTTGACAATCTTGTTAAAACTTCATTAAAATTAAAACTTTTTACATAATATAGTTTAATTGTGTTTTTTTCTGAAAAGTTGGTAAGTTTGTATATGTCTGTACTGCTAGAGAGGCGTAGCGACCCATTTCTGGCACCCAGCTTGAAGTATCAATTTTGTGCCCACCTCCCATTTATTTATAATATTTTTATTCATGTTGGTGAAAAAAACGCCCTTCCCCAGTTGAAAAGGTTGGTGGCGCTTTTTACCAATCACTAGTTTTTGCTTCGGTGCCACACTTTGACTCTATGTAATAATTCATTACCTCATGTTAAATTGAGATTTAAAATATTTTTTTTACCTCTTTTTTTAGCACCCCCTTAGTGATGGCGCTCGGGGCGGCCGCTCCATCTGCCCTGCCCTAGCTACGCCACTGCGAGAGAGTGAGCTTTAATATTATACTGGTGATGTAACTGATATAACTTTTGAAATTAATGTTTCAATATTTTAAAATTCCAAATAAATAATCAATACTTCTTTACTGTAAAAGGTATGCCAGCAAACTTGATATTCACAATCTTAGAATCATGAGTTATTGACAAAAAATATATTTTAAAAAATACGTTTGAGGTACGTATGAGGTCGTCCATAAATATAAAAGACATCACACACACTGGGAGGTGGGGGAGAATTTTTGTAACTAGGAGGTGGAGTTAAGAAAGTGATCATACACTCCGTATTTTAAGTAATGTACACTGTCTCAACAAACTGATTAAAAATATATCATCCAATCAGCAATCCTCTTTACGTCTACCTATCGCGATTTTCATCTTAGAATAAAGAAAGACAACATTGTTCTAAAAATAAACCATCGAATCAAACCAGCGAAGCGATTTTATCAATGTATTTTCTGAAAGTAGTATGTCATAGAAGACAAAACGTAGACAGCTGTCTATGTTAGGGGTCATCCATAAATGACGTCATGCTTTTTTTTGACGATTTCTCCCCCCCCCCCCCCCCTTCGTCACACATTGTCACAAAAAGCCAGACCCCCGCCCCTAAAATGACGTCACACCTCAGCCTACAACGCACCTTAAAATTGCAGTTGAAACATCGTATCGTGTCCAAAATCGTGTCTGAATGTCTATATTATATAGATCTAGTTAAAATAATCGAGTAGCTATACAAAGCCCCAGCTGGGTTGATTTTGGTTGATCTTATTTTTGTAAACACATGTGACATTTCGCACGTGTTGGACAAACGAGCAACACTTTACATTGGAAATCAAGGGTTTGTGATTTTTTTTTTTTTCTAGATCTAAAAATCTAATCTAAATCTCGATCTGGATCTAGATTCTAGGCCTGTATTATATTTAAAACATAGGGTAATTTATCGTAAAGTCGGCCGAGGCTAGTCTGAATGGCGAGAAAGGTGGCTCCATCCATAAACTCCATTAATTTAATAATTAATTAATTGTTATTATTATTATTATAATTAATTATTAATATTATCAATATTAAACAGCCTTGGTTGCGAGCAAGATTTGCTATATAAATATAATAAAATATAAAAAAGAGGCCACATGCAAGTAAGAGTGGTTTCCCCTGAATTTCTAGCTAAAATCATAAAATGTTACCAAAAAACTTAAACAGGATGGCTTCTAAACTTCTAAAGTAAATGAGCTTAGTTGCATCTGATGAAAACATCGCTAATCTTTATTTATTACTGAAAAGTTTTAATACAATTGTTTATAAACAGGTAGGCCCTACATGAATGAAGGGTTGAAACATTTCTGTAACTTTTACTACTTAAATCTTTCTAAAAATGTGAAATTATTACAAACATTTGATGAGTCACCTTTTTTTCACATTACTAGCCTCGGCCGATTTTATGTACCTAAATAATAGATTACCAAACATAGATCTAGATCTACTAGAATCTAGATCTAATTGAAGGGGCAAGGCATAGCCACACAAATTTTGAAATTAAAATAATAATTAATAAATTAAGCAACGCAACTCTTGAACTCACACACTGAACAAAACAACTGTCAACTGAGTCTGAAAATGGAGGAGTGCTTGAGTCCACTGCTAGTAGGTGTAGTGCTAGCAGAGTTTCTTCCAGGCATCTCTTTGGGGGGCAAAGCACCCCCCCCCCTCCCACACCCCCCCCCCCCCCCAAGAAAATTTTTAACCGCCCCCCGAACGAAATAAAACTTATATAATTTATATAGAAAATATATACTTTTAATTTTAACAGTGTCCGCCCCCCGAAAAAAGTCTACCCCCCCCCCCCCAAAAAAATTTCAAGTGCTGCTAACTGGCACTGCTGCTAGCTACTGTCATGTAAGTGAGAATTTCACTATGTTATTAATTATTATGTATGTTGGTTGAGTATGTGATGTTAGTGGATGAGTTTGACAAAAGGCCTTCCATCATTAAAAATTAATTAAACTATTTCTGACCTGAGATAAAATAAAAAATGAAGTGACTAGTCGGAAAAAGCTTTTGCCCTCTAGCCTAGGCTGGTCGTCAGAAGACGCAAAAAATGCAATGACCTAAAAAGGCTATACATGGGCTGAAATTACCCTTAAGAGCTGTGCAGTGGGTTTAAACTAACCTAAGTAGTTGCGCAATGGGCTCATATTACTCTTTTAGCCTTATTCTTCTAACAAAACTAACTGTATCATGTGGTTGAGCATTTACGCTTTGGGTAGATCATCAGGGGGATAGAATCTAGTTTATCTAGAACTAGTAAAGAGATCTACTGATCTAGTCTGTAACTGTAAGTAAAGTATAAAAAAATATTTTTAATAGCATATTTAATATTCCCATCTGCTAGGCCTAATTTTTATCATGTTAATCCCTTCAGGACAACTCATAGGCCTGAACAACGAACATTTAGCATGCACATTTTCTTCTAGCTAGAATCTGCCATTTTTTATACCAGTGTTAATTAATAGAATGCTATGCAAAACTAAAGTAGGCATAACTGCTGTTTAGACTCATGAATAAATGCAATAGATGGATCGAAGTAGAAAACTAATTTCATTTTACTCAGAACCCATATAAAATATAGAGAATAAAGAGACCCTTTGCTCAAATTCATCTTTTTTTTTTAAATATGTAGACTTCTCAGTTAATGATAATGCCCATACTTTATATTTTTATTTTTGAAACAATATGATAATAGTAATTCGGGGTTGTTTGGTTCTGTGTCAATAAGTGCCATCCATAAAAAACTTGGAGTAAAATAAGATTTCAGACTTAACATATTAATACTGCAGATGACATTGTGTTCATCTGAATCTATCCATGTGTGCTCAACAAATAAAGAAATAGTCTGGTTTGTTCTGTGTGTAGCCATCTTTACTTTCCTTACATTAAGTCAGGTGTCCATCAGGTGAACGGAAAAAAGTCACAGGAAAAAAAAACACAGAAAAAAGTCACAGTTTTTGCTAGGAAAAAATGTCACAGAAAAAAGTCACAGTGGAAAAATTTTATCGGAAAAAAAGTCACAGAAATAAAGTCACAGAAAAAAGTCACAACATCTTTTTAGAAATTTTTTATTTATTTGTTAAGAATTGTGAAATTTTGTATGTTTATTGTTGTGGGTTGTATTTTTTGACAGCATAAATTATTAATAGACGTTAAAAGCATTATGGTTTATAACAATTGTAAGTAAAAATACTCTAAGATAATTTACACAACAATCTCAACTTTTGTTACGTATTTAGTTAAATACACGGTAGAAAAGTTAATTATAAAAGAAATTTAGGCAAATTTTGCCGTAGGCTATTCTCTGGTCGGCCTCTGCTCAGTAGGCATTGTCCGAACATATTTTATGTTTTTGACATTATGCGTCAATGACAGCCTTTGAAGCTTGTTGGCTTTCTGTTTTGATCCTAAGTTTTGTTATGTAATGAGCGTGATAAATGTGGGCAGTAAAGGAGGTTGAACTAAACATAACTATTGTTGCCAAGAGTTGAGGGCAGCAAGTCAGATGAACTTACCATTTCACAGTAATTTAATGTTGGTATTTAAAATAAAAAACAACATGAAAACCGTGGACTTTGGAGCATTCTATTAAATGCTACTAATCTTAAGTTTGACATAATTACAATCTACATACTTCATACTAAATATTTTTAGATGAATTATAAAAATTACTATGCGTATACAGTCTACACACATTACATTACATTTAATTAATCCTAAGTTAATTTGCACTCTCTAAATATTTAATACATAAAAGTAATAACAAATATCATGCAAATATATATTTGTGACTTTTTTTCCTGTGACTTTTTTTTCTGTGATTTTTTTCTGTGTTTTTTTTCCTACAATCTTCCATCATAGCTGGTTGATGTTATACTTTTTTTTCTAAATTAAAAACAAAACAAAATACCTGAGTGGAATATCATGTATTGTATAAAATCGTGCATAGAATATAGAAAATAGTGTCGTGTTTTAATTATTCAGCCATTTTTATTATATCCAAAATAGGACCCTAATGGAAAACTATAAGTAAAGCACTTGTGTAAAGATGAGATCACAGCACCACCCTAGAGGCCAGGCAGTGGACTAAATAGGTAACTCTTCAGTAACTCTGAGGAAAAACTAGTAGTGTGTGACTACTCATAATATTTTTGACACAAAAAGCCTCCATTGTAATGGTGTTTGACATAGGTGTTATGTTAGGCTGATTGTGAAAAGAATATGCATACCCGCATAAGTCAGCTTTCATGTTTTTTAAAGAACATTTTTATTTATATTTCTTGATTATTTCTGAAAATATTATTTTTTTTTTAAATTTGATTATTTAGTTATGGAGCTAAAGGATAGAAAAAAAAGAGAAGCTGATATAGAAGTATTACCAAGTGTTTTAGCGATCAAGCAAGAACTACATGTGGACAACCAGCCATATACTGTCAATATAATTTCATCTGAATACATAAAACAAGAGGAGTTTACAGAAATTGATGACACAAAAGCAAATGTATTGTCTACATGTGAAAACAAAAATCATAATTTATTATCAGAATTTACAACACATGTAGACAACAAACCAGATAGACTTGATTTATTTTCAGTTTTTGAAGATATAAAACCTGCTGCTCTTACTGACAATATTTCTAATATAAAGATAGAGATATCAACTGATTTACCAGAGCTTAATAATATTCAGATAAACAACAATGAAAATCCAACATCAAATCAGGTTGAATTATTAAAGCAGTGTAAGAAGAAAAACTTAAAATCTTCAATGTTTAAAACTCTTCTAGTAAAATGTAAAGAATCACACACAAGTGTGAGGTCATATGAGTGTAATTTGTGTCATAAAAAGTTTGCTACAAGAAGTAAACGAAATCAACATAAATCTATTCATTCAGGAGAGAGGCTATGTGGGTGTTACCTGTGTGATCAAAGGTTTCCCTTAAATAGTAAACTCAACCAACATGGACAATTTCACAAAATAGTGAGAGCAAAAAAGTGTGATGCGAACAATAAAATGTTAGGTTCAAAGAGGAATCTAAATCAACATAAAGCAATTCATTCAGGACAGAGGCTACATGAGTGTGATATTTGTCATATAAAGTTTACTAGAAGAAGTAACCTAAATAAACATAAAGCTACTCACTCAGCAGATAAGTCACATGACTTTAATATGTGTGATAAAAAGTTTGCTACTAGGACATATCTAAAACAACATAATAAAGCAATTCATTTAGGAGAAAGGTTACAAGAATGTGGAGTCTGTCATAAAAAATTTACTACAAGAGGTAATCTAAATCAACATATAGCTATTCATTCAGCGGAAAAGTCACACAAGTGTGATGTATGTGATAAAAAATTTGCTTCAAAGAGGTATCTAAATCAACATAAAGCAATTCATTCAGGAGAGGGGCTACATGAATGTGATGTATGTCATAAAAAATTTATTTACAGGACCAACCTTATTAAACATAAAGTAATTCATTCACCAGAAAAGTCACATGAGTGTGATGTATGTCATAAACTATTTACTTCAAAGAGTAATCTAAATCAACATAAAGCAATTCATTCAGGACAAAAGCTACATGAATGTGATGCATGTCGTAAAAGGTTTTCTAGAAAGTCCTCCCTAAACCAACACGGAGCAATTCATTCAGCCGAAAAGTCTCATGAGTGTGATGTGTGTCATAAAAAGTTTTCTAGAAAGTCCTCACTAAAGCTACATAAATTACTTCATTCCACTGAAAAGTTTACTACCAGTTCTACTCTAATTAAACATAAAATAATTCATTCAGCAGAAAAGTCACACGAGTGTGATGTGTGCCATAAAACATTTACTACCAAGGGTAACCGAAATATACATAAAACAGTTCATTTAGAAGAAAAGCTTCATGAATGTGATGTGTGTCATAAAAGGTTTTCTAGAAAGTCTTACCTCAAGCAACACAGAGCAATTCATTCAGCTGAAAGGTCTCATGAGTGTGATGTATGTCATAAAAAATTTGCAATAAGGACTAACCTAAATCACCATAAAGCTATTCATTCAGGAGAGGGGCTACATGAATGTGATGTGTGTTGTAAAAAGTTTTCTAGAAAGTCCTACCTAAGGCTACATAAATTAATTCATTCCAATGAAAAGATACAAGAGCGTGATGTACATCATAAAAAATTTGTTTCAAAGAGTCATGTAAATCATCATAAAGCTATTCATTCAGGAGAGAGTGTACATGAATGTGATATGTGCCATAAAAAGTTAAATACCAGTTCTACTCTAATTCAACATAAAGCAATTCATTCAGCAGAAAAGTTATATGAGTGTGATGTCTGTCATACAAAGTTTACCACCAAGGGTAACCGAAATCTACATAAAACAGTTCATTCAGATGAAAAGCTACATGAATGTGATGTGTGTCATAAAAGGTTTTCTAGAAAGTCTTACCTAATGGAACACAGAGCAATTCATTCAGCAGAAAAGAAACATGAGTGTGATGTATGTCATAAAAAATTTGCAACAAGGACTAACCTAAATCACCATGAAGCTATTCATTCAATAGAGAGTTTACATGAATGTGATGTTTGTCATAAAAAGTTTTCTAGAAAGTCCTACCTAAGGCTACATAAATTAATTCATTCCACTGAAAATTTACCAGAGTGTGATATATGTCATAAAAAATTTACTTCGAATTGGAATCTAAATCAACATAAAGCTATTCATTCAGGAGAGAGGCTACATGAATGTGATGTTTGTCATAAAAAGTTTATTACCAGGGGTAACCTAAATCAACATAAAGCTATTCATTCAGGAGAGAGGATACATGAATGTGATGTGTGCCATAAAAAGTTTATTACCAGTTCTACTCTAAATCAACATAAAGCAATTCATTCAGCACGAAAGTTATATGAGTGTGATGTTTGTCATAAAAAGTTTACCACCAAGGTTAACCTAAATAAACATAAAGCAATTCATTCAGCACGAAAGTTATATGAGTGTGATGTCTGTCATAAAAAGTTTACCACCAAGTTTAACCTAAATCGACATAAAAGTAAAACAATTCATTCAGCACTAAAGGTCACATAAGTGTTATGTGTGTCATAGAAAGTTTGCTACAAGGATTTACCAAAAATCAACATGAAGCTATTATGGAATAGCACCATATAAGTGTGATGTGCGTTATCAAGAGTTTTCTTAAAATAAAAACTAAATCACATGAGTGATTTATGCTATTAAAAGTTTTGCTACAAGGAGTAATCTTTATCAACACAAAGCAAGTTATACGGCAGAGGTTGCATGAGAGTGATTTGTGTAATAGAAAGTTTCTGTTGATAATTACTTTAAAATGCCATCAATAATTGATTCAGAAGTAGGTCAAATTAAACATTTACAAATAAAGTATGTGTAAACAAATTCATTTAAAATTGATTAAATTATATTTCTATACTGTAAAATGATGCAAGGGGTCAGCCCTTTATGATGCCCCCCCCCCCCCCGACTCCTCCCTTTGTGGACATCTACAAAAATTTAGTATATCTTGCAAAAGTCACTACCAATTGACTATTTAAATACCTAAAAACTGACACATACTTCGACTACTTCAACGTTAAGTTCAACATGCCGACCTAGTCAATTTTTTTGTCTCTCCCCACCCCCCACCCCTTGTGCTGACTTCATACATGGATGACCCCTAAGCAATAGAGACAACATGAGTATAACATTGTTCATAATAAAGTTAGCTTTTATCAAGCAAATTATTTAAGAGAGGTCAAATTTATGTTCTTAATGTGTAAACACAAATCTTGATTTCTTATGAGACTTTAAACTTGAAATAAATTAAAACACACAAAAAAAACAGATAAACAATGATTTTTATACATTTGAGAATATAAAATTTGATGTTTTAAAGCAGAGGAAATCTTTTCCTTAGAGAAAACTGTAATTGACATTTTTTTCCAAAAAAAAAAAAGACTGCTGTGTGTGTCTTAACAAGTTTACTTAAAGTTATGTCCAAAAAGATCTGAATTTTTTTTGTGCTTCACAATTTCCATTTGAAAAAGATTCCTTCTTATTACTATTAGTATTAGTGAAATTTGTGCATGATCTGTGTAAGTTATGAATATCATCCATGTTGTGCATGATTTCATTTTTGCAATTAATTTAAATTAAATCTATATCATTTGTTTTCTACTTCCTTTGATAACCTTGTTAAAACTTCATTAAAATCAAAACTTTTTTCATAATAAAGTTGAATTTTTTTTCTGAAAATTTGGTCGTTTTGTATGTGTTTGTATTGCAAGAGAGCAGAGGCGTAGCGACCCATATCGGGCACCAGGCATGAAGTTTCAATTTTGTGACCACCTCCCATTTATATTATATTTATTCATGTTAGTGGGAAAAAACGTCCTTACCCAGTTGAACAGGTTGGTGGCGCTTTTTTAACCAGTCACTAGCTTTTACTTTGTTACCACTTTGACTGTGTATAATAATTCAATACTTTAGCTTAAAATTTAAATGAGCTTTTAAATATTTTTTTACCTCTTTTGGCACCGCCTTAGTGATGGCGCTCGGGACAGCCGCTGCAAGAGAGAGTGAGCCTTAATATATTATACTGTTGATGTAACTGATATATAACTTTTTTAAAATAATGTTTGAATATTTTAAAATTCCAAATAAATATATATATATATATATATATATATATATATATATATATATATATATATATATAAAGCAATGTATGTGTGTCTGTGTGCATTACCGCACCTCTTATCACATCGCCGTGAAACTTTGGGAAGTTGTTGAGGATACTCCTGGGGAGTTTACTGCGAAAAAAAAAATATTTCAATTTCGCCCCGGTAGTGCGCGTTTCGTTTTTTCTCTATACGGTATATAAAAATAAAAGTCGATTGAAATTTTACACCGTTCACCCGATCGCCGTTAAACTGTGTGTAGTTGATATGAACATGACAGGGAAGGTTTCTGCAAAAAAATCTTTTTTAATTTCGCAAGGGCGGAGCCCCGGGAGGGTTCGATTTTTCTCTATATATAGTACATACAAATTAAAAGTCGATTGCAGTTTCACACCATTCATAAGATCGATATCACACTTTGGGGAGTTGATTAGAACACTCCAGGGAAGGGTTCTGATAAATCTTAAATAATCTTAATTCGTAAGGGCAGTGCCACGGGAGGGTGCGATTTGTCTCTATATACGATATATAAAAATTAAAGTCGAATACAATCTAACACCGTTCATCAGAGTGCTATGAAACTTTGGGGAGCTGATAAGAACACTCCAACGGAGGTTTCTGTAAAACAATATTTTTTTTTTAATTTCGCAAGGTCGGTGCCATAGGAGGGTGCGATTTTTCTCTATATACGGTATATAAAAATAAAAGTCAATTGCAGTTTTACACAGTTCATCCGATCGCCGTTAAGGATGCGATTTTGGCGCCCTGGTCTTTCCCGTGAGCGCTATGGTGACTACGTTCGGTCTAAACAGTGTGATAGACAATGGATAAGATGGGGCGTTATAGTCGCTCAATAAATTTAATCAGTTGCCCTGGTATGGTGTGATTTGGCTGCGAAGACAAATTTCAGTTTTGGCCCCCAAAAGCTCAGATGGCCCACTGAGGGCTATGTAATACGCTTAACTTTAATAATCAGAAAAATTAACCTAGTTTAGATTATTATATGGGATGTTTCTTTTTGTCCTTAAAAAAATCCATACAGTTTCGTCACTTTGCGAATGATGCAATAAGCATCTATTTTTAGACGATCCAATCAGAAATTGAGATCAAGCATCTAATAATAGACCATTAGTAACGCTAACATATTGCATCAGTCACACTGATGTTTAAAACGTCAAATAATATTTTTTTTCGTGTTAAAGAAAAAATCTTGTTCATTTGTGTCACATTGTTAACAGGATGCTATTTGGCACCCTGGGTTATCATATGAGCATTATGGCGCCTATGTTAGTTTTAAGTAGCCAGGGACCGTACGCGGCAACTCTGCGGTAGTGTAACTGGGGGCTCCCGAGAGCGCCCCTCTACATCCTTGACACATGGGTGGTCACCGAAGTGTGTTTTACCGCATTATTTCGCTGAGTGCTTAACGTACACTAAACCAGTGTCCCGATATTTATGATCCAAGCGCAGGCATTGTTTACATTCAAATAACTCAGTTTTAGAAAACAAGGTCACGCGTCTTAAGAACATAGGATTGGTAAAGCATTGATGAAACCCGTATTAATAGTCTTATATTATCCGTCAGACTTACTTCTATCTGCGCGGGGTACGGGTACGCTAGTAATTAATATTTCTTTCCTCACTGTAAAATATATGTCAGCACACTTGATATTCACAGAGAATTAGGTTAGCAAGCAAGCGACGCGTTGAGCGACCTTTTTTTTTTTTTTTCTTAATACTTTTATTTGCAATTAAAACAAGTACATCAACATCACATTTTTTACATAGTTTCAAATGAAAACGAAAGGTTTTGAACATGTACATAATGAATATTTACATGATGTCATGTATATGATTATAACAAAAATTATAAAAGATGGCAGTAAAAGGGGTGAAGGTCAAATAAACGTGTCAGAAGTCTGGGTGGGGAGTGGAAAGGATATTTTTCCGAGAATGACAAAGGGCCAGTGGAGCATTTTCAATGTAGGGAAACAAATTTAGTTGACTAGTTAAAAGAGTGTTTATTTATGTACTGGTCGCATTGAGTTTTCAAAAGGTTGCTGTGTAAAAAAAAATGAGGGGAAAGAAACAAGATTTAGAACTTTAAAAAGTAAATGAATAGATATTCAAAATTGATGTTGGGGTGGGTGGTGGGGTCGTTGGAACAGTTAAAGGGAAAGTGGTGTTTTCATGTCTGAGGGTTTGACGAACAGATTGCTGTGTGAGCGAATTAGTGGGAGGGTGAAAGGTTGGTATGTTCAAGTCGGTGTTTATGTTTAGATGAATGTTTAGTACCGACAGGTTAGGGGTGGGTAGGCGTGTAGCTATCACGTGTAGGGATACAGTGGAGTTTTATAGATTAAAAAAATTGGTGTTCACATAAAAGAGTTAGTAAAGTTAACGAAACAACTGTAAGTGTTAATTTGGTGATAATACAATGAATACAAAAGGAGTACGGGTCATTGGGGTCATTTGTACGTTGTGGACCAAAGTACCTTACATATATGATAATAGTAATATAGTAACAAATGATAGCTTTACAATGTTTGTAAGCTTTATAAATTAAACAATACACAAAAAGCAACAATAGGAAAATGAAATGCCAAATGATAAATGATGCGACACAAAGTGGGGACATGGGGGTTGAGGGGTGGGAGTTACATTGATGTTGTTAGAAATGTATTTGGATAATACATCATTGTCACTGTTTAACATAGTACTTCATCACAGGGGTGGTGGTGATGGGGACGAGGGGATGCAGTTTTTAGGGGAAATTTGATATTGGGATCATGAGGTTTAGGGGCGGGGGCGGAGAGGGTGTGATGAAAGGGGGATGTGTCAGTTCGATTAGGCGTTCCAGGTGGCAAAAGCAGTGTAATATGTTCTTTACGTTTTGGTGTTGTTAATTATGGTATATGTGTTTGAGTGCTGTCATTGTCGAGTCGTCTACGATAAGTCAAGTCTAGTACGTGTCCCGTGAACTGTACCTTGTCGTGTTTTGCTTTTATTCTGCTGTTCCAAATAGTCTGTCTATATATAGCTACCGTCCTTGCTTTTTGCTCTAGGTCCGTCCTATCTCTTTGTATTGGGATTTTGTTTAGAGTTATGACTATATCGATATTGTAGGTCTCGTTTTTTATTATTTAGTTTTCTAGCGTCTTTTTCATGTTTTGTATGGTGGGGCATTCTAAATAGATGTGCGTTTCGGTTTCGGGTGTGTTTTGTCTGCATAGTGGGCAAAATGGTTTCTGTTGTTTTGCTAGGGGTGTTGAATTGTAGATGAGTCTGTAAGTTTTTTCCCTGGTTTTGGGTTTGATGGTTTTGAGGTGTAGGTTTCTGAAGGTGTCCATTGTGTCTGTTAGAGCGTATTTCCTACACCATTGAATTCTGTTGTATAGTGGAGTTGAGAGCTTTTGCACTAACTTTTTGTAAATGTTTTGTGACTGTTTGTGAACAAGTTTTTCGTTGTTTTTTAATATTTGTAAACATTCTGTGTAAAAGGGACTGTGTTTTCCTCCTATGTAATGTGGGGTTGTATTGTTGATTTTTGTAAGTTTGTTTAGCTGAATGCCTATATAGTAGTGAGCTAGAGGGTGAAAGTTTGGTTGGCTAATTATTCTGCTAATGTGTGTTAGTCTGAATGTATTGATTTTGGTCTGTATATCGTGCAGGTTTATTCCTCCATGAAGTTTGTTTTATACTAAAGTGTTGTGGCTAATGTTTGAAATTGTGGTCTGAAATATGTACTCTCTAATGATTTTATTCAGATGTTTAATTGTTGGCTTTGGGATTGTTTTAGCCGTGGCTATATAGGTGATTTTTGGGATGACATACCTATTAATTATAGATGACCTAGCAAAAATTGTTGTTGAGCTAAATTTATAAAGTGCTATGGTGTTTTGGATTTTGCTTAAGACTTGTTTCCATTCATCATCGTTGTTGGTGTGTGGGTTACTATAGTGGGTTATGCCGTAAAGTTTTAGTTTGTTGGTACCTAGCATGTTTAGTGGGTAATTGGGTTTGTTGATCCACCGTCCAAGTCCCATAATTTTAGTTTTCATTAGGTTAATTTTTGACCCGCTACCCAGCCCAAAGTCAAGGAAAGTGTCTGTTATTAGTATGATAGATTTTTCGGTTTGGAGCGTAAAAGCTGTATCATTAGCGTACGCTAGAATTTTTTTGTTTAATTGATTTGGGATGTCGATTCCTCTAATGTCTCTAGTGTTTCTAATGCATTCTAAAAAGGGTTCGAGTGTTAGTATATAAAGGATTGGAGATAGGGGAAAGCCTTGTCTTACTGATTTATTTATTCTAAAGGGTTGGGAAACGTTATGGTTTATCAGTAAGTGACTATGTGCATTAAAATAGATTATTTTTATCCATGTCGTAAAGTATTGTCCTAAATTGTTTGCTTCTAAGATTTTGTGAAGGTATTTGTGAGCTACCCGGTCGAAGGCTTTTTCTTGATCTAAACTGAGTATGCATGCTTGTGTGTTTTTCTCGTGTGTGTAGTGGATGATGTCTCTAATTAAGTGATTGGGATTTTGTATGTTCCTACCTGTGATGTTGCATTGTTGGTCTACATTTATAATTTTATGCAAGTGCGGTTCAATTTTGGAGACTAGAGCTTTGGATAGGATTTTGTAATCAGTGTTTAGGAGAGAAATAGGTCTATAGTTTTGGTTAGTTTAGGATCGGTTTTGGGTTTGCGTATTAATGTTATGTATGATCTGTTGAAATTTTCGTGGCATTGTTCTAGCAGAAACATTTCTCTAAAGGTAGCTAAAAGGAGAGAAATAAGGTCGGTTGAAAAGGCTTTAAAAAATTCGCTTGTCAGGCCGTCCGGCCCTGGCGATTTATTTGAATTTAATTTCAGTATGGCTTTGGTTATGTCGACTGGCTGAAAGGGGGTGTCAATATTAACTTTGTCGCTGTCATGTAATGGTTTAATAAACTTAAAGAATTTGTCTTGTATGTCTATGTTTGTCTCTTCGAACTTATATAGTTGCGTATAATAGTCTCTAAATATTGATTGAATTTTTTCAGGGTCAGTCGTCTCTTGGTTGTTGTTATCTATGAGATGTGTGATTTGTTTTGCCCTCTGAAAGCTTTGTTCTAAAATTAAGGTGTGGTGTGTGGGATTTTTCGAGCCTGTTTGTTCGATTCTACTTCTAATTTGCGCCCCTTTATATTTGTGCTCTTGTATTTTAGAAAGTTCTGTTTCTGTTGCGTCTATTTGTTCTTTGTTGGTGTTGATTCCTTTCAGTATATTTAGTTGTTTTTCTAATTTAGTTTCTATGTGGGCCCTTACGCTATTAATGCTACATGCATATTGGATAGATACCCGCTTAATGTCTTGTTTTAAATCTTCCCAATGTTGGATTTTGTTAAATTTTGGTGATGACTGCGTGTAAAATTTTATTTAGTCTTTTATAGTGTTAATGTAGCGCTCGTCTAGTAAGAGTGTATTATTGAATTTCCAATATGTGTTGTGTTGTGTTTTGGTTTGTTTTGTATTTGTTCGTTTTTTAAAGTTGTCAGAACTGCTGTATGGTCGCTAAACTGTAGTGTTGAGAATAGGTGTTCTACTTTGTTGATTTTCATGTTCGATGGGGCGTAAATTCTGTCTAGACGGAATCTATTCCCAGATGTGTTACTTCCGTGGGTGGTTTGTATGGTGTGTGGATATTGCGCTCTGTATGTGTCGACTAAATTGAAATATGTTTTAATGTTGTTGATTGAGTTGGCGTGTGGTTTGTCTGCGGTTAAACGGTTTCGAATTATGTCTTTTGGTCCTAAAATGTCTAATCTGTCTTCCACGAAATTGAAGTCCCCGGCCAAAATGATGTCATGTTGGTTGTATCTGTTAGTTAATAAATGTTCCAGGTTTTCATAAAATTTACTGTCTTTTGGTCTATGTGGTCCGTGTACATTGACTATGCTTAGTTTTCTCTCTTGTCCCTCGATTGTAACTATTGCTAATTTTCCCTCAGAGTCGGCGTGCGTGTCTGTTATGTTGAACTTGTTTGATGTGTTAAAAATTGTTGACCCGCTTCCCGTGATTAGTGAACTGTAGCTGTGGTGTGCTTGAGTTAACCCTAAGTTGTGAGTGAATTTGTCTGCTGTGTATTTATTTTTGAAATTAGTTTCTTGTAATAAAATGAAGTCAGGTTTATGTTTGTCGATTAATTGTCTTAAAAACTTGTCTTTGTATCTTGTACTTTGTATGTTGAGGGTTATAATTGTGAGGTTACTTACACTGCCTTTAAAACCTGGTCCGCCTTAGTCTGTTTTGGGATTAGTGGAGGGGGTGTGAAAGTTTTCCTTTTTGTTGTGGTCCTGTCTTTTGCGGTTGGGCGTGTTGGGGTTGGTCGTGTAGGGCTCTGTATGGTGTCGGTTTCAATGATGTGTTCGTTTTCTTTGCTTCGTAAACTATCTTTCTTTTTTTTCCGTGAAAGATTATTTCTTTTTCCCTGAACTTTTGTCCATTCACCTTCTGTGGTAGGGGCTGTAGTTGTAGCTGGTTCTTGGGCTGGTTCAATTTCAGCGGCGTCGTCAGACACATCTTCGCTGTCGTCAATAAGTAGATCATTGTCGTAATAATTTCCATCGTTGTCTATATTTATATTGTCTCTCTCCCTTACATAGGGGCTTCGGCATGCGGCCGGTCCATGTTTGGTCGTGCCACAAAGGGGGCATATCGATCTCCTGCCTTTTAGTTGTAATAGCAGGGTGTAAGTTTCTCCACCGATTTCTAGATCAATATAGTGAGCGACACTTTATATCTAATATATAAAGTTCAATTCTGTATGTAAAAATAAATATGTTTGTCGTTGACATACTTTGATGGATTAAAGTGTTAGACTATTATCGTGCGCATTTGTCTAAATTTATGAGTTTAAAAATTACTATTGAAAGTGTTGGGAAATAATTTTCATTTTTCAAACTGATAGTAATAATTGTAGGCATGTTCATTAAACACAAGTTTTTTAAAAAAATATCATCTTTTACAAAAATTCTAATTATGTCTTTATTTAGTCCTATAGCACTTACTTCCCTTTGATAAATTAGGAAAACACAATTACTTCCCTATATAAAACGATTGCATTAGTGGAAAAGAATTTACTTTTTATTACTTTGTTTTGGTGTTGCAAAAAAAATAATTACATAATTAGCGGGGATTGATCAAGTGCAAATGTTGTAGGTATTTTACGGATAAGCTTGGAGTATTAAAATTGTTCATTAAATTGAAACAGGCGCGTTCGTTTAAGTGAGTGCAAAAGACTATGAATAAGTTGGGGTACTATAGTAGTTTATTAAGCTAAAACAGGCGATTCCGTTGGGTTTGCGTTAGTGGTTGCGGTTTGATTTGGTTCGTTTTTGTTCTTTCTTTTTTAGTTTTTGTTTGTGTTTTTTTCTTTGGGTTTGTATTTGTGTTTTTGGTTGGTTTTGTTTGGATTTGGTTTGTTTTCGTTTGCTTTTTCGTTTATTTTTTGTTGTGATTGGTTGGTATTGGTGTTTGTGGTTGTCGTGGGGTTTGTTGTTAGGTTTTTGTTTTCGTTTGCTTTTTTGTTTGTTTTTTCTTTGTGTTTGTATCGGTGTTTGTGGTTGTGGTTGGGTTTGTTGTTAGGTTTTTGTTTTCGTTTGTATTTGTAATTGTGTTAGCGTTATGTTTGCGTTTTGTTGTTTTGGTTTTGGTTGGTTGTGGTTTGGGTGGGCAATGCCGGGTTTATGATGATTACTAAACACACAGGTGACGGTCTTTAACAGAAAGGTTTTTCACAGAAGCCAGAGCAGGGCCTGGCCGGGACGGCTAGTTTTCTTATATGAAGTGAACTCTGTGACCCGCTAGTGATGTCATCAGCAGTATACTATAGGTCAACCGTAAGCTTAGATGAACTCAAACTGACCCTGCGCTACCGTGTCTAGCTGGTGGTGGGGGGGGGGGGGTGCGCTACTGGCAATTTTTTTTAAAATGAGGTTTTTATCAGAAAACTCTATTCTATTTTTGGCTAAAATGTTTTTTATTTCCAAAGTACAGTTTTTTTTCTAGGAAGCTATATCTAAGCTACTCGGGTTGATCTACTTGTTCATCAAATGGTAAAAAGCTAAAATTACAGTTAGTCTATTTACTTTTGAAGACTTCCATTTAAATCATGATACCATCAGTAGCGTACGCAGGGGGGGGGGGGGGGGGGGGAGCAGGGGGAGCAGGAGCTCCCCCTATGGCCATTTTCAGCAAAATGGCGCCTTTTTGGAAACTTTTTAAACTCAAAGTTTTAAACAATGATATTTGTTAAAAAAATATTTTTGGTCGGCTCATCACAAGGTTTCTTTTCATGCAGCAATTAAGCATTATTGTACTAGTCTAGTAGTGTCAACGTTTACAACACGTATTAACAGCTGCATCAGTTTGCCATTCTAAAAATAACCATTACGATGCATTGCAATGTTTAAAAAACCTCTATGGTAGTACCACTTGACAAGAGGGGTGTTAAGTTTAAGGCAACTGTATAATGTATTTGCTTACGAATAACTGAATTAGAAAATGTTATACATAAAACTTCACACATAATTACTTTATATATACAGTTTGAATCGTGTGATTAATTTTTTTTTTAAATTACAACACAGAAACAAATACAACTGATGTGGCACCTCTATTTAAATTTACTTATGAGCAAACTGCGTATTGGTGGGGAAATTTTGACAAGATTAACAACGTCATCACGATGAAGTAGTAGTATTTGACAGTTTGGGCTAGAGTGATTACGATTACAAATTATATGAAACAGTTACAACCCCCCTCCCGCATGGACCCTCTGTAAAAAAAATATTGTCATAATACCACTGCTACTTATTTAAATCTATTTGTGTAATATATATTTGTGTAATATATATTTGTGTAATATATATGTATGTTTAGAACAGTCACCTAAAAACTGACGCTATGTTCACTCTGAGTTGGTTATCCCCCCCCCCTCACCACCACAATTGTGTAGAGCGACATTAATGTCACACCTAGGTATACACCGGGTTGGATAATTGACCTAAAGTGAACGGACAGTGGTGAATGAAGTTGAACCCACCCCCCTAACCCACCCCGAACAGATCTGTTTAGTACATGTAGAAAAACGGGTAATGATGTACCAAAGTACCATGCCGCCCGAAAATTAGCTTTTTAAACGTAACGCTCTGTGAATGTTGTTTTTGCAATTACCAGTAAAAAGTTGTGTGATCAATACAGTGATCTAATACATACCTATCACTATGTTAAAAATTGATCATTCAAGAACACAAAGAAGCAGTAGTTAAAATATATGATCTGAACTAAAAGACCGATAATTAGTTAAACGTAGGTTGTTACTCCGAATGTTTTTCTATTATATCAAAAAGCATGGTTTTATACCAACTCTGATTTTAAAAAACTTTCATTATGCTGTAATACTTTAGCATTTCTGATGACGATATATTAAATTCTGATTATAGACAAAAACATTTTGTAAACACAAATAGTGTTAAACAATTTCATTATAATCTAAAGTAATTATTTATTTGTTTTGACATTTATAATTAAATGTGTAGATATATACATATTTATATTAAGAGAGTAATTATTTCCCCTATTTCACTTGTCTTAAATAATTTCCCAGGAATTATTATGTAAGAAATTTTTTTTACAAGAATTACAAAACAGATTGTGTTACGTTCATTGTTTTTGGTTGTAGTGTGTGTATATTTTATTTTTTGTTTAGATTGATACAATTTTTGTTTTGTCGGCCTACACTGTGTGTTTTCTCTTACTTCTTCAGAGTGCTACATTCAATTTATTTCAATTTATTTTACATCATAGCGAAGTAATGACATACAGCTAGTAATTATACATATATATATATATATATATATATATATATATATATATATATATATATATATATATATATATATATATATATATAGAACGTGTTAAAAATTTGGCGCCTTTTTTTGCTCTTTTCGCTCCCCCTACAACGAAAACCTGGATACGCCTCTGTTTGATGTATGTCATAAAAAATTTGCTTCAAAGAGTCATCTAAATCAACATTAAGCTATACATACAGGAGAGAGGAAACCATGAATGTGATGTGTGCCATAAAAGGTTTTTTAGAAAGTCAAACTTACAGGTACATAAAGCAAATCATTCAGTGGAAAAACCTCATGAGTGTGATGTTTGTCATAAAAAATTTACTACCAATAGTAATCAAAAGCTACATAAAGCTATTCATACAGGAGAGAGGAACCATGAATGTGATGTGTGCCATAAAAAGTTTATTACCAGTTATTTTCTAATTCAACATAAAGCAATTCATTCAGCACGAAAGTTATATGACTGTGATGTGTGCCATTACATTTTTTACTGCCAGTTCTTCTCTAATTAGACATAAAGTAATTCATTCTGCTTTTAAGTCACATAAGTTATAAAAGGTTTTCTAGAAAGTCGAACTTACAGTTACATAAAGAAATTCATTCAGTGGAAAAGCCTCATGAGTGTGATGTTTGTCATAAAAAATTTACATAAAGCTATTCATAAAAAGTTTTTTACCAGTTCTTCTCTAATTAAACATAAAGCAATTCATTCAGCACGAAAGTTATATGAGTGTGATGTCTGTCATAAAAAGCTTACCACCAAGAGTCCAAGAGTAACCTAAAAAAACATAAAACAATTCATTCAGCACAAAAGGTCACATGAGTGTTATGTGTGTCATAGAAAGTTTGCTACAAGGATTTACCAAAAATCAACATGAAGCTATTCATTGTGGAAAAGTACCATATAAGTGTGATGTGCGTCATCAAGGGTTTTTTTTAAAATAAAAAACTAAATCTACATAAAAAAAACGCATGTCATTGCATGAGTGATTTATGCTATTAAAAGGAGTAAACTTTATCAACACAAAGCAAGTTATACAGCATAGGTGGCATGAGTATAATTTGTGGCATAGAAAGTTTCCTTTGATAATGACTCTAAAATGCCACCAATTGATTCAGAAGTAGGTCAAATTAAACATTTGTAAATAAAATAAAGTATGCATGAACAAATTCATTCATACGTATATTAAATTATATTTCTATAGTGTAAATTTCTGTAAGTGGTCATCCATTTATGATGTCCATAAAAATGTTATCCACTTACGTTGAACCGCTCATCTTCCCCCCCCCCCCCTCCCCAATGGACGTCCATAACTTAGTAGATCTTGCAAAACAATAATACCAATTTACTATTTCAATAATATGTATTGTATACCTAAAAACTGATTTAGATCTATATATATAGGAAATATTTTAGATCTGTGTAAATTAATTCTTAAATGAATGACCCCTAAGCAATAGAGACAACATGAGTATAAAGTGTTTCATAATAAAGTTTGCTTTTATCAAGCAAACTATTCAAGAGAGAGGCCAAATTTGTGTTCTTTTTGTATAAAACAGTCTTGATTTCTTTATGAGACCTTAAACTTGACATAAATTAACCCAAAAAGCCACAGATAAACAATATATTTATCCATTTGAAAATATAAAACCTGTTGTTTGAAAGCAGAAATCTTTTCCTTATAGAAAACTGAAATGGCGTTTTCTTTAAAAAAAAAAAAAGACTGTGCTGTGTTTACTTAAAAAGAGAGGTCATAATCTATTTCATTTTCATTTTTTTGTGCTTCGCAATGTCCATTTGAAAAGGATTCCTTCTTATTACTTTTAGTGAAAATGTTAGTGCAATTTGCATGATCTGTGTGTAATATATATTTATGAATATCATCCATGTTGTGAATGATTTCATTTTTGCAACTAATTTAAATTAAATCTAGATTTTTGTTTTCTACTTCCTTTTAATAATCTTGTTAAAACTTCATTAAAATCAAAACTTTTTACATAATAAAGTGTAATTGTTTTTTTCTGAAAAGGTTGTCATTTTGTATGTTTGTACTGCAAGAGAGCAGAGGCGTAGCGACCCATATCGGGCACCAGGCTTGAAGTATCAATTTTGTGATCACCTCCCATCTATCTATATATTTAATTCTCTTCTGAGAGACGTTAGAAAACAAGCTGCAAGCGCGCCTTGCAGTCCCCTCTTTTCCTCTCTATCACTACCACTCCACCCCTACATGGTCTGGTGAGCTGTGGTTCACTCTAAATGTTTACATTCGTGGAGCCGGGTTTAGTGACGCCTATTAGGGGCAGATAATTTAGTTTGAAACTATTTTAAACTTAGGGGAGGTAACTAAGAGGAGGCTGCTTTCACGGGGTGGGGGTTGGTTAAAGCAAATATTTTCAGTGACAGCATTGGTACTGTCGAATTCACAAATTATGAATTACTAAGAAGTAGAAAATAAAACTAAATAGCGGCGTGTGATCAGAGGCGTAGCAACCCCTCCCAGCGCCCGGGGCGAACTTTCAGTTTGGCGCCCTCCCATATATATATATATATATATATATATATATATATATATATATATATATATATATATATATATATATATATATATATATATATATATATATATGTGTGTGTGTGTGTGTGTGTGTGTATGTGTGTGCGACAGTCCGGAAAAAGATAATTACGCTGTATGATTGTCGTTCCCTAAAACTTTACTCGACGCCAATTAAATTCCCCTTAAGATGCATTATCCTTTAAAAAATGATGATTAGTAATGTCAGAAAAAAATAAAATTGTAGCGGTGCTAATTCGTTTAGGACACTCTTTTTATGTTTTATCTTTGGAACAGTCTCTGTTATGATATGGTAGATAGTTGGATTATAAGTTTGTTAGATTAAGGTCATACAATTGACATACAATAGCAAAAGTATTGTTCACATTGGAATACAATACATTGACTGGTTGATTGTATAAAGAAACAGGCTAGAGGAAACAAACTGGAATCCAATGTACACAACAGCTCGAAGTCTTCGATTCATCAGACGTGCGCTGCCTTCTCGCACAGTCAACAACAAATTCAGAACTAATTACACTGGTTAAAGAAGCTGTAATAGCCGGTTTAATGATAACAGCAAACGCCCATGACGTTCAGGAGGAGGGTTCGATCTTCATAAAAATCAAGTGAGTTGACGAGTGTTGCCTACGCCTGTGTTCGTTAGGGAGCCGAAACGAATAAAAAGGAAGAAAATCAAAAGAGTTTAATGCAGTGGGTTCCATCGTCCATCGAACCCAAGAGGTTCGGTAAGTTAGTCTCGGGGCTTCCGCGTAGGTCAAGACACACAGCCGACTCATATGATACACGATCGGATTTTGTCAGTGTGGACGATACAACTAGAAGGGTTCGGTGAATGCGCATATGAAACTGGAGGGGTTCGGTAACTCCAAAAAGTTAAAAACCACTGCTTTAGAGTGTATTTTGTAGAAGGTGCAAGCTTATTTGGTCTACTTTTGGTCGTGTCTTTAGAAAATTTTGATAATAGTAGGCCTATAATAATATTACAATTTTAAATTATCAGTTCGGTTGAACAAAGTAATAATCCACCACCCGCTCAGACAGATTGCTATTTTACTGATCGGATAGCGATACAAGAATCCGTGATATTTATTTCTCTTTAATGAAGTGATCCAGGTAAGATGTAATCCAATCAAGTAAAATTATCTGATCTCTCACGATAAAGTTGAGAATCGTACGAATCTTACAAAGAACCAGTCGCGTTATTACTTAGCAAAACTAAGAAGGGAAATCGTACATTAAGTGTTAATACAATTGATTTCTTTTCTAAATGTTAAAAGAGTTATCTAGTAACCGATCCAGTACAAATCCTGCGATTTTTGTTGGTGAAAAAGCGCTCCACCATATTGGACAAAAATGGTAGAGCTGATTTTAAACGTCATAACTCTTTTTTTATGTTACACAATCGTAAATTACGATTTAGTTCAATGGGTTTCTTTTCTGAGTGATATCGGTTATTTATTCCTTAATCCGATGTGAATTTTTCCGATTTTAGTCTTCGATAAAGCCCCCCCCCCCCCCCCCGCCATCTAGGAAAGTTGGAAAGCGGTTTTTCCGGTCACTGTTTCTTAAGGATATACGTTTTACAGTTACACAATCAAGGTAGAAAACAGTTAAATCAGTATGCAAAGGCTCTCAGCCGTTAAATTTCTTTACTTTGACTGTTTATAATTGAAAACTGCAACTTAAAATGGGTTTTTATTTTATATTTTTCTACCCCTTTAGGCGCCCCCTAGGGTCCTAGGGTCGGCACCCTGGGCGGCCGCCTTCCCCTAGCTACGCCTCTGCGTGTGCTACGCCGCGGGTCGGCTCGTAACATATAAAAGACATCACACACACTGGTGTTACGGATCAGTTGTAGGTTAGATAGATATAGGTTAGAATAATCTAGAATTAGGGAAGAGTGCGTGTGTGAGTTGAATTTACCATAGAGTATTGTTAATCCCGGAGTGTTTATGTATTGTTATCACAAGGTCGAATGCGGTATAAAAGCTGGAGTGAATGATTGCCTGGGATTAGTTGGTAGCGGTTAGGACGAGGGCTATCCTGGAATGTGAATATTGGAGACCGAATAAAAGTATTGAACGTAAACACGAGTCGTTCTTGAGTTGAAACTAACCAGGACGTAACAACTGGGAGGTGGGGGGAGGATTTTTGTAACGAGGAGGTGGAGTTCAGAAAGTGATCATACACTCCTTATTTTATAAAGTAATGTTCACTGTCCTGTCTCAACAAACTAGGCTATCTTTATGATTAAAAAATATTATCCAATCAGCGATTTTTATCTTAGAATAAGGAAAGACAACACTGTTCTAAAAATAAACTATCGAATCAAACCAGCGGAGCGATTTTATCAATTTATTTTCTGAAAGTAGTATGTCATAGAAGACACAACGTAGACAGCTGTCTATGTTAGGGGTCATCCATAAATGACGTCACGCCTTTTGACGATTTTTACCTCCCCCCCCCCTCCCCTCCGTCACACATTGTTACAAAAAGCCAAACCCCCCACCCCTAAAATGACGTCACCCCTCAACCTACACCCCCCCCAGAGTTTCTTCCAGGCATCTCTTCGGGGGGGTCGAAGCCCCCCCGAAAATTTTTATGAAATTTATATAATTTATATAGAAAATATATACTTTTAACAGTGTCCGCCCCCCCCCCCCCCCCCCCCGAAGAAAGTCTACCGCCCCCCCGAAAATTTCAAGTGCCCCCCCGGAGAAAAAAGTCTGGAAGAAACACTGCCCCCCCCCCCCCCCCCCCGCTTAAAATTGCAGTTGAATTTTTCTTAACACATCGCTATTTTTTTCCAAAATCGTGTTTGAACTTTACGTAGCTATATTATAATAATACGAGCCGACTCACGGCGTATCATACGCCGCTATTTAGTTTTATTTTCTACTTTTCAGCAATTCATAATTTGTGAATTCGACAGTACCAATGCTGCCACTGAAAATATTTGCTTTAAAACACTATCAGATGGTCGTTAAGGACGATACCCCCTCCTTTCCCCCCAACCACTACCCCCCACACCCCTTGAAAGCAAACTCCTCTTCGTTACCTTCCCTAAGTTTAAAATCGTTTCAAACTACATTATCTGCCCCTAATAGCCGTCACTAAACCCGGCTCTACGATTGTAAACATTTAGCGTGAACCACAGCTCACCAGACTTCCTAGAGAGGAAGAGAGGTGACTGCAAGGCGCGCTTACAACTTGTTTTCTAACGTCTCCAAGAAGAGAATCTATAATACAAGCGGGCTGTGTCTGTCCTTCCTTCCGTCATCGCTATAGCTTTTGGAACCATAAAAGTAAACAATGCACCATGCAGTGCTTTTCAGTGCATCGCAGCGTCTTATTATAAGTAAAGGAGTTTTTACTCTTTCGCTTAACGTCAAAAAATATTTAATACACGCACACTGCTAAAACATATTAAAAAGATTAATGTCAAATATCATTTCGTTTAGATTCCCAGAAAAAGTGGATACATTTTAATAACATAATAACAGTAGGGTAGAAAAATCAAATTAATTTAACTCTTTTTTTCTAATTTTGAAAAGCGAGGTAATTTAAAAATAAATTAAACTCACGCTAATAAAAAAAAATGTGAATGCAAATCTACGGACGTTCTAGAAGGAATTAGTGTTGCAATAATATAATTAGCAAAATGTGAATGCAAATTGTGCGGATGTGGAAGAAGAAATTATTGTTAGAAAATTATAATTAGCATGGATTGATAAAATGCAGTCTTTATTTTATTCACTAAATGTACTGTTTACTACTTATCATTTTTTAATCAACTATTCCGCACTATTATAGACGCGTCATCGCGTTCATTGGGTACGCAATGGTTTTAGTTATGAAACTCTATTGTAAATTTTTTAAATTTAAAATACTGGAAAAAAATGCGTGGATTGATAAAGTGATAGATCTATATGGTAGGTAAAACAGGGATATTTTAAATATTGCCTATTATTTATTGTATATTATTTATTATTATTCTATCTTTCGGTTTGCGGACAAGTTGGGGGTTTTATAGGAGAGGCGTAGCGAGGGGGGGGGGGGGGGGGCATATGTCCCCGGGTACCGACCTTAGGGGGCGCCAAAGTGGGTTGGAAAAAATTTGCGGGGGGGGGGGGGGGGGGGGTGCAAAATCGAAAGTTTGAGCGGGGGGGATTTCAAATCAAAAGTGGTGCAAATCGAAAGTCTGAGGTGGGGGGTGCAAATCGAAAGTTTGAGGGAGGGTCAAATCGAAAGTTTGTCCCCGGGCGCCGGAAAGGGTCGCTACGCCTCTGATTTATAGTCATTCACTGTGTCAGACGCGTCCGCCGGCGCTCAGAAAGGGCGCGATTAGGCGCTACGGGCTAGACTGTGAGCAATATGCCTTTATGATTGCATTTAAATTGTGTTAATGTTATGAGTGTTTTGTTTGTTTTTTCGTTTGTGTTTTTTTTTTGCGTTCGTTTGTGTTGTGTTTAGTTTTGTTCTCTTCCCAAGTTGGTACATTTTAAAAAGATTTACCGTGGCGGAGCACGGGTTGCAGCTAGTTATATATAGATCTAGATAGATCTACTATACATATAGATAATTAAAATAATCGAGTAGAGATACAAAGTCCCAGCTGGGTTGATTTTGGTTTATCTTATTTTTGTAAACACATTTCTCTCGTGTCGGACAAACGAGGAACACTTCACATTCTAAATCAAGGGTTTGTGATTTTTTTATTTCTAGATCTAGATTCTAGATCTAATCTAAATCTCGATCTAGGCCTGTAGTATATTTAAAACAGATCTAGAATCTACTAGAATTTAGATCTAGATCTAGATCTAGTTGAAGGACTTCTTCAACACAAGATCTTAGGGGTAAAACTCCATTTTAGCGTATTTTATTCCCCGCTTCACGTTCACCTCCAGTTGAGCGTATTTTATTATAAACACAACCGAAACACACAAAAACGTCAGGAAAACACTAGATCTACTTATTTTTTTAATGAATGTGATTTTAATTAGATCTAGAAAAGGTAAAAAAAAAACATAAAAAGCATTAGAACTGTTCCAATTAAATATCGAATCTCGTGTAATCGTCAGCGGGAGAAAAATCCTGACACGGTCGCGGGTTCACCGTGAGTTCACATTGACATTGAATTATCAGCATACGTCATAGCTCGGGCAATTGCTATTTGAAATTGTGTTGGCCTCACACTTTTGGGGTCATTGTAAGTTCATTAATGTTTATTTATAGTATCATGACTGGGAGATACTTGTAACAATACAAACTTAACCGCCTTGCAATTGTGAGTTACGTTTACGTCTTACGTACTTCACCCATTGCCATGAAAATTCTGACACACGAACATTGCACATTCAATTTTCAAAATTTGGATTTTTCTCACGTTTTAACAAAACTAAATTATCAAAATCTAAAACAAAGTCAGTCTCTTTGTTTTTTTATTCATTTTTATTATTTTTTTAATTTAAAACAAAAATACAATACAAATAAATGAATCATGTTTTCCTAATGTTTTGGTGTGTTTCGGCTGTTATAATAAAATACGCTCAACTGGAGGTAAACAAGCAGCGGAGAAATAAAATACGCTAAAATGGAGTTTTACCGATCTTAGGACCTAGATTCTAGATCTAGATCTAGATCTAGATTCTCAGTAGGAGCAAGGCATTGCCACACAAATTTTGAAATTAAATTTTAAAATTGTTTAAAATTAAGCAACGCAACTCTTGAACTCACACACTGAACAAAACAAAACAACTGTCAACTCAACACTCAGTCTCTAGACTCTAGTCAACTGTGTCTAAAAATGGAGAAGTGCCTGAGTCCACTGCTAGTTTAGTTAGTAGTACTAACTAGTACTACTAGATCTAGATCTAGTAGTAGTAGGTCTAGTGCTAGGCCACTAGAAACTCTAGTCTAGTGACTAGTCTGCCAGTCATCATCATAGTACTTAGTACTAGTAACTAGTAGTAGTACTTGTGACTCTCTAGTGACGAGTGTAGCTATTCTAGCAGCATCTAAAATCTAGCTACTGTAGCTAGACTTTAGCTGCTAGCTAGTAACTAGTAGCTAGTGCTGCTAACTGGCACTGCTGCTAGCTCCTGTCCTGTAAGTGAGAATTTCACTATGTTATTAATTATATATTAATTATTATGTAAATTAATTAAACTATTGTTGACTTGAAATAAACTAAAAAAACGAAGTGACTAGTCTGAAAAAGTTTTTGCCCTCTAGCCTAGGCTGGTTGGCAGAAGACGCAAAAAATGCAATGACCATAAAAAGGCTTAACATGGGCTGAAATTACCCTTAAGAGCTGTGCAATGGGTTGAAAATACCCTAAAGCCCTAAACAGCTTTCCAATCGGCTCATATTACTCTTTTACTAAAAGACTTTTAGCCTTATTCTTCTAACAAAACTAACCGTATCATGTGGTTGAGCGTTTACGCTTTGGGTGGATCGTCAGGGGGATAGAATTTAGTTTATCTAGAACTAGGAAAGAGATCTACCGATCTAGTCTGTCACTGTAAGCAAAGTATAGCATCTCTTTGAAAAATATTTTTAATAGCATTCAAATCTACTAGGCCTAATATGTATCATGTTACTCAGGTATAACATTACAGTAACACATATGACAGTATTAGAAGAGTTCATTATTATTTTAAGTTAAATTTTGAGCAAATTTAAGTTATTTGCTGTGCATTCTAATAAACCTACTATGTAGTGGTAGTACACTATGTAGTAATAACATATGGCATAAGTAATATGGGTAGGTGAAGATAATCTGAATAATTTAATAAAGGTCAGCTCATATAGTTTAAAATGAAATTTGAATTACAATACAATTATAATGACTACGTAATATTCAATAATAAATTTCGTTTAAACTGTTGCCTGTTATCCTAATTTCCTTTCTTTAAATGTAAGACCATACTTATTTCAGATATTGGATTGATCTATTCATCAGGTTTTAAAAATGCTATGCAAAATTAAAGTAACAGCAGTTTAAAAAACCCAGCAATAAATGCAACAGATGGATCAAAGTTGAAAATAAATTTCATTTTACTCAGGACCAGAGGAGTAGTGAGGGGGGGGGGGGGGGGGGGGGGTGTGTGGACCGCACCAGGTGACACCATTTAGGGAGGGGTGACACCAAGGCAAAAAATAGCAAAATATATAGAGAAAAACTTGAGTGGGGGGGGTGCAAATCGAAAGTTTGAGGGGGAGGGGGATGCAAATCAAAAGTTTGAGGGGAGTGGTGCAAATTGAAAGTTTGAGGGAGGAGGGGGTGCAAATCAAAACTTTGAAAGTTGGTCCCCGGGAAGGGTTGCTACGCCTCTGGGGGGTGACACCCTTAAGTGCCGCACCGGGTGACACCCGACCTCGCTACGCCACTGCTCAGGACTCACAAAAATATAAAGAACAAAGAAGCCCTTTTTTTAAAATGTGTAGTTTTTTTTTTAGTTAAAGCCCATACTTTTTATTTTTGAACTAATATGATAATAGTAATTTGGGATTGTTTGGTTCTGTGTCAATAAGTGCCATCCATAAAAAACTTAGAGTAAAATAAGATTTCAGACCTAATATATTAATAAAGCAGATGAAATTGAGTTCACCTGAATCTGTCAGTGTGTGCTCAACAAATAAAGAAATAGTCTGGTTTGTTCTGTGTCTACACATCTTTACTTTCCCTACCTTAAGTCAGGTGTCCATCATAGCTGGTTGATGTCATATCTTTTTGTAAATTAAAAACAAAACAAAATATTTGAGTGGAATAACATGCATTAAATACAATCTTGCATAGAGTACAGTATCATGTTTTAATCATTTAACAATTTTTTTCTTCCAAAATAGGACCCTAATGGAAAACTATGAATAATGCACTTGTGTTATGATGAGATCACAGCACCAACCTAGAGGCCAGACAGTGGACCAAATAGTTTACTCTGGACTCTTAGTTGTTATAACAGTGAGGAAAAACTAGAAGTGTGTGACTACTCTTAATATTTATGACATGAAAAGTATGTTTTTTGTCTTACCCCTCTAAATGACTAGGCCCCTACCCCTTTTTAAAATGGAAAAGCCTCCACATTGTAATGGTATTTAACAAAGGTGTTATGTTTGGCTTATTGTGAAAAGAATATGCATAGCTGCATAAGTCAGCATTCATGTTTTTGAAGAACATGTTTATTTACATTTCTTGATTATTTCTCTACTTGATTATTTCTGGAAATATTTTCAAAAAAATTATTTAATTATTTAGTTATGGAGCTAAAGAATAGAAAAAAACGAGAAGCTGATATAGAAGTATTACCAAGTGTTTTAGGGATCAAGCAAGAACTATATGTGGACAACAAGCCAGAAATTTTGAATATAATTTCAGCTGAATACATAAAACAAGAGGAGTTTACAGAAACTGATGACACAAAAGCAAATGTATTGTCAACATGTGAAAACAAAAATCATGATTTATTATCAGAATTTACAACACATGTAGACAACAAACCAGATAGACTTGATTTATTTTCAGTTTTTGAAGATATAAAACCTGATGGTTTAAATGCAGGGCTAAGCCTATCACTAGAGACAACTCATGCTGACAATATTTCTCATATAAAGACAGAGTTATCAACTGATTTATCAGAGCTTAAGGATATGCTTATAAGCAACATTGAAAATCCAACATCAAATCAGGTTGAATTATTAAAGAAGTGTAAGAAGCAAAACTTAAAATCTTCAAAGCATAAAACTCTTCCAGTTCTAGTAAAATGGAAAGAATCACACACAGATGTGAGGTCATATGAGTGTAATGTGTGTCATAAAAAGTTTGCTACTAGGACATATCTAAAACAACATAATAAAGCAATTCATTTAGGAGAAAGGTTACATGAATGTGGAGTCTGTCATAAAAATTTTACTACAAGAGGTAATCTAAATCTACATATAGCAATTCATTCAGCAGAAAAGAAACATGAGTGTGATTTATGTCATAAAAAATTTGCTTCAAAAAGTCATCTAAATCAACATAAAGCTATTCATTCAGCAGAAAAGAAACATGAGTGTGATTTATGTCATAAAAAATTTGCTTCAAAAAGTCATCTAAATCAACATAAAGCTATTCATTCAGCAGAAAAGAAACATGAGTGTGATGTGTGTCATAAGAAATTTATTTCAAAGAGTCATCTAAATCAACATAAAGCTATTCATTCAGCAGAAAAGAAACATGAGTGTGATGTGTGTCATAAGAAATTTGTTTTAAAGAATCATCTAAAACAACATAAAGCTACTCATTCAGCAGAAAAATCACATGAGTGTGATGTGTGCCATAAAAAGTTTACCACCAAGCATAACCTAAATATACATACAACTATTCATTCAGAAGTAAAGCTACATGAATGTGAGGTGTGTCTTAAAAGATTTTCTAGAAAGTTCTCCCTAAATCAACACAGAGCAATTCATTCAACAGAAAAGTCTCATGAATGTGATGTATGTCATAAACAATTTGCTTCAAAGAAGTATCTAAATAAACATAAAGCAATTCCTTCACTAAATAAACATAAAGCAATTCATTCAGCGGAAAAGTCTCATGAGTGTGATGTATGTCATAAAAAATTTACAACAAGGGCTTACCTAAATATACATAAAGATATTCATTCAGAGGTATATGAATGTGATGTGTGCCATCAAAAATTTACCACCATTTTAACTCTAATTAAACATAAATCAATTCATTCAGCAGTTAAGTCACACGAGTGTGATGTGTGTCATAAAAAGTTATCTACCAAGAGTAACCTCAATGTACATAAAACCATTCATTTACCAGAAAAGTTACAAGAGTGTGATGTATGTCATAAAAAATTTGCAAAAAGGGCTACCCTAAATGAACATAAAGCCATTCATTCAGCAGAAAAGAAATATGAGTGTGATGTGTGTCATAAGAAATTTGTTTTAAAGAGTCGTCTAAATCAACATAAAGCTACTCATTCAGCAGAAAAATCACATGAGTGTGATGTGTGCCATAAAACGTTTACCACCAAGCACTACCTAAATATACATAAAACAATTCATTCAGAAGTAAAGCTACATGAATGTCAGGTGTGTTTTAAAAGATTTTCTAGAAAGTCCTCCCTAAAGAAACATGGAGCATTTCATTCAGCGGAAAAGTCTCATGGATGTGATGTATGTCATAAACAATTTGCTTCAAAGAAGTATCTAAATAAACATAAAGCAATTCCTTCACTAAATAAACATAAAGCAATTCATTCAGCGGAAAAGTCTCATGAGTGTGATGTATGTCATAAAAAATTTACAACAAGGGCTTACCTAAATATACATAAAGATATTCATTCAGAGGTATATGAATGTGATGTGTGCCATCAAAAATTTACTACCATTTTAACTCTAATTAAACATAAATCAATTCATTCAGCAGTTAAGTCACACGAGTGTGATGTGTGTCATAAAAAGTTTTCTACCAAGAGTAACCTCAATGTACATAAAATTATTCATTTACCAGAAAAGTTACAAGAGTGTGATGTATGTCATAAAAAATTTGCAAAAAGGGCTACCCTAAATCAACATAAAGCCATTCATTCAGCACGAAAGTTATATGATTGTGATGTGTGCCATAATAAATTTATTGCCAGTTCTACTCTAATTAAACATAAGGCAATTCATTCAGCACATAAGTCATGATTGTGATGTGTGCCATAAAAATTTACCTACAGGGGTAACCTAAATAAACATAAGACAATTCATTCAGCACAAAAGGTCAAATGAGTGTTATGTGTGTCATAGAAAGAAAGTTTGCTACAAGGATTTACTAAATTACAACATGAAGCTATTCATTATGAAAAAGCACCAATTGAGTGTGATGTACATCATCAAGGGTTTTCTTGAAATAAAAAACTAAATAGACATAAAAAAATTCATCTCATTGCATGAGTGATTTGTGCTATTAAAAGTTTGCTACAAGGATAATCTTTATCAACTCAAAGCAAGTTATACAGCAGAGAATGCAAGAGTGTGATTTGTGCCAAAGAAAGTTTCCTTTGATAATGACTCTTAAATGTCATCAATTAATTGATTCAGAAATATGTTAAATTAAACATTTATGAATATAATAAAGTATGTATAAACAAATCAATTCATAAATAGATTAAATTATATTTGTATAGTGTAAAATGCTATTTATGAGGTATACTAAAATTCTGTCCAATTTCAATGAACCTTTCCCCCTCCCCTAGACGTTCACAAAAATTTAGTAGACCTCCCAAAACTTACTACCAATTTACTTTTTTGGACTCCATCTCCGTGTGGACGTCATAAATGGATAAGCCCTAAGCAATACAGACAATATGAGTATAAAGTGTTTCATAATAAAGTTTGCTTTTATCAAGCAAATTATTCAAGAAAGGTCAAATATATATTCTTTATGTGAAAACAAAAATCTTGATTTCTTTATGAGACCTTAAACTTGAAATAAATTAACAAAAAAAACAACCAGATAAACAATGTGTTTTCTCCATTTTAAAATATAAAACCTGATGTTTTAAAGCAAAAGATATATTTGACTGCTGTGTGTCTTAGCAAGTTTACTTCAAAAAGTCCTGTAGAAATAATTCATTCAGGAGAGAAGTCATATTTTACTTATTTCCAAAAAAATCTGATTTTTTTTTGTGCTTCACCATGTCCATTTGAAAAATATTCCTTGTTATTACTTTTAGTGAAATTTGCATGATCTGTGTGTAATATTAATATATTATATATTTATGAATATCATCCATGTTGTGAATTATTTCATTTTTGCAATTTGTTTTAATTAATTCTAGAATTTTTGTTTGCTACTTCCTTTGATAATCTTGTTAAAACTTCATTAAAATCAAAACCATTTACATAATAAAGTTTAATTGTTTTTTTTCTTCTGAAAAGTTGGTAATTTTGTATGTGTCTGTACTGCAAGTATCAATTTTGTGCCCACCTCCCATTTATTTATATTATAATTATTAATGTTAGTGCAAAAAAACACTTCACCAGTTTAAAAGGTTGGTGGCGCTTTTTTATCAGTCACTACAGACACACAAAGACATACTGACAAACAGAGGCGTATCCAGGTTTTCGTTGTAGGGGGAGCGAAAAGATAAAAAAAAAGGCGCCGAATTTTTAACACGTTCTATATATGTGTATTATATATATATATATATATATATATATATATATAATTACTAGCTGTATGTCATTACTTCGCTATGATGTAAAATAAATTGAAAGTAGCACTCTGAAGAAATAAGAAAAAACACACAATGTAGGCCGACATAACAAAAATTGTATCAATCTAAAGAAATATATATATATATACACACTACAACCAAAAACAATGAACGTAACACAATCTGTTTTGTAATTCTTGTAAAAAAAATTTCTTACATAATAATTCCTGGGAAATTATTTAAGACAAGTGAAATAGGGGAAATAATCACTTTCTTAATATAAATATGTATATATCTAGACATTTAATTATAAATGTCAAAACAAAAAAAAATAATTACTTTAGAATATAATGAAATTGTTTAACACTATTCGTGTTTACAAAATGTTTTTGTCTATAATCAGAATTTAATATATTATCATCATAAATGCTAAAGTATTACAGCATAATGAAAGTTTTTAAAATCAGAGTTGGTGTAAAAACACGCTTTTCGATATATTAGTAAAACATTCGGAATAACAGCCTACATTTAACTAAATAACGGTGTTTTAGTTCAGATAATATATTTTAATTAACTACTGCTTCTTTGAATTTAGAAAAAGCTGCACATTAAGCCTACTACAAATCACTGATCTACGACCAGATCTACAAGCATCTGTTGTATTGATGTAAATACTCTGTTAGGGTAATCATGGAAAAAAATCTCATAGGCGCTGAGCAAAATGTGATTTTACAGTTATTATTTAATAACATTGATACACTAATAACGAACACCTGTATTAGTGGGGATGGTGAAATTGTTTCCTGGATGCTTTAAGATTTGATGTCCCTAAAATTAACAGTGACCTGAAATTATAATCGGACAATGTTGTTCTCAAATTGTTCTTCACGAATTTCATTCTTGAAAATGTTTGTTCACACAGGTATATTGATCCAAAAATTAAAAGGTACCTTGATGGAAAAGTTTTTACATTGGGAAAGTCTTCCTTTATGCAAAAATTTGTAAAAATCCACTAGCCCTTCTTTGAATTTTTCCTTAAGGATATCATTTGCTTGCAACTAAATTTCAGTAATTTTTTTCCGTAGACAAAGAGTTCTCCACAGGCTGGATGAGAGTGCCTAGCTGGCCATAGTTTGGAGACCTCTGGTCTATTCTAATTCTAATGACAAACTTCTACATCCGGTAGCACATAGGGCAAATATGTCAGCCATGTCGCTGATAGAAGCCTTCAATGATTCACAGCTTTAATGAATACATATATCAACAACAGAAAATTCAAATAATAGCGTCTAATTAGAAGAGGTTCCGCCACCGACCGGAAATATAAAGTGCCCTCCCCCCACCCCGGAGCAAAAAGTCTGAAACAAACACTGCTAATGGAGGCGAGCGAGTTGACGAGATTCCTTCCATAATGTTGTTGTCATGGAATAAAAACGTGCTTTTTAGATTTAGACCGTAAAAAAAATAAAAAATAAAAACTTAAGCCTAAAATTAATTTAGAAATTTTATATTCTTAGAATAAATGCTATAAAAGTTGCAAATCCAGAGAACTTGAAAATAATTTGTTGAGTTTAAGGCTACATTTCTATTTATTTTCATCAAGCCTAAGTTATAACCGGGTGTTTCACTTTCGTAAGACAAATATTGATTGGCTGTACAGTAACTTAGTAATCGATAACTATTTGTTTACAAAACTTTGCAGATCAAGTTTTTAAATTACAATGCAAATTTAAAACCCCATGACCTAGTTTTCTATTTTTAGCTTACAATGTGTACAATAAAATCTATGGCAGCCTATCCAATAGCAGGATGCCATGTTTATGTCGCCATTACACGTGAAAACCAAATTGTTTTTGCTTTTTTTTAAATTTTTATTTAGTTACCGAAAATATTATAAACATCAAATACATCCAATCTTTAGTAAAGTCCGAAAAAAACCAGACAGGCAGGATTTTATAACCATATTAATTGTAAATACGCTGTGCATGATTTTTTAATGAATTTATACACCTCTCAAATACCTTTGAGACTTTTCTCGCTGGTGTCCATTAGATTTAGTAGGCTACCACAGGGTGTTGTTGTGGCGATGTTAATAAAAACTAGTTTGCACAGATATATTTTGTAACAAAAATTCCCAATGTTACTGAATTTAAAAAGTCTCATTATTTTAATTATTAAAATATTAGGCCTAATTAATCTTTAAAATTTAATGTTAAAGGTTAGTGTAAGTAAATGTTAGGTCATACCAAGGGTGAGCAAAGTGCGGCCCACGGGCCAGATTTTTTCGTGGCCCGCCAGACATTTAGAAACCCTGCCTTGAACTGAGATTTGCTTCATGTCCGCTACCAAATTAAGTGAAGCCATGAATCCTCAGAAAAAGCAAAACATTGGTGATGAATCCCTGTGTGTTTAATGAAGAATATGCACACAAAAATGTGGGTATAGTTAAGCTTAAAAAAAAACAACAAAGTTTCAAGCATAAGACGCAGACAGTGATGTCATTTCATTGCATTTTGCATTAGGAAAGCATGTGTAAAGCTGCACTTGACTTAAAGCATGTGATAGAACCTGTTGTAAGCGTGGTTAACCTGCTTTTAAACAATTGTATTAAATGCAACCAAGCTCATTTACTTAGGCAACCATCTTATTTAAGTTGTTTTTTTTTTTTTGTAAAAATATAGTAAGAGATTCAGGTGAAACCACTCTAACTTACAGATTGCCGCTTTTTATATAGTAAATGTTGCTCGCAAACACTGCTGTTCAGTTATCTATAATATTTGACTCAAATATCACACTTTACTTCTATTTAAGCCTTAACAATGAGTCGTTTTTGCACATTATTAGCCTCAGCCAATTTTACACACCTAAAACGATAGATTACCTATTTTTGTTTCCAGCACCATCTATTGATTTGTTTTTTTTTTATTGTTTTTTTTTTTAAGGATTTGTCCCTGACTTGATAATTGATGGTAATTTATTGTTGAATTATGTTAAATCTTGCATAGATTTTAGTACTTTAAAAAAAATAATATTATTAGCCTAGTAGGAATAGTAGGCCCTAATATTAGATTCTGCGATAATCTATCGCCAATAGATACAAGGCTTGTAATGTGAAAAGAAGGTGCCTAATTAAATGTTGGTAATTATTTCACATTTTTAGGAGGATGTATGTTTTGAAAATTACAAAAATGTTTCCAATTTCCATTATGTACCTGTTTTAAACAATTGTATTTCAACTTTTCAGTAATAAATATAGACTAGCAATGTTTTCATCAGATGCAACTAAAACTCGTTTACTTTGACAGCCATCTTGTTTCAGTTTTTTGTTTGTTAAACCACTCTAGTTTATAGATGGCCGCTGTCTATAGCAAATCTCTCTCGCAAACACTGCTGTTTTACACAAGCTTTTATTTAACTTACTGTCTCTGTCTGTAAGTTGTCAGTCTGTCTAGATCAAAACGCCCGAGGGAAATTACGGGCACTTCTAACTGACAGATACGGTTCGTAGTTGGTACCTGGGTTTAAGAAGACAATTCAACATACATTAAATTTGACTTAATTGGTTGCCTAATTACTTTTTTATGAATGAATTAAAATCATGTCCAAATTAGTAGGCTGTCTCATCAAACTAATCCACACTATTATACACGTGTCATCATATTCATTAGGTGCGCAATGGTTTTTAGTTATGCAACTCTATTATAAATTTTAAAAATTTAATGTACTGAAAAAGAAATTCATAAAAACGTTTTAATAACAAGCTTTTATGTAATAATGCACTAAAAAGTAGAAAATAAATTATACACTACTATTTAAATAACTATAAAGAAAAGCGTGGATCACTTTAGTATATATTGGATACCTTTACTGATATTTAGGAAGAAACCCACGCTTTTTTAAAATAGTTATTTAAATAGTATTGTATAGGGGTCAGCGTGGTCGAATCGGTAAAGCTCATGGTTGCTAAACCGAAAAGTCTCGAGTTCGAACCCTCGGGCAGATGAGTCTCGTTAGCTGGGGACTGCCGCTCTTCTAGGAGAGATCACTCAAAAATCAAACTACTGCTGTCTTGTAGTTTGTTCTTAGTTGGACAAAGGCTATGGAAGCAAATCCAAAAAAGAAAGGCAGGCTGATATTGGAGTCAATGGCCTATATGGCGCATAACCTGTTGACACGTATCCTTAATTGTGATGGAGGCGTGGTCGAGTCGGCAAAATCTCATGGTTGATAAATTCGAGTTCCAGTTCAAACCCTCTGGTAGACAAGGCTCGATACCCTCCAACACTAACAATTAAGAACGAACAAGAAGAAGAAGCAGTGTATAATTTTTTAACTTACTGTCTCTGTCTGTCGTCAGTTAGATCGAAACGGCAGAGCTAAAATTTCGAGCACTTCTAACTGACAGATTCTGTTCAAAGTTGGCACGTGGGTCAAGACATGAAGACAATGCAATCTGACATTAAATTTGACTTATTGGATGTATAATTAATTGTTTATGAATTGATTAAAATTGTGTCCAAATTAGTAGGCAGTCTCTTCCAGCTATTCCGCACTAATATACACGCAGTCATGCAACTATATTGCATTAAAAAAAATCTGTCTTAAATTGATATATTTAACCATTGTTTTGGGTTTATTATTCAGTTATCTATCATATTGGAGAACTATGCATTCCAAACAACAGCTGTCAATGAAAGAAACAATGTTTGCATGACATTCACATGTCATAGTCCAGTCCATGTATTTCATTAATTAATTGGTAATGTAACCTTAGGCCCAAGGCTAATATCAACTTTAATGTATCACGCCCTTTAAATCTTAATAATAGAAACATTAACATAAATATATCAAGGAAGACCAATAAAAGTAATATTAATGTAAATCAAACTATCATAATTAAAAAACCACTACATAGTATAAACAGACGTACATTTTTATGTCAGGCAATTGAGTGTTATTTTTGTTAATGATATTGTACAGCTACATTTGCTTTGATAACCAAAACAAATATTTAAGAAATACAGTACAAAGAAAATGAATTAGGCATAAAACCAAACATTGGAATAATTAAGTATGATAAAATGTGTCCAATAATTTTTTGTTCTATTTTCTACTATCCCAAATCTCTTAACCACAGCGACCTATGACTTCAAGGTATTTAAGATTTTGTAGCAACGTTGTTTCTGTATTTATATAGCTTTATACATTTGTATCATTATATCTCCTTTAATCTGGTATTTGTAATTATTTTGACATGTTGTTGCATGTATATGTTAAAGCTTAATTTGAAAAACAACTAACCCTATCATTAACTGCTTATGTCAGCATACATATTTCTGGAAAAAAAGTATTATTTTTGTAAAAGTAAAGTTCCCTTTCAAACCTGATTATCTATGGGCATGTGAAGTAGAGTTCATCTGTTTCTGTAACCTCTGCATATGAAGGGATAGTTGGGTCAGCACTATGCCCAGCCACCTTTACTTTCCCTAACATGAGTTAGGTACCCATAAGAGCTGAGTGTACTCAGGGACGTTCTACTAACTTGAACCTGAATTCGAACTTGAGACTTTCTGGTTAGCAGTCTAACTCTCTACCACTAGGCCACCCTGTCCCATATTTATTATTGTCTAGAGATATTATTTCATTTTTTTTTTTTAAATATTCTTTCAGCTAAAGAAATGGAAGAAAGAGCAGCTGATTTAAAAGAATTACCAAGTATTTTAGGAGTGAAACATGAACAATCTGAGAAAACCAATGCATATATTGCCAATGTAATTTCAACTGGAAACATAAACCCAGAGGGATTTACAGAATGTTCATCTTTTTATGACACAAAACCACATTTATTTTCCACATCTGAAAACAAAAATCCTGATGTACTATCAGAATTTAAAACAAGTGAAGACCAAAAATCTTTTGAAGATGTAAAACCTGATGTTTTAAAAGTAGAAGTAAACTTTTTGCCAGTGGCAAATCTAAATGAAAATCTTTCTCACATAAAGACAGAGATATTAAATAATATAGAAGAGGTCAAGGATACGTTTATAAACATGGATAATTCAATATTTGATCAGTCAGAATTGTTACAGAAATGTAACAATCAAAACTTAACTATTTTAAAGCATAGAAGTCTTCTAGTAAATGTGAAGAAACACACACAGATGTAAGATTAAATGAGCATGATCTATGCGATAAAATTTTTTCTAGAAGTGCTCATTTGAAAAGAAATAATTTAACTCATTCTGAAGAGAAGTCACATGACTGTGATGTGTGTCATAAAAAGTTTACAAGAAGGTATGCTCTAAAAGAACATCAAGTTATTCATTCAGGAGAAAAGCTACATGAGTGTGATGTGTGTCATAAAAGGTTTGCAAGAAAGTTTAGACTAACCAAACATAAAACAATTCATTCAGCAGAAAATGCACATGAGTGTGATGTATGTCATAAAAAATTTGCAACAAGGACTCGCCTATATCACCATGAAGCTAATCATTCAGAAGAGTTGCTATATGAATGTGATGTGTGCCATAAAAAATTAGTTACCAGTTCTTCTCTAATTAAACATAAAGCTATTCATTCAGCACGAAAGTCATATGACTGTGATGTGTGCCATAAAAAGTTTACTGCCAGTTCTTCTCTAATTAGGCATAAAGTAATTCATTCTGCTTTTAAATCACATAAGCCATAAAAGGTTTTCTAGAAAGTCGAACTTACAGATACATAAAGAAATTCATTCAGTGGAAAAGCCTCATGAGTGTGATGTTTGTCATAAAAAATTTACATAAAGCTATTCATACAGGAGAGAGGAACCATGAATGTGATGTGTGCCATAAAAAGTTTATTACCAGTTCTTCTTTAATCAAACATAAAGCAATTCAGCATGAAAGTTATATAAGTGTGATGTCTGTCATAAAAAGCTTACTACCAAGAGTAACCTAAAGCAACATAAAACAATTCATTCAGCACAAAAGGTTACATGAGTGTTATGTGTGTCATAGAAAGTTTGTTACAAGGATTTACCAAAAATCAACATGAAGCTATTCATTATGGAAAAGTACCATATAAGTGTGATGTGCGTCATCAAGGGTTTTCTTAAAATAAAAAATTAAATCTACATAAAAAATGCATGTTATTGCATGAGTGATTTATGCTATTAAAAGGAGTAAACTTTACCAACACAAAGCAAGTTATACAGCACAGGTGGCATGAGTATAATTTGTGGCATAAAAAGTTTCGTTTGATAATGACTCTAAAATGCCTCCAATTAATTGATTCAGAAGTAGGTCAAATTAAACTTTTGTAGATAAAATAAAGTTTGTATGAACAAATTCATTCATTCATAGATTAAATTATGTTTCTATAGTGTAAATTTCTGTAAGCGGTCATCCATTTATGACGTCCACTAAAATGTTATCCACTTATGTTGAACCACTCCTCTCCCCCCCCCCCCCCCCCCCATGGACGACCACAACTTTGTAGATCTTGCAAAACAATAATACCAATTTACTATTTCAATAATATGTATTGTATACCTAAAAACTGATTTATATATATATAGGAAATATTTTAGATCTGTGTAAATTAATTCTTAAATGGATGACCCCTAAGCAATAGAGACAACATGAGTATAAAATGTTCCATAATAGTTTGCTTTTATCAAGCAAACTATTCAAGAGAGAGGCCAAATTTGTGTTCTTTTTGTAAAAAACAGTCTTGATTTCTTTATGAGACCTTAAACTAAAATGTTATCCACTTATGTTGAACCACTCCTCTTCCCCCCCCCCTTGCAAAACAATAATACCAATTTACTATTTCAATAATATGTATTGTATACCTAAAAACTGATTTATATATATATAGGAAATATTTTAGATCTGTGTAAATTAATTCTTAAATGGATGACCCCTAAGCAATAGAGACAACATGAGTATAAAGTGTTTCATAATAGTTTGCTTTTATCAAGCAAACTATTCTAGAGAGAGGCCAAATTTGTGTTCTTTTTGTAAAAAACAGTCTTGATTTCTTTATGAGACCTTAAACTTGAAATAAATTAACACAAAAAACCCACAGATAAACGATATATTTATCCATTTGAAAATATAAAACTTGTTGTTTGAAAGCAGAAATCTTTTCCTTACATAAAACTGTAAATGGCGTTTTCTTTTAACAAAAAAAGACTGCTGTGTATCTAAGCAAAGTTTAGGGGTCATCCATAAATGACGTCACACTCGTAGGGGGGAGGGGGGGGGGTCCGTAATTTTGTGACGATGTGTGATGAGGGGGAGGGGGGGGGGGGTCAGATGTTGCGTCGTCACATTTTTGCATTATAAAAAAGCAATGTTAGAAAACGAATTTTAGACGTTATTTCGCGTTTTAGACAAGTGTTTTAATAAATTGTAATAGTTTAGACAAGATTTTGGAAAAATATCGATGTTTTAAAAAAATTCAACTGCAATTTTGAGGGGGGTTGTAGGATGAGGTGTGACGTCATTTTAGGGGGGGGGGGGGTCTGGCTTTTTGTGACGACGTGTGACGGAGGGGAGGGGGGGAGGTAAAAATCGTCAAAAAAAGCGTGACGTCATTTATGGATGACCCCTTACTTAAAAAGAGAGGTCATAATCTATTTCATTTTTTTTTTGTGCTTCACCATGTCCATTTGAAAAATATTCCTTCTTATTACTTTTAGTGAAAATGTTAGTGAAATTTGCATGATCTGTGTGTAATATATATTTATGATGTTGTGATGTTTTTGCAATTAATTTAAATTAAATCTAGATTTTTGTTTTCTACTTCCTTTTAATAATCTTGTTAAAACTGGAATCCGGACAAAAGGCCGACATGAACAAAAGAACGACATGGACAAAAGGCCGACATGGACAAAAGGCCGACAAGTTTTATAAAACAACAAACTACAATTACGCACTTGTTTAATTTTTATTGAAAACCAGTTACATAATGATAAAGGTATATTATAAAATAGAAAAAATAGGGCCTAGTATGACAAATTGTATGCTATGCCACGTAAAAATTCAAGTGTAGTTGAAAAAAATATGAACAAATCCAAGGGCACAAATATAATCTACGCTATAAAAACTGAATTTTTTAAAACATTGTGCATCCAGGTGCAGTTCGCGCCCCCGCCCCATGATGTAACTGTACCAATACCCCAGAGAATTTTAACAAGTAATGTTATAAGCTGTTGCTAATGTAGTAAAAGACATCACTACCAATTGATTTCAGTTTTTAAAAAGTTTGTTGACTAGACTGCACTGTAGTTACTTTGTTACATTTTGTCTAATGTCATGTGTCAACTTGCCCCACCTACATATATAAATATAACATATTTTCTGTTTATACAACATGTAGGCATACTTGTATTTTGTTTATTAATATCAAATTTTTCTTTAATAACACTAACAAAAAACAAAACAAAAAACTTACCAATTTTGGCACACTTGTATCAAAATCACAACAGAATTAATGGATCCAACGAATATAGAATACACTTTTTTCACGCAATTCGCAATGGACGAAACTAAAATATAATTCAACGCTTTGTCGGTATTTAACATGTAGTTCAGTCAAAGGACGTGATCGTTCTACTTTATTTGGTTTCTTTGATTTCTTTGAGAAATATGGTGGTAACACCACCTTTCTGGTTATCCTTTGTACACTCCCGTCATCTCCAGTCGCATGGACCCCATTGTTCACCTTGTTCGCAACTAGAATGGTCTCTTGGCGTTCTACCTTGTTGCATGTGGGCGATGATGCGACGGCTTTTGGCTTGGTTCTTTGATGATAGTCTCACCTCGTTGACATAGAAGGAGCTATGAAAAACAGCAGTGACCGCATTTCGCAAAAATTAGGTGTTGATCCTTTGTGTTTAAGACACTCCAGTGATCTCCAGTCGCTTGTATCGGATGGTTCACCTTATATGGGTAGTAACTAGAATAGTCTCTTCTCTTGGTTTCACCTTATTTCATGCCGTACTTTGATGGTTGTCAAGATAGCAGCTATGCAGTAACATATATTTTGCGATATTAGTATTTTTAAATACTTTTCTGCCTTATGGCTGTCGGCCTTGTGTCCATGTCGGCCTTTTGTCCTACACCCGTTTAAACTTCATTAAAATCAAAACTTTTTACATAATAAAGTTTGTTTTTTTTCCTGAAAAGTTGATAATTTTGTATCTGTTTGTACTGCAAGAGAGCTGAGGTGTAGCGACCCATATCGGGCACCAGGCATGAAGTTTCAATTTTGTGACCACCTCCCATTTATATTATATTTATTCATGTTAGTGTTAGTGCAAAAAACACTCTTCCACAATTGAACATTTTGGCGGCGCTTTTTAACCAGTCACTAGTTTTTGCTTTGGTGCCACACTTTGACTGTGAATAATAATTTAATACTTTAGGTTGAAATGAGCTTTTAAATATTTTTTACCTCTTTTGGCACCCCCTTAGTGATGGCGCTCTACCCGCCCTCCCCTAGCTATACCACTGAGTGAGACTTAGCTTTAATATTAATCTGATATAACTTTTGAAAATAGTGTTTAAATATTATTTTAATAATAAATATTCCAAATAATTAATTAATATTTCGTTACTGTAAAAGATATGTCCGCAAACTTGATATTCACAATCTTAGAATCATGAGCTAATAACAAACAATATTAGTTCAATGGGTTTCTTTTCTGAGTGATATCGGTTATTTATTCCTTAATCCGATGTGAATTTTTCCGATTTTAGTCTTCAACTAGAATACCCGTCATCCGTTGGATAACTGTGGGTTTCGGGGGTCATCCTTCAAAAAACATCACGTCTGTCAGAGGCATAGCAACCCTTCCCGGCGCCCGGGGACAAACTTTTCGATTTGAACCCCCCCCCCCCTCAAACTTTTGATGTGCACCCCCCCCCCCCCCCCCACTCAAACTTTCGATTTGAACCCCCCTCAACCTTTCAATTTATTTTTCCAAACCATTTAGGCGCCCCAACATATGTCGTCCCCCCGCCCCCCCTTCCCCCCGCCTCCCCTTCCCCCCCCCCCCCCCCCCCCGCCTCCCCTCCCGCCCTCCCCCCTCCTCGTTACGCTACTGCAGTGTCACTTATCGTCACAAAAAACAGACCCCACATTAAAAAATATGTTTTTTATCTTTTAAAAACACCGAAAACTTTGATTTCGGACTATCCCTTCCTATACTGACGTCACAGGTGACCTACTCAACTCTACTTCACCTGCCCAGTGTCCCGCCAAGACTCAGGCAACATGTTTTTATCGTTTAAAAAACTATTCCAGCCGAGCATGTCTCTGACCACACTATCCTTTCATATGCTTAGGACAAAGAAACAGATGAACTCTACTTCACCTGCCTATATTAACATGTTGGTCTAGAACCTGTGCCACCCGCATGAGAGGCGCCTACACTACCAACTTAGCTATTTACTCGTGACATCACAAATGAATTTTTATACTATACTTTGAGTCTCCTTATGCAACTTGATTTACGCGCATAGATCTAGATCTAAGTCTAGTAGTAGTAACTTTCAAATTAAATTTTATCTTAAATTAGCCAAACAAAGATTTATATAAAATAATTAAGACCTGAAATAGATTCTAGATGTATTAAGGCCTGAAATAGATTCTAGATGTAGAATTTACATTAAGTCTAGATCTAGAATTTACATTAAGTCTAGTGACCTAGATCTAGGCTAGATCTAGGCTAGATTCATAACTTTCCTTCGACAGCTGATCTTTAGATCTAGAGAAATTTATTGTAAAACTAAATGAAAAAAGACAGTTGAAAATTGATATAAGTGTTGGAACGTAATAAATACAGCAAACGGACGTATTGTTAAAGTTATGACCGACAGAAAATTAGATTTAGAACGCGTTAAACTTTTGAATGGGAACACAATTTTCTTCGATAGACGCCGCCATTTTATTGTACTAAAGAGTAAACAAAAAACTGTGACGTCACGGTCCCGCCGAGTGTAGTGGTCGTTCTAAACTTTAAAAAAAATAGGGTTACTCTACGTATGAATAAATCAATAAATTAATTAACGTCTTTAAATAAATTTGTGATTAAGAGTCTGTCTGCATTAAAAAATTATTCTCTACCTACATACTATTTTACAGCTCTCCAGATAGAGTAGAACATATCACAATTCTCGATCGGACAAACAAAAAAAACAAAAAAAAAAACAAATAAATATTCAAACATGTAAACAAACTTGACTTTTAGTAGTATATAGATATAGATAATCTAAAATTAGGAGAGAGTGCGTGTGTGAGTTGAATTTACCCTAGAGTCTTGTTAACCCCGGTGTGTTCATGTATAGTTATCCCAAGGTCGAATGCGGTATAAAAGCTGGAGTGAATTATTGTTAGGGGTTAGTTGGTAGCGGTTAGGTCAAGGGCTACTCTGGAATGTGAACTACCTGTGGATTTCCAGCCAGATATTGTCAATGAAATTTCAGCTGAATACATAAAACAAGAGGAGTTTTCAGAAATTAATGATACAAAAGCAAATGTATTGTCAACATGTGAAAACAAAAATCATGATTTATTATCAGAATTTACAACACATATAGACAACAAACCAGATAGTGATACACTCAATTTATTTTCAGTATTTGAAGATATAAAACCTGATGGTTTGAATGCAGGTTTAAACCTATCACTAGAGACAACTCTAACTGATAATATTTCTCATATAAAGACAGAGATATCAACTGATTTATCAGAGCTTAAGAATATTCTGATAAACAACAATGAAAATCCAATATCAAATCAGGTTGAATTATTAAAGAAGTGCAAGACAAAAACTTAAAATCTTTAAAGCATAAAACTCTTCTAGTAAAATGTAAAGAATCACACACAGATGTGAGGTCATATGAGTGTAATTTGTGTCATAAAAACTTTGCTACAAGAAGTAAACTAAATCAACATGAGACTATTCATTCAGAAGAGAGGCTACATGAATGTGACATGTGTCATAAAATGTTTTCTAAAAGAGCTTATCTAAAGAAACATAAAACAATTCATTCGGCACAAAAATCACATGAGTGTGTTGTGTGTCATAAAAAAATTTACTACTAAGGGTAATCGAAACCAACATCAAATAATTCATTTCCCAGAAAAATTACAAGAGTGTGATATATGTCGTAAAAAACTTGTCTCAAAGAGTCATCTAAATCAACATAAAGCTATACATACAGAAGAGAGGGTACATGAATGTGATGTGTGTCATAAAAAGTTTACTACCAGTTCTACTTTAATTACACATAAAGCAATACATTCAGCAGTATAATGGATTGACGATAGAAGCATGTGGTTGTGTATAAAACGTTTATTGGGTCTAACTACATGGTGATAACCAGAGAGGACGGAAATGACGAGAGACAACTATTTATATCATGTAAGGGACATCACTCAAGATAACAATATAAATACAATACTAATACAGAAGAGTGAGTTCCCTTGACCTCACAATTATCTCAATCTATTACATCCCTTTACCCTTAGAACACAATAACACATCTCTCAATAGAACAATTGATAGTATCCTAAAATCACCAATTATATTGTAACATGAACACTATGGTAGATTACATCCTTACAAACAATGCACAATATGTTACAATACAAACAATGATGTCAAAGTCCTTTTGACCTTTAAAATCATAGGTCTAACTTATTTGGGACTTTGATTGTCCTGCTTGACCTTCTCAGTAGCTTTTGATTTGGTGACTCAATATTCTGACCATTTGGATTCTCTATCTCAGGAGGTCTAGGATTTAAATCATTAACTCCAGAATTTACATTTTCTGACTCTAGACAACTTGGTTCACTCATATCAACAGAACTTGGTTGTGGAACAAACTGAGTTGGTGTGAACTGTTCAGATTTGGTGGGATTGACAGATTCACACTTATTATCTGCACAAGTTATTTTTAACTGGTCTGCATATCTACGGACAATAAGTCCATCATTTGTTTTTACTTTATAAGACACAGGTCCTGTACATTGAACAATTTGACCTGGTATCCATTTTTCCTTTCTCCCATAATTTCTTAGATACACATTCTTATTAACACCAAATTCTCCTTCAATGAATGATTTGTCATGATTTAATGGAACTATTTTTGAATTGGCATCTGAAAGTATTAAATGGCAAAAATCTTTTTTTTTTCTTTTGATGTTACCCTTTTAGTTTCTTTAAGTGCTAATGATGTTAGCAAAGTTGTTTGATGATCACATTCCTTCTTACTAATGTATTTGAAATTGCCATATCACCATAATCATTTATTAAGTTACAAATACTTTGTTTAGGCAACTCTGACTGATAATGGACTGCATTTTCTCCATCTTTTATATTATCTTCACAAAGGGTTTTTATTTCTTATTTAATATGGCCTTAAGTCATCATTCACAGACTCTTCAGGCCAACCATTCTTACTGTACTCATGTACTTTTATTAAGCACTCATCTTTTTGTGTTTCTCTTTTAATATCATTCACATTTATATTGGAGTTATCCATGATAGTGAAGAGAACAAATACATCTTCTGGTACATAGCTCAGGCTTTGGTTTTTTAAAGGTAATCTACTAAGACTATCTGCACTATTCTCAGATCCAGGTTTGTATTTCAATTCATAATTGTATGCAGTTAGTGTGATAGCCCATCTTTGAATTCTTGGTGAGGCATGCTCAGGTAGGGTTTTGTTTTCTCCAAATAAACCTAGCAATGGTTTATGATCTGTAAAGATGGTGAACTTCCTACCAAACAGAAACCTATGAAATTTCTTAACACCAAAAATGATGCCTAAGCCTTCCCTATCTAACTGAGAATAATTTTTCTCAGCCTGGTTCAAAGATCTACTGGCAAAAGCAATGGGTCTGTCACCCTTCTCATCCATGTGGGACAAGACTGCTCCTACACCATCTGGTGAAGCATCACATGTTAATATAAGTCTTTTCCCTGGGTCATAGTGAGTTAGTAAGGTGTCAGCAGACAAAGCCTCTTTTGCTGTATTAAAAGCAGCTTCTTGTTGTTTACCCCAGTGCCAAGTTGCATTTTTCTGTAGCAGCTTGTACAGTGGTGATAGTTTACCAGACAGATTTCCTATGAACTTTGCATAGTAATTTATCAAGCCCAAAAAAGCTCTTAGTTGTTGGGTATTTTCAGGTTTGGGTGCTTCTTTAATGGCTTTTGTTTTCTCAGGTTGAGGTCTGATGCCTTGCTTGCTTAATATATAACCAAGAAAACTAATTTCTGTCAACATGAATTGACATTTATCTTTGTTTATCTTTAAACCTTTTTCACCAACAATTTTCAAGACTTTATCTAGTGTTTTAAGATGTTCAGTGTCATTCTTACCAGTTATGTACACATTGTCAAAGTACACACAAACATTTGGAATATCCTTAAAAATACTGTCTATGACAGCTTGGAAAATTCCAGGGCTAGATGATATGCCAAAACATAGTCTTTCATATTGGTAGAGTCCTTTATGTGTGTTTATTGTCGTATAGACTTTTGAATCTGGATGCAGTTCTAGTTGAGTGTAAGCATGACTAAAGTCTAATTCAGTGAATTTGTCTCCTCCTGCCAAATTCAAAGAAATTTCCTCAATGTTAGGTATAGGGTACCTATTTAGCTCTATTTGCTTATTCAGTGTAGTTTTATAATCTCCACAAATTCTTATAGAACCATCCTTCTTTAACACTGGCACAATGGGCGACGCCCAATCGGAATAGTCTACCTTCTTTATGATGCCATTAGATTCCAATCTACTTAGCTCATTTTCAATTTTATTCCTCATTGCATAAGGTGGAACTCTAGCTTTGCAGTATCTTGGATTTGTGTCTTTAACGCTTAACTTCACTGTTCTATCATTTAGTAAACCAGAATTGCCAAAAACACTTTTATTTTCAGATATAACTTTATCTAGAGAAGTAAGACTAGATTCTTTTACATTCTTCAATGAACAAATACTCTCCCAATTTAACTTAAGATCACTTAACCAGTTCCTACCTAGTAATGGTGGTCCATTTCCTTCAACCACAAGAAGAGGAAGTTTAACACTTTGACCATTATAACTTACATGAACCATACACTCTCCTATTACCGGAACATTGTCACCAGTGTATGTTGTTAGACACTTGTGACATGGCTGTAGAGGCACTGATCCTCCTGTGACAGCGTCAAAATCTTTCTTTGTTATGACTGTTAGAGATGCTCCAGTGTCAAGTTGGAAGCTGATGCTCTTACCGTTGATATTAACTAGTACATTGATGGGAGCATGACTTATTGATTTCACAGAGAACAGGTTGAAATCCGGCTGCGAATCAGTTTGAGCATTTTCACTGGTAGAGTGGTTCATTGGTTGGGTTAGGTAGTCTTGGTGAGAGTTAACATAGTGTTGCCCTTGGTTGCGGTACTGTCTTGACTGGCTAGATTTAGCAACAGACGAAGACTTTGCAAAGCAGGCCTTGGCAATGTGACCTTGCTTACTGCACTTATAACAAGTTGCTAACTTGAACTTGCACCGATGAGATGCATGGGGACCTTTGCATCGATGACATTTTTGATAATTATTACTAGATTTAGATCTAGGATTTGAACGAGCAGGCTGTTTAGCATAAGTTGGAATGCTCTGTTGGGGTTGATGTTTATTGACTAACCTGCAGTTTACTGCATGGATCCCTGAAGGTGCTAAAGATTTCGCCGCATCTGATGACTGCTGGAATGAAGTTGCAAGCTGTATTGCTTTTTCTAATGTTAGATCTGACTCGAGCAGCAACTTTCTTTGAATATCAGGGCTGTTTACACCTGTCACAAACTTTTCACATAGTCTGTCAGACAGCGTATCGCCGAATTCACAAAATTTACTTAAATGACGTAAAGCAGCAACATATTCTGATATTGACTCGTTTGGTTGACGAGTCCTACTGTCAAATCTAGCTCGACATAAAAACTTTGATGGGGTAGGCGCATGGTGGTCTGTTAGCAATTTGCTCAGCTCGTTAAAGCTCTTGGTAGTTAGACTAGCTGGTGCGCATAAGTCCTTTAGTAGCCTAAATTGTTGAGGCCCTATGACTGTTAACAAAACAGCTCTCTTTTTGGCTTCTATCGTCACGTTGTTTGCTTCAAGGTAAAAGCTTAACCTATCTAGGTAATCTTGAATGATTTCATCATTCGAATCAAATTCTTTTATTTGGCCATACAGCGCCATTATTCTAGAAATACTTAGCTAATAAGCTCTAGCAAACCTCTTTTTTGCGTAAGTAGGTGCTCTTTCTAGTAGATTTTTATCCTTCGTCGCCAGATATAATGGATTGACGATAGAAGCATGTGGTCGTGTATAAAACGTTTATTGGGTCTAACTACATGGTGATAACCAGAGAGGACGGAAATGACGAGAGACAACTATTTATATCATGTAAGGGACATCACTCAAGATAACAATATAAATACAATACTAATACAGAAGAGTGAGTTCCCTTGACCTCACAATTATCTCAATCTATTACAAGCAGAAAAGTCACATGAGTGTGATGTGTGCTATAAAAAATTTACTACCAAGGGTAACCGAAATCTACATAAAACTTCTGTTCATTTACAAGAAAAGCCACATGAATGTGATATGTGTCATAAAAGGTTTTCTAGAAAATCTTACCTCAAGCAACACCTAGCAATTCATTCAGCGGAAAGGTCTCATGAGTGTGATAAATGTCATAAAACATTTGCAAAAAGGACTAACCTAAATCAACATAAAGCTATTCATTCAGAAGAGAGGCTACATGAGTGTGAAGTGTGTCGTAAAATGTTTGCGACCAGTTCTACTCTAATTAAACATAAAGCAATTCATTCAGCAGAAAAGTCACATGAGTGTGATGTTTGTCTTAAAATGTTTTCTAAAAGAGCTTATCTAAAGCAACATCAAACAATTCATTCAGGAGAAAAATCACATGAGTGTGATGTGTGTCATAAAAAATTTACTACAAAGGGAAACCAAAATGTTCATATTCATTTACCAGAAAAGTTACAAGAGTGTGATGTATATCATAAAAAATTTGTCTCAAAGAGTCATCTTAATCAACATAAAGCTATTCATTCAGGAGAGAGGCTACATGAATGTGATGTGTGTTGTAAAAAGTTTTCTAGAAAGTCCTACCTAAAGCTACATAAATTAATTCATTCCACTGAAAGTTTACAAGAGTGTGATATATGTCATAAAAAATTTGCTTCAAAGAGGAATCTAAATCAACATAAAGCTATTCATTCAGGAAAGGGGCTCCATGAATGTGATGTTTGTCATAAAAAGTTTACCACCAGTGGTAACCTAAATCAACATAAAGCTGTTCATTCAGGAGTGTGATGTATGTCATAAAAAATTTGTCTTAAAGAGTCATCTAAATCAACATAAAGCTATTCATTCAGGAGAGAGGGTACCAGTTCTACTTTAATTAAACATAAAGCAATTCATACAGCACGTAAGTCATATGATTGTGATGTGTGCCATAAAGAGTTTACCTACAGGGGTAACCTAAATAAACATAAAACAATTCATTCAGCACTAAAGGTCACATGAGTGTTATGTGTGTCATAAAAGTTTGCTACAAGGATTTATTAAAAATCAACTCGAAGCTATTCATTATAGAAAAGTACCATATGTGTGATGGGCGTCATCAAGGGTTTTCTTAAAATAAAAAGCAAAATCGACATAAAAAAATTCATGTCATCGCATGAGTGATTTGTGCTGCTAAACTAAAAGTTTGCTGTAAGAGTAATCTTTTTAACACAAAGCAAGGTATACAGCAAGTGTTGCATGAGTGTGATTTGTGTCAAGGAAAGTTTCCTTTAATAATGACTCTAAAATGCCATCAATTTATTGATTCAGTCAGACATAGATCAAATTAAACAGTTATGAATATAATAAAGTATGTATAAACAAATTCATTCATAAAATGATTAAATTATATTTGTAAAGTGTAAAATGCTATTTATGAAGTCCACAAAAATATAATAGATCTTGCAAAACTTACACCAATTTACTGTTGTGTACCTAAAAACTGGTATACGGCTTTAGTATTTTCAATAATTGTCATTAGGCTTAAATATCAAAAGTAGAATCTAAAGATGTCTTTATTTAACACAGGTTATGTTGTTTTATTTCATTTTTTACATGCAGGATACCAGTTTTATGTTTGTTATTAACACGTTTTTCTTAACTCAGCTTCGCGTTTCTTTCTTTGTTTGTTTGTTTGTTGTTAAAATTGACAACGAAAATTAGCCCACTTCTGATTGCTCTAGAGGTCTGAAATTCGGCATGCAGGCTATTTTTGCCTAACAATTTCAGATGCAATAATAAAAACTAGCAATTAGCTTAATTAAATTACGCCTCAAGGACCCTAACATTGAGGACATGATTTCTAAAGATACCGACAAGACTGGAGGCCTATTGACAGTTACTTCGGCCCCAATCGCCGTGATCGTATAGTGGATAGTACTTCGCGTTGTGGCCGCGACAACCCAGGTTCGAATCCTGGTCACGGCATGTAGGCTGCTGTGAGTCTCGCGCTGCCAAGCTCACATAACAACTTCAGATGCAATCATAAAAAACTAGCAATTAGAGACCTAAATTAGCTTAATTAAATTACGCCCCTTCTCTGTTTAAAGCGTATCGGTCGCTCAAGATTTTTAGTCCGTGTATTTAAAAACACTTAGTCAAGTCATACTTAGTCAAGTCATACTTAATCAAGTCATTAGATAAAGTAGAAAATAAACAATATAAAAAACTTTTTAAAAACCACGTTTTTCATGTGTAGCAACGGACTAAAAAGGAGAAAATAAAATACTAAAAAAAAAACTTTAAAAAAAAAACACGTTTTTCTTGTGGACTAAAAAGTAGAAAAAATAAATTTTTCTTCCGACCCTAGGGGTTCTTGTGATGACTGTTCATACATTTGATGACAAAAAACGTCGGTCGGGCAGATGGGTCGGGAAATTTGATGGTGAACGTACCCGCGTTCAGATAAAATTCATACATTTGCTCTAGAGAGCGACCCATATCGGGCACCCGGCTTGAATATCAATTTTGTGCCCACCTCCCATTTATTTACAATATATTTATTCATGTTGGTGAAAAAAACGCCCTTCCCCAGTTGAAAAGGTTGGTAGCGCTTTTTACCAGTCACTAGTTTTTGCTTTGGTGCCACACTTTGACTCTATGTAATAATTCATTACCTCAGCTTAAACTGAGCTTTAAAATATTTTTTACCTCTTTTTTTAGCTCCCCGTTAGGATGGCGCTTGGGGCGGCCGCTCCACCCGCCCTCCCCTAGCTACGCCACTGCGAGAGAGTGAGCTTTAATATTATACTGGTGATGTAACTGATATAACTTTAGAAATTAATGTTTGAATATTTTAAAATTCCAAATAAATAATTAATACTTCTTTGCTAGTAAACTTGATATTAACAATCTTAGAAACAAGAGTTATAGACAAAAAATATATTTAAAAAAAACGTTTGAGGTACGTATGAGGTCGCCCATAAATATAAAAGACATCACACACACTGGGAGGTGGGGGAGGATTTTTGTAACTAGGAGGTGGAGTTAAGAAAGTGATCATACACTCCGTATTTTATAATTTTAAGTAATGTAGTAGGCCTAGGCCTACACTGTCTCAACAAACTATCGGTACGATTAAAAATATAGCATCCAATCAGCAATCCTCGTTACGTCTACCTATCGCGATTTTCATCTTAGAATAAATAAAGACAACATTATTCTAAAAATAAACCATCGAATCAAACCAGCGAAGTGATTTTATCAATATATTTTCTGAAAGTAGTATGTCATAGAAGACAAAACGTAGACAGCTGTCTATGTTAGTGGTCATCCATAAATGGCGTCACGCTTTTCTTGACGATTTTTACCCCCCCCCCCCCCTTCGTCACACATTGTTACGAAAAGCCAGACCCCCCACCCCTAAAATGACGTCACACCTCAGCCTACAACGCACCTTAAAATTGCAGTTGAATTTTTCTTTAAACACAGTGTCCAAAATCGTGTCTGAACGTCTATATTATATAGTTAAAATAATCGAGTAGATATACAAAGCCCCAGCTGGGTTGATCTTATTTTTGTAAACACATGTGACATTTCTCACGTGTCGGACAAACGAGCAACACTTCACATTATAAATCAAGGGTTTGTGATTTTTTATATATTTTTTATTTCTAGATAGATTCTATAATCTAAATCTCGATCTAGGCCTGTATTATATTTAAAACATAGGGTAATCTATCGTTTTAGGTACTAAAATCGGCCGAGGCTAGTCTGAATGGCGAGAAAGGTGGCTCATTAAATTAAAATAATAATAATTAAAATAAAATAAATTTCAATAGGCCTAGGCTAGGTACAGTAGGTAGGTAGGCTTTTTGATGAGAATTACAGAATGATTTTTTAAATTAAAAATGTATCAATAATAGCTAGAACACTAGTAAAGTAAACTAAGCTAATTTATTTAGTTAATATTTAGCATATTTTAACTTTCTGTGCAAAGTCATTATTATTACTGAAAAAAATTCCAAAGTCAGGTCAGTCTGTGGCACCCTCCACTGAACTTGACAGAAGGAAAATAAACTTGACCCATGACCTTCATTAAAACAGAATTTGCTTTTGTTTTTATTTTATTTTTAGTAGGCTTAAACATGTGCTTAATCTTACCCAATAAGTGATAAAAATTTGAATATTAATCTTAATTACTAATTACTGTTGTAAAGTGAGATAAACAGCTTAATAAACACGTGTTTTCTTGAGGGGGTGTGGCACATCGCAATTATAACTTAATGTTTCTGTGTTTTATGACTATATAAGTATATTTGTACACAATCAGGATGCTATGCTTTTAAAATTGATAAATGGTAAGTATACCAAGTTACAAAACCTGCAATCTAACTAATAATTCATACTTTCTGTTTAAAAAATAACAAAACGATCATCAATGAAGAAAGCATAAACATTCTATTTTTAGGTGTGGCATAAAAAAAACAGGCATAAATCTAGCCAAATGATTGGATTCTTGCGCAGCACACATTTTCCCGCGCCTCGTTTTCACTAAACAAGATTATAATAAAATGTCATTATTGGGGGGTGATCGTATGCCCACGCACATATCTCATTAACACAATAAATTATTACCATTTAATTGTAATGTGTGTAAAATTAATACTTTAGAGTTTACATCTGACATAAGCTGGTTTACGCCGTGAAACGATATTTCAGGGTTATTTGATTTAAAAGACAAGAATTCATAGAGCTATTTTCACTTACACGTAGCTTGCGAGATAAACAGAGAAATTAGCTCAAAAGTACATCTGGGAATTCTTAAATAACAGACTGAAATAGAAACGGATAGTTCCGATGTCTAAAATTAACGATGGCCTCGTAATTATTAGTTTTATACCTCTATCGTTTAGTGAAAGCGAAACTGGTCGCCATTTTTAGTAAGCGCATGAGCCGTGGGATGCCACAAAAATGACAAACCCGGAAGCGTTGAACCGAACGGCCTAACCCTAGGCCTATTAAGAATATTATTTTGTTATGGCTTTAATACAAGTAGGGCCTATAGTATATTATATAATATATATTTTTGTGTCAAATATAATAGATAATTGTCTAATAAACCAAATGCAATGTCTAAATATATCAATAAAGGCCAGAAATTGACTTTAAACAGCCTTGGTTGCGAGCAAGATTTGCTATATAATATATTATAATATATTAGGAATGTTGGGATATTTTTCCTAATTATCATAGAATGATAAAATGTACACAGATTAATCCTATAATATACCCCATTGATAAAAATACCAAATTTATCATTCTAGGCCTAATAGTTTTTTTAATATGAATTTTTAAAGTTATGCATTAAACTTGTTATATATCACTGTAACATCGGATTGAATTGTGTGATTGGCTTTAGGCTTGCATACCACTGCTGCTATTTGAGATATAATTATAAAACTTTGCACATTATTGCTAGAGAGTGTGGGCAATAGAAATATGAAAGTAAAATCATAATTTGATGAAGGATAATTAGAACTAATCAAGTCAAATTAAAGTGAGGGGTGCTGTTCTATATAGGTCAATATGCAGACTGAAAGTCTGTTTTTTTTTTAAATATTAAAATTGTTGCTAGAGGGTGGGGGGCAATAGAAATATAGAAAAAATTAGATTAAGTATGACTGCATGTAATTAAAAAGTCCTATGAAAGGGTGTTGCACCCTTTAGAGTAATTATAGTGACTGCAACAGACGTATGTCCAGAATGTTATTGTAATAGATAGGATAAATTTGGCCCTATTGATATTTTGGTACAACTAATCAATAGAAAAACCTTAAATTCTTGTAAAAGTTTATTAAGCTAAGTGTTAAGTTGTACCACATCAGAAGTTACAGCTTCCCTGTCTATCTGCTGATATAGATATATTGGCAATATGCTGTGATTTAAATCCGTATTGTTTGTTATTTGTTTTTTGTTACTTTTTATTATTAAATGTAAAAATTGTATCCTAAATTATTATGAATAATAATTATCATGCCTTTTTGCGTGTCATTCTAAATTCACTGCCTTGTTAATTAGTACCCCCCCCCCCCCATGTCAATTGCTGCGCCTTTTGTTTATTTTTTACTAATGGCATAGGCATAATTATTACAAATAGTTAAATAAGTTTATCACCAAGCTTCTTTACTTATCATAACCAATAATTGGCCCAGACTTACTTTATCAATCGATACATATTTATCATATAGCATTAGTTATACTAAGAAATAGGCCTATAACTTTATAATTTATTATAATTAAGTATAAGTCTTAAATCTAATTACATATGTGTGAAATGCTTGACACTAGTTAATGTAAGCCTAAGCTTCTTGCCTGTCGTTTGAAAAGATAACTTGATCAATGTATTTTATCTAGTTTTAACAGTGCCACCCACAATTTAAATTCTTTCCAACTTCGAAAACTACGCCATTGGCATTAGTGCGCGTATTTTATTGATAATAGGTAATGCAGTGCTAAACCGACGCCATGGCGTTGTCAAGGCCGAAGCACTAGCTCGGGGATTTGACATGTATGATAACTCGTAAACAGAAGTAGTAAATGCCATAAAACCGTTATTATAATAATATTTATTAAATGGACACTTAAAACTAATGGCAAGACACTTATAATGTGTTTAATATGTAAATTTATTTAAAATGTGACAGCACCGTACAGGACATGTTCGCGAGATAAACACATTAGAATCGTGAGATCAATTTTGGCTTTAAGGTTGTCATAATGGCGGTAATTTTCTAATTGAAACATATAATACGACTACACTAGAATATCTGTATCGAATATTTCTAAAAACTCGATTCCAACAGTGAGATTCTGCATTCTTCGGAAAATGGCAAGTTTTTATAAAGACTGCTCTCAAAAAGTCCGGATGTGAAATACCGAATCGAAACAGCGGAAGTCGGAATGCCTATATATATATATAAAGAGGCCATATGCAAATAAGAGTGGTTTCCCCTGAATTTCTAGCAAAAATCATAAAATGTTACCAAAAAACTTAAACAAGATGGCTTCTAAAGTAAATTATCTTGGTTGCATCTGATGAAAACATCGCTAAGCTTTATTTATTACTGAAAAGTTTTAATACAATTGTTTATAAACAGGTACATGAATGAAGGGTTGAAACATTTCTGTAACTTTTACTACTTAAATCTTTCTAAAAATGTGAAATAATTACAAAAATTTGATGAGTCACCCATTTTTCACATTACTAGCCTCGGCCGATTTTACGTACCTAAATAATAGATTACCAAACATAGATCTACTAGAATCTGGACCAATTTTCAAGGGGCAAGGCATAGCCACACAAATTTTTAAATTAAATTTATAATTAATAAATTAAGCAACGCAACTCTCGAATTCACACACTGAACAAAACAACTGTCAACTGAGTCTAAAAATGGAGGAGTGCCTGAGTCCACTGCTAGTAGGTCTAGTGCTAGGCCACTAGAAACTCTAGTCAAGTGACTAGTCATAGTACTTATATATATATATATATATATATATATATATATATATATATATATATATATATATATATATAGTGACTCTCTAGTGTAGTTATTCGAGCTAGTAGCTAGTGCTGCAAACTGGCACTGCTGCTAGCTACTGTCCTGTAAGTGAGAATTTCACTATGCTATTAATTATTATGTATGTTAGTTGAGTATGTGATGTTAGTGGATGAGTTTGACAAAAGGCCTTCCATCATTAAAAATTAATTAAACTATTGTTGACCTGAGATAAAATAAAAAATGAAGTGACTAGAGATAAAATAAAAAATGAAGTGACTAGTCGGAAAAAGCTTTTGCCCTCTAGCCTAGGCTGGTTGTCAGAAGACGCAAAAAATGCAATGACCTAAAAAGGCTAAACATGGGCTGAAATTACCCTTAAGAGCTGTGCAGTGGGTTTAAACTACCCTAAGTAGCTGTGCAATGGGCTCATATTACTCTTCTAACCTTATTCTTCTAACAAAACTAACTGTATCATGTGGTTGAGCATTTACGCTTTAGGTGGATCATCAGGGGGATAGAATTTAGTTTATCTAGAACTAGTAAAGAGATCTACCGATCTAGTCTGTAACTAAGTAAAGTATATCTCTTTAAAAAAATATTTTTAATAGCATATTTAATATTCCAATCTGCTAGGCCTAATTTTTATCATGTTAGTTCCTTCAGGACAACTCATAGGCCTGAACAATGAACATTTAGATGACCAAAAAAAAACCAGATCACTGTAGCGCTGTTTTGTAACTATGCGCATGCACATTTTCTTCTAGCTAGAATCTGCCATTTTTTATACCAGTGTCAAATAATAGAATGTTCTTAATTATAATAAAGGGGTGGTAGCCTAGTTTAGTAGTTAACTAGTTTTCAGAGACAACTAAAATGCATACATCCTACCATACACCTAACTCTAATTTATAAAGGTTTTGTTAGGGATAGGATTAACTGTCAGTAAATGATTAACCTAACACTTGGCCTAACACTCTTTTTTAGAAAGAAGAATTATTTAGCCATTTTTATTATATCCAAAATAGGACCCTAATGGAAAACTATGAATAAAGCACTTTTGTTATGAATGATGAGATCACAGCACCAACCTAGAGGCCAGGCAGTGGACTAAATAGTTTACTCTTCAGTTGTCATAACGCTGAGAATAACTAGTAGTGTGTGACTACTCTTAATATTAATGACACAAAAAGCCTCCATTGTAGTGGTCTTCGACATAGGTGTTATGTTAGGCTTATTGTGAAAAGAATATGCATAGCCGCATAAGTCAACATTCATGTTTTTGAAGAACATTTTTATTTATGTTTCTTGATTATTTCTAGAAATATTATTTTCAAAAAAACTATTTAATTATTTAGTTATGGAGCTTAAAGATAGAAAAAAAAGAGAAGCTGATATAGAAGTATTAACAAGTGTTTTAGAGATCAAGCAAGAACTTCATGTGGACAACCAGCCAGAAATTTTGAATATAATTCCAGCTGAATACATAAAACAAGAGGAGTTTACAGAAATTAATGATACAAAAGCAAATGTATTGTCAACATGTGAAAACAAAAATCATGATTTATTATCAGAATTTACAACACATGTAGATAATAAACCAGATAGACTTGATTTATTTTCAGTTTTTGAAGATATAAAACCTGCTGGTTTGAATGCAGGTTTAAATCTATCACTAGAGACAACCCTAACTGACAATATTTCTCATATAAAGACAGAGATATCAACTGATTTATCAGAGCTTAAGAATATTCAGATAAACAACAATGAAAATCCAACATCAAATCAGGTTGTATTTTTACAGAGGTGTAAGACAAAAAACTTAAAATCTTCAAAGCATAAAACTCTTCTAGTAAAATGTAAAGAATCACACACAGATGTGAGGTCATATGAGTGTAATTTGTGTCATAAAAAGTTTGCTACAAGAAGTAAACGAAATCAACATAAACCTATTCATTCAGGAGGGAGGCTATGTGGGTGTTATCTGTGTAATCAAAGGTTTCCCTTAACTAGTAAACTCAACCAAAATGGACAATTTCACCAAATAGTGAGAGCACAAAAGAGTGACGTGAACCATAAAATGTTAGGTTCAAAGAGGAATCTAAATCAACATAAAGCAATTCATTCAGGAGAGAGGCTGCATAAGTGTGATATTTGTCATATAAAGTTTACTAGAAGAACTAACCTAAATAAACATAAAGCTACACATTCAGCAGATAAGTCACATGACTTTAATATGTGTAATAAAAAGTTTGCTACTAGGACATATCTAAAACAACATAAAGCACTTCATTTAGGAGCAAGGTTAGAAGAATGTGAAGTCTGTCATAAAAAATTTACTACAAGAGGTAATCTAAATCAACATATAGCTATACATTCAGTGGAAAAGTCACAAAAGTGTGATGTATGTCATAAAAAATTTGCTTCAAAGAGGAATCTAAATCAACATAAAGCAGTTCATTCAGCAGAAAAGTCACATGAATGTCATGTATGTCATAAATTATTTACTTCAAAGACTCATCTAAATAAACATACAGCAATTCATTCAGAAGAAAAGCTTCATGAATGTGATGTGTGTCATAAAAAGTTTTCTAGAAAGTCTTACCTAATGGAACACAGAGCAATTCATTCAACGGAAAAGAAACATGAGTGTGATGTATGTAATAAAAAATTTGCAACAAGGACTAACCTAAATCACCATAAAGCTATTCATTCAGAAGAGTGGCTATATGAATGTGATATGTGTCATAAAAGGTTTTCTAGAAAGGCGTACTTAATGGAACACATAGCAATTCATTCAACAGAAAAGTCTCATGAGTGTGATGTATGTCATAAAAAATTTGCTTCAAAGAGGAATCTAAATAAACACAAAGCAATTCATTCAGGTAAGGGGCTACATGAATGTGATGTGTGTTGTAAAAAGTTTTCTCGAAAGTCCTACCTTAAGCTACATAAATTAATTCATTCCACTGAAAGTTTACAAGAGTGTGATGTATGTCATAAAAAATTTGTTTCAAAGAGTCATCTAAATCAACATAAAGCAATTCATTCAGCACAAAAGTTATATGAGTGTGATGTCTGTCATAAAAAGTTTACCACCAAGGGTAACCGAAATCTACATAAAACAGTTCATTCAGATGAAAAGCTACATGAATGTGATGTGTGTCATAAAAGGTTTTCTAGAAAGTCTTACCTAATGGAACACAGAGCAATTCATTCAGCAGAAAAGTCTCATGAGTGTGATGTTTGTCATAAAAAATTTGCAAAAAGGACTTACCTAAATCAACATGTAGCTATTCATTCAGTAGAGAGGCTACATGAATGTGATGTATGTCGTAAAAAGTTTTATCGAAAGTCCTACCTAAAGCTACATAAATTAATTCATTCCACTGAAAAGTTACAAGAGTGTGAAGTATGTCATAAAAAATTTGTTTCAAAGAGTCATCTAAATCACCATAAAGCAATTCATTCAGGAGAAAGTGTACATGAATGTGATATGTGTCATAAAAAGTTAACTACCAGTTATACTCTAATAAAACATAAAGCAATTCATTCAGCACAAAATTTATATGAGTGTGATGTCTGTCATAAAAAGTTTACCACCAAGGGTAACCGAAATCTACATAAAACAGTTCATTCAGAAGAAAAGCTACATGAATGTGATGTGTGTCATAAAAGGTTTTCTAGAATGTCGTACCTAATGGAACACAGAGCAATTCATTCAGCAGAAAAGTCTCATGAGTGTGATGTTTGTCATAAAAAATTTGCAAAAAGGACTTACCTAAATCAACATGTAGCTATTCATTCAGTAGAGAGGCTACATGAATGTGATGTGTGTTGTAAAAAGTTTTCTAGAAAGTCCTACCTAAAGCTGCATAAATTAATTCATTCCACTGAAAGTTTAAAAGAGTGTGATATATGTCATAAAAAATTTGCTTCAAAGAGGAATCTAAATCAACATAAAGCTATTCATTCAGGAGAGGGGCTCCATGAATGTGATGTTTGTCATAAAAAGTTTACCACCAGTGGTAACCTAAATCAACATAAAGCTGTTCATTCAGAAGAGTGGCTACATGAATGTGATGTTTGTCATAAAAAGTTTACCACCAGTGGTAACCTAAATCACCATAAAGCTGTTCATTCAGAAGAGAAGCTACATGAATGTGATGTGTGTCGTAAAAAATTTTCTAGAACGTCATACCTAAAGCAACATAAATTAATTCATTCCACTGAAAAGTTACAGGAGTGTGATGTATGTCATAAAAAATTTGTCTCAAAGAGTCATCTAAATCAACATAAAGCTATACATACAGGAGAGAGGAAACATGAATGTGATGTGTGCCATAAAAAGTTTATTACCAGTTCTACTCTAATTAAACATAAAGCAATTCATTCAGCACGAAAGTTATATGAGTGTGATGTTTGTCATAAAAAGTTTACAACCAAGGGTAACCTAAATAAACATAATTCAATCCATGCAGCACGAAAGTCATATGATTGTGATGTGTGTCATAAAAAATTTACCACCATGAGTAACCTAAATAAACATAAAACAATTCATTCAGCACAAAAGGTAACTTGAGTGTTATGTGTATCATAGAAAGTTTGCTACAAGGATTTTCCAAAAATCAACATGAAGCTATTATGGAAAAGCACCATATAAGTGTGATGTGCGTCATCAAGGGTTTTCTTAAAATAAAAACTAAATTGACATAAACTCATGGCATCACATGAGTGATTTGTGCTATTAAAAGTTTGCTACAAGGATTAATCTTTATCAACACAAAGAAAGTTATACAGCATTTGTGATTTGTGTAATAGATAGTTTCTGTTGATAATTGATTCAGAAGTAGTTCAAATTAAACATATAAATATATATATATATATATATATATATATATATATATATATATATATATATATATATATATATATATATATATATATATATATGAAATTATTTAGATTTGTGTATATTAATTCACAAAAAAAGACAATTTATTGTGTTGGTGTGTAATTACCCAGTGTGTGTAATTACTACATTATACATATTACCCTACCTGTTTTATGTTTGCTTAAAAATGTTCAACACATACTTCGACTACTTCAATATTAAGTTCAACATGTAGATGAGGTCAATTTTTTTGTCTCTCCCCCCCCCCCCCCACCCCCACCCCTTGTGCTGACTTCATACATGGATGACCCCTTTAGTGACAACATGAGTATAACAAGCAAATTATTCAAGAGAGAGGTCAAATTTATTTTCTTAATGTGTTAACACAAATCTTGATTTCTTAATGAGATCTTAAACTTGAAATAAATTAACACAAAAAAAAACAGATAAACAATGCTTTTTATCCATTTGAAAATATAAAATTTGATGTTTTAAAGCAGAGGAAATCTTTTCCTTAGAGAAAACTGTAATTGACATTTTTTTTCCAAAAAAAAAAAAGACTGCTGTGTGTCTTAGCAAGTTTACTTAAAGTTATGTCCAAAAAAAATCATAATTTTTTTTGTTCTTCACAATGTCCATTTGAAAAAGATTCCTTCTTATTACTATTAGTATTAGTAAATTAATTAGTGAAATTTTTGCATAATCTGTGTGTGTAGTTATGAATATCATCCATGTTGAGCATGATTTCATTTTTGCAATTAATTTAAATTAAATCTAGATTGTAGACCATTTGTTTTCTACTTCCTTTGATAATCTTGTTAAAACTTCATTAAAATCAAAACTTTTTTTCATAATAAAGTGTAATTGTTTTTTCCTGAAAAGTTGGTAATTTTGTATCTGTTTGTACTGCAAGAGAGCAGAGGCGTAGGTCGGGCACCCGACATGAAGTTTCAATTTTGTGACCACCTCCCATTTATATTATATTTATTCATGTTAAAAAAAAAACGTCCTTACCCCGTTGAAAAGGTTGGTGGCGCTTTTTTACCAGTCACTAGCTTTTGCTTTGTTACCACTTTGACTGTGTATAATAATTCAATACTTTAGCTTAAAATGAGCTTTTAAATATTTTTTTTACCTCTTTTGGCACCGCCTTAGTGAAGGCGCTCGGGACAGCCGCTGCAAGAGAGAGTGAGCCTTAATATATTATACTGTTGATGTAACTGATATATAACTTTTAAAAATAATGTTTGAATATTTTAAAATTTCAAATAAATCTATATATCGATATAACACTTTGGAGAGTTGATTAGAACACTCCAGGAAAGGGTTCTGATAAATCTTAAATAATCTTAATTCGTAAAGGCAGCGCCACGGGATGGTGCGATTTTTCTCGATATACAGTATATAAAAATTATAGTCGAATGCGATCTAACACCGTTCATCCGAGTGCTATGAAACTTTGGGGAGCTGATAAGAACACTCCAAGGGAGGTTTCTGTAAAACAATATATTTTTTTTTCGCAAGGTCGGCGCCATAGGAGAGTGCAATTTTTCTTTATATACGGTATATGGAAATAAAAGTCGATTGCAGTTTTACACCGTTCACCCGATCGCCGTTAAGGATGCGATTTTGGCGTCCTGGTCTTTCCCATGAGCGCTATGGCGACTACGTTCGGTCTAAACAGTGTGATAGACAATGGATAAGATGGGGCGTTATAGTCGCTCACTAAATTGAATCCGTGGCCCTGGTAGGGTGCAATTTGGCTGCGAAGACAAATTTCAGTTTTGGCCCCCAAATGCTCAGATGGCCCGCAGAGGGCTATGTAATACGTTTTACTTTAATAATCAGAAAAATTAACCAAGTTTAGACTATTATATGGGATGTTTCTTTTAGTCCGTAAAAAAAACCCATACAGTTTTGTCACTTTGCGAATGATGCAATTAGCATCTATTTTTAGACGATCCAATCAGAAATTGACATCGAGCATCTAATAATAGACCATTAGAAACGCTAACATATTGCATCAGTCACACTGATGTTTAAAACGTCAAATAATTTTTTTTCGTGTTAAAGAAAAAAATCCTGTTCATTTGTGTCACATTGTTAACAGGACGCTACTATTCGGCACTCTGGGTTATCCTATGAACATTATGGCGCCTATGTTAGTTTTAAGTAGCCAGGGACCGTACGCGGTACCTCTGCGGTAGTGTAACTGAGGGCTCCCGAGAGCGCCCCTCTACATCCTTGACACATGGGTGGTCACCGAAGTGTGTTTTACCGCATTTTTTCGCTGAGTGCTTAACGTACACTCAAGGTTTTCACGCGGTAGTATAGGTAAACCAGTGTCCCGATATTTATGATCCAAGCGCAGGCATTGTTTACATTCAAATAACTCAGTTTTAGAAAACAAGATCACTTGTCTTAAGAACATAAGATTGGTAACTCGTTGATGAAACCCATCTTACATTATCCGTCAGACTTACTTCAATAGGCCATGTCGCTGATAGAAGCCTTCAATGATTTGCAGCTTAATGAATACATATACCAACAACAGAAAATTCAAATAATAGCGTCTAATTAGAAGAGGTTCCCACACCCCCCAGAAATATAAAGTGCCCTCCCCCCAAACAGGAGAAAAAAGTCTGAAAGAAACACTGCTAATTAGATTTAGTAGGCTACCACAGGGTGTTGCTGTGGCGATGTTAATAAAAACTAGTTTGCACAGATATATTTTATAACAAAAATTCACAATGTTACTGAATTTAAAAAGTCTCATTATTTTAATTATTAAAATATTAGGCCTAATTAATCTTTAAAATTTAATGTTAAAGGTTAGTGTAAGTAAATGTTAGGTCATACCAAGGGTGAGCAAAGTGCGGCCCACGGGCCAGAGTTTTTTGTGGCCCGCCAGACATTTAGAAACCCTGCCTTGAACTGAGATTTGCTTCATGTCCGCTACCAAATTAAGTGAAGCCATGAATCCTCAGAAAAAGCAAAACATTGGTGATGAATCCCTGTGTGTTTAATGAAGAATATGCACACAAAAATGTGGGTATAGTTAAGCTTTAAAAAAAAACAAAGTTTCAAGCATAAGACGCAGACAGTGATGTCATTTCATTGCATTTTGCATTAGGAAAGCATGTGTAAAGCTGCACTTGACTTAACGCATGTGATAGAACCTGTTGTAAGCGTGGTTAACCTGCTTTTAAACAATTGTATTAAATGCAACCAAGCTCATTTACTTAGGCAACCATCTTGTTTAAGTTGGTTTTTTTTTTGGTAAAAATATAGTAAGAGATTCAGGTGAAACCACTCTAACTTACAGATGGCCGCTTTTTATATAGTAAATGTTGCTCGCAAACACTGCTGTTCAGTTATCTATAATATTTGACTCAAATATCACACTTTACTTCTTTTTAAGCCTTAACAATGAGTCGTTTTTGCACATTATTAGCCTCAGCCAATTTTACACACCTAAAACGATAGATTACCTATTTTTTTTTCCAGCACCATCTATTGATTTGTTTTTTTTTATTGTTTTTTTTTTAAGGATTTGTCCCTGACTTGATAATTGATGGTAATTTATTGTTGAATTATGTTAAATCTTGCATAGATTTTAGTACTTTTAAAAAAAATAATATTATTAGCCTAGTAGGAATAGTAGGCCCTAATATTAGATTCTGCGATAATCTATCGCCAATAGATACAAGGCTTGTAATGTGAAAAGAAGGTGCCTAATTAAATGTTGGTAATTATTTCACATTTTTAGGAGGATGTATGTTTTGAAAATTACAAAAATGTTTCCAATTTCCATTATGTACCTGTTTTTAAACAATTGTATTACAACTTTTCAGTAATAAATATAGACTAGCAATGTTTTCATCAGATGCAACTAAAACTCGTTTACTTTGACAGCCATCTTGTTTCAGTTTTTTTTTTGTTAAACCACTCTAGTTTACAGATGGCCGCTGTCTATAGCAAATCTCTCTCGCAAACACTGCTGTTTTACACAAGCTTTTATTTAACTTACTGTCTCTGTCTGTAAGTTGTCAGTCTGTCTAGATCAAAACGCCCGAGGGAAATTACGGGCACTTCTAACTGACAGATACGGTTCGTAGTTGGTACCTGGGTTTAAGAAGACAATTCAACATACATTAAATTTGACTTAATTGGTTGCCTAATTACTTTTTTATGAATGAATTAAAATCATGTCCAAATTAGTAGGCTGTCTCATCAAACTAATCCACACTATTATACACGTGTCATCATATTCATTAGGTGCGCAATGGTTTTTAGTTATGCAACTCTATTATAAATTTTAAAAATTTAATGTACTGAAAAAGAAATTCATAAAAACGTTTTAATAACAAGCTTTTATGTAATAATGCACTAAAAAGTAGAAAATAAATTATACACTACTATTTAAATAACTATAAAGAAAAGCGTGGATCACTTTAGTATATATTGGATACCTTTACTGATATTTAGGAAGAAACCCACGCTTTTTTAAAATAGTTATTTAAATAGTATTGTATAGGGGTCAGCGTGGTCGAGTCGGTAAAGCTCATGGTTGCTAAACCGAAAAGTCCCTAGTTCGAACCCTCGGGCAGATGAGTCTCGTTAGCTGGGGACTGCCGTTCTTCTAGGAGAGACAACTCCAAATTCAAACTACTGCTGTCTTGTAGTTTGTTCTTAGTTGGACAAAGGCTATGGAAGCAAATCCAAAACAGAAAGGCAGGCTGAAATCGGAGTCAACGGCCTATATGGCGCATAACCTGTTGACACGTATCCTTAATTGTGATGGAGGCGTGGTCGAGTCGGCAAAATCTCATGGTTGATAAATTCGAGTTGCAGTTCAAACCCTCTGGTAGATAAGGCTCGATACCCTCCAACACTAAAAATTAAGAACGAACAAGAAGAAGAAGTAGTGTATAATTTTTTAACTTACTGTCTCTGTCTGTCGTCAGTTAGATCGAAACGGCAGAGCAAAAATTTCGAGCACTTCTGACTGACAGATTCGGTTCAAAGTTGGCACGTGGGTCAAGACATGAAGACAATGCAATCTGACATTAAATTTGACTTATTGGATGTATAATTAATTTTTTATGAATTGATTAAAATTGTGTCCAAATTAGTAGGCAGTCTCTTCCAGCTATTCCGCACTAATATACACGCAGTCATGCAACTCTATTGCATTAAAAAAAAATCTGTCTTATATTGATATATTTAACCATTGTTTTTGGTTTATTATTCAGTTATCTATCATATTGGAGAAATATGCATTCCAAACAACAGCTGTCAATGAAAGAAACAATGTTTGCATGACATTCCTAGTCCAGTCCATGTATTTCATTAATTAATTGGTAATGTAACCTTAGGCCCAAGGCTAATATCAACTTTAATGTATCACGCCCTTTAAATCTTAATAATAGAAACATTAACATAAATATATCAAGGAAGACCAATAAAAGTAATATTAATGTAAATTAAACTATCATAATTAAAAAACCACTACATAGTATAAACAGACGTACATTTTTATGTCAGGCAATTGAGTGTTATTTTTGTTAATGATGTTGTACAGCTACATTTGCTTTGATAACCAAAACAAATATTTAAGAAATACAGTACAAAGAAAATGAATTAGGCATAAAACCAAAAATTGGAATAATTAAGTATGATAAAATGTGTCCAATAATTTTTTGTTCTATTTTCTACTATCCCAAATCTCTTAACCACAGCGACCTATGACTTCAAGGTATTTAAGATTTTGTAGCAACGTTGTTTCTGTATTTATATAGCTTTATACATTTGTATCATTATATCTCCTTTAATCTGGTATTTGTAATTATTTTGACATGTTGTTGCATGTATATGTTAAAGCTTAATTTGAAAAACAACTAACCCTATCATTAACTGCTTATGTCAGCATACATATTTCTGAAAAAAAAAGTATTATTTTTGTAAAAGTAAAGTTCCCTTTCAAACCTGATTATCTATGGGCATGTGAAGTAGAGTTCATCTGTTTCTGTAACCTCTGCATATGAAGGGATAGTTGGGTCAGCACTATGCCCAGCCACCTTTACTTTCCCTAACATGAGTTAGGTACCCATAAGAGCTGAGTGTACTCAGGGACGTTCTACTAACTTGAACCTGAATTCGAACTTGAGACTTTCTGGTTAGCAGTCTAACTCTCTACCACTAGGCCACCCTGTCCCATATTTATTATTGTCTAGAGATATTATTTCATTTTTTTTTTAAATCATTCTTTCAGCTAAAGAAATGGAAGAAAGAGCAGCTGATTTAAAAGAATTACCAAGTATTTTAGGAGTGAAACATGAACAATCTGAGAAAACCAATGCATATATTGCCAATGTAATTTCAACTGGAAACATAAACCCAGAGGGATTTACAGAATGTTCATCTTTTTATGACACAAAACCACATTTATTTTCCACATCTGAAAACAAAAATCCTGATGTACTATCAGAATTTAAAACAAGTGAAGACCAAAAATCTTTTGAAGATGTAAAACCTGATGTTTTAAAAGTAGAAGTAAACTTTTTGCCAGTGGCAAATCTAAATGAAAATCTTTCTCACATAAAGACAGAGATATTAAATAATATAGAAGAGGTCAAGGATACGTTTATAAACATGGATAATTCAATATTTGATCAGTCAGAGTTGTTACAGAAATGTAACAATCAAAACTTAACTATTTTAAAGCATAGAAGTCTTCTAGTAAAATGTGAAGAAACACACACAGATGTAAGATTAAATGAGCATGATCTATGCGATAAAATTTTTTCTAGAAGTGCTCATTTGAAAAGAAATAATTTAACTCATTCTGAAGAGAAGTCACATGACTGTGATGTGTGTCATAAAAAGTTTACAAGAAGGTATGCTCTAAAAGAACATCAAGTTATTCATTCAGGAGAAAAGCTACATGAGTGTGATGTGTGTCATAAAAGGTTTGCAAGAAAGTTTAGACTAACCAAACATAAAACAATTCATTCAGCAGAAAATGCACATGAGTGTGATGTATGTCATAAAAAATTTGCAACAAGGACTCGCCTATATCACCATGAAGCTAATCATTCAGAAGAGTTGCTATATGAATGTGATGTGTGCCATAAAAAATTAGTTACCAGTTCTTCTCTAATTAAACATAAAGCTATTCATTCAGCACGAAAGTCATATGACTGTGATGTGTGCCATAAAAAGTTTACTGCCAGTTCTTCTCTAATTAGACATAAAGTAATTCATTCTGCTTTTAAGTCACATAAGCCATAAAAGGTTTTCTAGAAAGTCGAACATACAGATACATAAAGAAATTCATTCAGTGGAAAAGCCTCATGAGTGTGATGTTTGTCATAAAAAATTTACATAAAGCTATTCATACAGGAGAGAGGAACCATGAATGTGATGTGTGCCATAAAAAGTTTATTACCAGTTCTTCTTTAATCAAACATAAAGCAATTCAATATGAAAGTTATATAAGTGTGATGTCTGTCATAAAAAGCTGACTACCAAGAGTAACCTAAAGCAACATAAAACAATTCATTCAGCACAAAAGGTTACTTGAGTGTTATGTGTGTCATAGAAAGTTTGTTACAAGGATTTTCCAAAAATCAACATGAAGCTATTCATTATGGAAAAGTACCATATAAGTGTGATGTGCGTCATCAAGGGTTTTCTTAAAATAAAAAATTAAATCTACATAAAAAATGCATGTCATTGCATGAGTGAATTATGCTATTAAAAGGAGTAAACTTTATCAACACAAAGCAAGTTATACAGCACAGGTGGCATGAGTATAATTTGTGGCATAAAAAGTTTCGTTTGATAATGACTCTAAAATGCCACCAATTAATTGATTCAGAAGTAGGTCAAATTAAACTTTTGTAAATAAAATAAAGTTTGTATGAACAAATTCATTCATTCATAGATTAAATTATGTTTCTATAGTGTAAATTTCTGTAAGCGGTCATCCATTTATGACGTCCACTAAAATGTTATCCACTTATGTTGAACCACTCCGCTCCCCCCCCCTTCCCCATGGACGACCACAACTTTGTAGATCTTGCAAAACAATAATACCAATTTACTATTTCAATAATATGTATTGTATACCTAAAAACTGATTTATATATATAGGAAATATTTTAGATCTGTGTAAATTAATTCTTAAATGGATGACCCCTAAGCAACAGAGACAACATGAGTATAAAGTGTTTCATAATAGTTTGCTTTTATCAAGCAAACTATTCAAGAGAGAGGCCAAATTTGTGTTCTTTTTGTAAAAAACAGTCTTGATTTCTTTATGAGACCTTAAACTTGAAATAAATTAAAACAAAAAACCCACAGATAAACAATATATTTATCCATTTGAAAATATAAAACTTGTTGTTTGAAAGCAGAAATCTTTTCCTTACAGAAAACTGTAAATGGCGTTTTCTTTTAAAAAAAAAAGACTGCTGTGTATCTAAGCAAAGTTTACTTAAAAAGAGAGGTCATAATCTATTTCATTTTTTTTTTGTGCTTCACCATGTCCATTTGAAAAATATTCCTTCTTATTACTTTTAGTGAAAATGTTAGTGAAATTTGCATGATCTGTGTGTAATATATATTTATGATGTTGTGAATGATTTCATTTTTGCAATTAATTTAAATTAAATCTAGATTTTTGTTTTCTACTTCCTTTTAATAATCTTGTTAAAACTGGAATCCGGACAAAAGGCCGACATGAACAAAAGGCCGACATGGACAAAAGGCCGACATGGACAAAAGGCCGACAAGTTTTATAAAACAACAAACTACAATTACGCACTTGTTTAATTTTTATTGAAAACCAGTTACATAATGATAAAGGTATATTATAAAATAGAAAAAATAGGGCCTAGTATGTCAAATTGTATGCTATGCCACGTAAAAATTCAAGTGTAGTTGAAAAAAATATGAACAAATCCAAGGGCACAAATATAATCTACGCTATAAAAACTGAATTTTTTAAAACATTGTGCATCCAGGTGCAGTTCGCGCCCCCGCCCCATGATGTAACTGTACCAATACCCCAGAGAATTTTAACAAGTAATGTTATAAGCTGTTGCTAATGTAGTAAAAGACATCACTACCAATTGATTTCAGTTTTTAAAAAGTTTGTTGACTAGACTGCACTGTAGTTACTTTGTTACATTTTGTCTAATGTCATGTGTCAACTTGCCCCACCTACATATATAAATATAACATATTTTCTGTTTATACAACATGTAGGCATACTTGTATTTTGTTTATTAATATCAAATGTTTCTTTTTAACACTAACAAAAAACAAATAAAAAAACTTACCAATTTCGGCACACTTGTATCAAAATCACAACAGAATTAATGGATCCAACGAATATAGAATACACTTTTTTCACGCAATTCGCAATGGACGAAACTAAAATATAATTCAACGCTTTGTCGGTATTTAACATGTAGTTCAGTCAAAGCACGTGATCGTTCTACTTTATTTGGTTTCTTTGAGAAATATGGTGGTAACACCACCTTTCTGGTTATCCTTTGTACACTCCCGTCATCTCCAGTCGCATGGACCCCATTGTTCACCTTGTTCGCAACTAGAATGGTCTCTTGGCGTTCTACCTTGTTGCATGTGGGCGATGATGCGACGGCTTTTGGCTTGGTTCTTTGATGATAGTCTCACCTCGTTGACATAGAAGGAGCTATGAAAAACAGCAGTGACCGCATTTCGCAAAAATTAGGTGTTGATCCTTTGTGTTTAAGACACTCACGTAATCTTCAGTCGCTTGGATCGGATGGTTCACCTTATATGGGTAGCAACTAGAATAGTCTCTTCTCTTGAACGTTTCACCTTATTTCTTGCCGTATTTTGATGGTTGTCAAGATAGCAGCTATGCAGTAACATATATTTTGCGATATTAGTATTTTTTTTATACTTTTCTGCCTTATGGCTGTCGGCCTTATGTCCTGTCGGCCTTATGTCTTGTCTGCCTTTTGGCTGTCGGCCTTTTGTCCTACACCCGTTTAAACTTCATTAAAATTAAAACTTTTTACATAATAAAGTTTGTTTTTTTTCCTGAAAAGCTGGTAATTTTGTATCTGTTTGTACTGCAAGAGAGCTGAGGTGTAGCGACCCATATCAGGCACCCGACATGAAGTTTCAATTTTGTGACCACCTCCCATTTATATTGTATTTATTCATGTTAGTGCAAAAAACACTCTTCCACAATTGAACATTTTGGCGGCGCTTTTTAACCAGTCACTAGTTTTTGCTTTGGTGCCACACTTTGACTGTGAATAATAATTTAATACTTTAGGTTGAAATGAGCTTTTAAATATTTTTTACCTCTTTTGGCACCCCCTTAGTGATGGCGCTCTACCCGCCCTCCCCTAGCTATACCACTGAGTGAGACTTAGCTTTAATATTAATCTGATATAACTTTTGAAAATAGTGTTTAAATATTATTTTAATAATAAATATTCCAAATAATTAATTAATATTTCGTTACTGTAAAAGACATGTCCGCAAACTTGATATTCACAATCTTAGAATCATGAGCTAATAACAAACAATATTAGTTCAATGGGTTTCTTTTCTGAGTGATATCGGTTATTTATTCCTTAATCCGATGTGAATTTTTCCGATTTTAGTCTTCAATAATCTAGAATTAGGAGAGAGTGCGTGTGTGAGTTGAATTTACCCTAGAGTCTTGTTAACCCCGGTGTGTTCATGTATAGTTATCCTAAGGTCGAATGCGGTATAAAAGCTGGAGTGAATGATTGTTAGGGGTTAGTTGGTAGCGGTTAGGTCGAGGGCTACTCTGGAATGTGAATATTGGAGACCGAATAAAAGTATTGAACGTAAACACGAGTCGTTCTTGAGTTGAAACTAACCGCCGCAAACATATTTTGTATTGTTGCTTAGAAATGTGTGATGAGGTGAAGGGGGGGGGGATAGATGTTAAGACGTCACACTATAAAAAAGCAATGTTAGAAAAAGAATTTTAGACGTTATTTCGATTTTAGAAAACTGTTTTAATAAATTGTAATAGGAATTGATTAAAATACTCTAGACAGAGTTCAGACAAGATTTTGGAAAAATATCGATGTTTAAAAAAAAAATTCAACTGCAATTTTGAAGGGGGTTGTAGGCTGAGGTGTGACGTCATTTTAGTGGGGGGTGTCTGGTTTTTTGTGAAAATGTGTGACGGAGGGGGGGGGGGGTAAAATCGTCAAAAAAAGCGTGACGTCATTTATGAATGACCCCTTTTAGCTATTAAATGGTAGTTTTGGTAGCGGACTTTATTCAGATTATCTACAAACGCACATTTTTTTTCATTCTGTTCATATTCGTGTTCTGTGTTAGCACAGCATAAATGGGAGTCTAATGAACTGGGTTGGATGTACTATGTGTGAAAGATGGTGTGACGAGGTGTGTTTGAGTAGTGCTAGGACTGTTTCAGAAGATTTTGTTTGTAATTAAAATTACTTAATAAAAAAATAAATTACACTTTTTAGAATTGTTTATACTTTTACACTTTTTGCAAGTACAACAATCCATGAATACATGTTACAGAATATATCTGCTGCTGACAAGATTATATACCAATTCACAATGACACAGCTCACGTTTGTAAAAACATGAGCGGGCTAGATTTTTAAAATTAACTAGACTACCCGTTATCTAGTTAGATAACTGTGGGTTTCGGGGGTCATCCATAAATGACATCACGTCTGTCAGCACTTATCATCCCAAAATAACCAGACCCCACATTCAAAAAGGCGTTTTTAATATTTTAAAAACTCTACTAAACTCTACTTCACCTGCCCAGTGTCCCGCCAAGTCTCAGACATGTTTGACATTTAAAAAAAAAAAAGATTCCTGCCGAGCATGGCTCTGACCACACTATCCCTTCATATGCTGAGAATATAGAAACAGGTGAACTCTACTTCACCTGCCCTGTGCCCCGCGAGGTCCCGATTGTCAACCTTATCATTCACATGTAGGCCTTAAGAAAAAAATAATTGAAAACATTGTTGTAAAAATAAAATAAATCTTTTTCTATTACTAAAGTCATTGTTCTAAAATTTTATAATTAATGTGGTTAATCTACCTATGAATATATCAATAAATTAATTAACGGCTTTAAATTACTTTGTAATTAACAGTGTGTTTAAGAAAGAACAATATTTACCACCCAAAACCTATTTTACAGCTCTACACATAATGCATATTCTCCCCAATAACAAATCAAAAAACAAACAAACAAAATAATGAGTTATCAAACGTCACTATTCAGTCAAAGTTTAGCCATTGTTCTAAAACTTTAAAATTATTGTGGTTAATCTACCTATGAATAAATCAATAAATTAATTAATGTCTTTAAATAAATGTGTGATTAACAGTCTGTCTGCAATCAAAAATTATTCTCTACCTACATACTATTTTACAGCCCCCCATATAGAGCAGTTTCCTTACAGTACCAAATCAGACAAACAAACAAATAAATATTCAAACATGTAAACAAACTTGAGTTTTAGTAGTTTATAGATAGATAGATGTCGACTGAGACGGGATTTTCCTCTCGCTAACGAGAGCGGGCGATGACAGTAGCACAGCAACGATGTTAGGATTTTTTTAAATAGATAGATCTAGATATAGATATATCTATCTTATTAGTATCTATATATACAATAAAATCTAGATAAAAAATAACAACATACAACACTCGTGTTAAAGGGTACTGCTACATGCTTGTTTGTTTTAAAACAAAACAAGTTAATAAAAAGTCTAGTGACAATTTAAGCGCAATTTCCTTAATTATTTTTTTAGAATTCACAGATCTACGTAAAAATCCTTTCGAACCTCCGCTCATTCGCTATGGTAAAATCCTTTCGAACCTCAGCGCTTTGCGCTAAAAACCTACACGATGCTCAGTTTAAATTTTAAAAAATCCTTTCCAACCTCCGCTCATTCGCTATGGTAAAATCCTTTCGAACCGCAGCTTTGCGCTAAAAACCTACACGATGCTCAGTTTAAATGTTCTTAATTAATTTTTTGTGACCGAACGAAAGGATATTTTTGAAAACTTTCTTCGGCAATATTGGTCTAAATTATGGCAGGAATCGATTGGTAAATGTTTCAAGTCGCTAATTGGTCTGGTTGCCGAGATATGGGCCAAAAACTGCATTTTTTCGAGGTTTTTTGGCTTTTCCGGGAAATCCAGGAAGGAATTCCGGGAATTTTTTGGCCCACAATCATCCTTGGAACTTGCTTAACATATTTGCTTTGGAACTAGTCCTCGATATTGCTTCGTTGAGGAGGAGATGCGACTTAAAGCTGCGGACATCCATCCATCCATCCATTCCCAAAAATGACGAGTTAATAATCGCAATTCTCCAGAATGGAAATTGCGCTAAAAAAATAATTAAAATAAATAAAGATGAACAAAATATGATAAAAAACTTTTTTATTTACCCTTGATTCCGCAGGTATGTCTCGCATTACCTTCTCGCATTTTCCCGACTCGCCATTTCGCGTCTCGCAATTTCCCAACACCCCCAGGACGTAACAACTGGGAGGGGGGAGGATTTTGGTAACGAGGATGTGGGGTTCAGAAAGTGATCACACACTCCTTATTTTTACCACGTTTTTCTTAACTCAGCTTCGCGTTTGTTTATGGATTTGTTTGTTGTTAAAATTGACAACGAAAATTAGCCCACTTCTGATTGCTCTAGAGATCTGAAATTCGGCATGCAGGCTATTTTCGCCTAACAATTTCAGATGCAATCATAAAAACTAGCAATTAGAGACCTAAATTAGCTTAATTAAATTACGCCCCTTCTCTGTTTAAAGCGTCGCAATACAGTTGGGCAACAACACCTGACGTACGCAAATGTATGAGGAAGACATTCCAGATGTCAAAATCGATTTTGGTCCCCCGTACGGTGAGAAAATAGTTCAGCCAAAGTCTGTTCAGTTTGATGCTGTAAGAAATAAAGGAAAGGTTGAACGACGACAGCTCCCATTGATTCTGTGCTGGGCGTGCACAGTTCACAAAATGCAAGGATGTACCATGGACAAAGCCGTCGTGAACCTAGGAAGCAAGCTCTTTGCGGATGGACAGGCTTACGTCGCATTAAGCAGAGTTCGCTCGTTGGAAGGATTGCGTATCGAAGAATTGGATCTCGCGAAATTAGCAGGAAGAAAACCTTGCAATGAAGATGCTATCCGTGAAATGGAGAGAATGCGGAACCATCAGCCCCAGAATCGAGCACAGCAAAATTAATCATTTTAGTTTCATTTCAGCCTCTTTTTTTTATGTTTTACAGTGTAATGCTTAAGGTGGGTGGAGAATCGACAGTTAATCTGTGTTATGTAGTCATCTGTGTGCTTTGTTTTGATGGTGATGATGACTGCAGTGAGAGGTTCAAATAAAACGCCAACACAATTTCAGCTGAACAACTTTAATGGTTACTACTCTAGTCTTGTATAAAAAAAGGAAATGATCTTGAACATTAATAGTGACCAGCTTTAGGGGCTAGCCCTATCACACAATACAAAAACACAACTACATCCTCGCAAGCCTAGCGTTCAACTGTCCTATCTTGACCCTTTGGGTTCCTTTACCCCTGCATGACCCCGGCATTCCAGCGAGGGGGAGGGACGGGCGCCTGCAAAATCCTAGGTGGGACTGATGCATTGTGTCCCAGTACAGGTGTGGGGGTGGGGAGGGCAGTACACGCTGTCACAGTTCAGGTGTGGGACAGGAGGGGGGTGGGGTAGATACCCACTAGCGGTGGGACGAGGGGGGGGGTGGACTCAGTTATAACAATCTGTTCGAGGAGGGATGGACGGTGGGCCAACTACCTAAAAACATTCAAAAACCTTTTGATCCTTTTTATTTTGATAAAAATCCTCTAAATTTTTATGTATTTAAAAACACTTAGTCAAGTCATACTTAATCAAGTCATTAGATAAAGTAGAAAATAAACTATATAAAAAACTTTTTAAAAACCAGGTTTTTCATGTGTAGCAACGGACTAAAAAGGAGAAAATAAAATACTTTAAAAAATTTAAAAAAAAAAAAAAAACCACGTTTTTCTTGTGGACTAAATCGGGCAGATTTATGATTAAAGCGAAAAGCACACAACACACGAATTTTGGAAATTTGATGGTGAACGTACCCACATTTTTTGTCATCAAATGTATGAACAGTCATCACAAAGAACCTGCACAGCTCGAGGAAGCACAAATTCTACGAGTAGTCATTGGTAGATCCCCTAGGGTCGGAAGAAAAATTTATTTTCTACTTTTTAGTCCACAAGAAAAACGTGTTTTTTTTTTTTTTTTAATTTTTTAAAGTATTTTATAAAGTAACTAGGCATGCTGCCCAGCTTCGCTTAGGCTTTCGAAAACATTGAGAATTTGAATGCTTAATTAATTCGCCCGAGGGTCGGTCTACGACCTCAAGAGTTATGAAGAGGTTCCTCCGTGGACATTTTTTTTCGATTTATAGCTCATATAAGGCACCGGTCAGTAGAGGTCAGTTTTGACCCCCTCATCGTAGACTTTTCGGCCAACCGGCCCCCGTGTTCTGTCGCCCCAAGGCAAGATCCTGCCAAATTTGAAGCGCCTGCGGCGCCGGGAAGTGCTCTATCAGACACCCGACAATCTAGTTCTAGATCTAGAATCCTAATAGAATTTTTTTTTTTAAGTTTAGCCCGAGCATAATAAAAAAAAATACATTAACCAAGTTGACTTGGTGTGTCTCGAAACCGCACCACCTGCGTGGTTTATAGTACACTAACATCTCCGCTAATTAGGCACCTTATAAAATACGGAGAATGAAACACGTATTTTAAAATCTTAACTTACGCGAATATGCCTATTCTTTCAAATAAAATTTTTTATCCCAAATTAGCCAGTTCCAAACAAAGATTTTGTATAAAATAAATAAGTCTTGAAATAGTTTAGTCCTAATATAGAAATTTATTTTTGGAATTGATTTTAGAGAAGTTAGAGTCTAAATCTAGATCTTAGCGTCTACGTCTAGATCTAGTTATTGCGTAGATTTAGATTTAGTCTAGATCTAGAATCTCTAGATCTAGAATCCAAATACATAAAATAAATTTTATGAGTTTAGTCCGGAAAAATTGTATTGTATACATTTCATAGTGTACGTAGATCTAAATCAAATTTGAATGAAATAGTTCATTTCTTTTTATTCTAAACACGGCAGATGACGTCATTAGTTAATGTATAAGCAATAGTGACGTCACAGTTTTATGCGTTCTTTTTACACATCTATTAATGCTTTTCCGGTTGCATAAATAAAATTGTTTTTCTACATTCGAATACGCCTTTATTTTTTATTTTTCTTCTTTAAATAAAATTGTGGTTATACATTTAAAACATCTAACATATTATTTTCAACAAAAGTCCGTATAAAGTTCTCCATATATCGCTGCCGTTTCTGACGTGATGTCCGGCGAAAATATTTTGCGGACAGACAGAGAGAGAGAGAGGTGCGAACGTGGGGTTTTATAGATTTAGATGTCTCAACAAACTAGGCTATCCGTATGATTAAAAAATATTATCCAATCAGCATCCTTGTTACGTCTACCTTTCGCGATTTTCATCTTAGAATAAGGAAAGACAACAACACTGTTCTAAAAATAAACCATCGAATCAAACCAGCGAAGAGATTTTATCAATTTATTTTCTGAACGTAGTATGTCATAGAAGACACAACGTAGACAGCTGTCTATGTTAGGGGTCATCCATAAAAATGACGTCACGCTTTTTTGACGATTTTTACCTCCCCCCTCCTCCCCCACACAGTGTCACAAAAAGCCGACCCCCACCCCTAAAATGACGTCACAACTCAACCTACAACCCCCCCCCCCCCCCCTCTTAAAATTGCGGTTGAATTTTTCTTAAAACATCGATATTTTTTTCTAAAATCGTGTCTGAACTCTGCGTAGCTAGATCTAGATAGAATGTCTATATTAATATTATTATAATAATATAGTTAAAATAATCGAGTAGAGATACAAAGGCCCAGCTGGGTTGATTTTGGTTTATCTTATTTTTGTAAACATTTCTCACGCATTGGACAAACGAGGAACACATCACATTCTAATCTAAATCAAGGGTTTGTGATTTTTAATTTTATTTTTATATCTAGAATCTACTAGAATCTAGAGAGATCTAGATCTAGTTGAAGGAGCAAGGCATTTGCCACACAAATTTTGAAATTAAATTTTAAAATTATTATAAAATTAAGGCAACTCTTGAACTCACACACGGAACAAAACAAAAAAACAATACAAACAAAAACAACTGTCAACTCAACACTCAGTCTCTAGTCAACTGTGTCTAAAAATGGAGAAGTGCCTGAGTCCACTGCTAGTAGAAGGCCACTAGAAACTCTAGTCTAGTGACTAGTCATCATCATATCTACTTGTGACTCTCTAGTGACGAGTGTAGTTATTCTAGCAGCATCTTTCTAAAATCTAGATCTAGATTTATTAGATTATTCTTAGGCATTTCGACTTCCGCTGTTTCGATTCGGTACGACCACATCCTGACTTTTTCATCGTACTTGTTGAAATTCGCCATTTTTTAACATGTTAATTCTCGCCATCGGAATGGAAAAATAAAATGTATTCGATGTGAATATTTGAGTTGAATTTCATCTTTTATACATACTAATAAATGAATTAGCTCCCGTTTTACATTGTCCGATACCGAAAGCGATCACCGATAATAGCAAATATTTGTCGAAATGCCGACGCTACCGAACTGGCGCATTGACAACTAAATTTCAGATATAAATAATCCTTTAAGTTGCATGAAAATAGGCTTAAATAGCATGCCAACCATTTGGATAAATAGAAATGTCGATTTGAAGGGTTTTTAAGCACGGGCCAATGAGGAGTAGCGCGATAAAACTCGTAGGGGTAGGAACGAGAAAGCATGCGTAATTTCATAATGGCGGCCGGGCTACGAGATATTAATAGATATGCGCATACGATGTTTTTTAATAGCTGTTTGTTTTTAAATGGACTGTTACAATAAAATGGGCTTAAAATAAATATACTTTAGATCTAAATTATTAGATTAAAAATGGAAAGAATGTAATTAGGCCTAATTGCTGCCTAAATAAATTATACAATTTTAAATTAGCCAGATTTTTATTAACCTTCTTAATACCAGGTTAACTAGATCTAGCAAACTAGCATTAACGAATTGCAGATAAATAGATTATAAAGGCATTTTCATGTAGAAAAAATCTATATTTATTGTAAACAGTTTAAAAAAAATAGAATCTAGATCTAGATCTAAATGGAAATGAAAACACTAAAACAATAATGGGTCTAGAGTTGTGTAATAATAATATATATATATATATATATATATATATATATATATATATATATATATATATATATATATATATATATATATATATATATATATGTATATTTATATATATATATATATTATATATAAACTATTAGGCCTTAATGTAAATACTGACAGGCCTATCTGTAGTATCTAGATCTATAAAGTACTATAAAGGGCCTAAATTAAAAATAATAATGCCCAATTTTATAAACTGCACTGCATTACAGTTTTAGTTATAGGCAACTATAATAGAAAGAAAACATGAACACTTTAATTAATGTCATTTAAGAATTTATCAAAGGATACGTCAACTTCACTAAACATTTTATAAATAAGAATACTGTGAAATGTCAATCTTTGAGTTTTAGCACACCTCAACACTTTTCATCAGAAACATTACAAGAACCAAAATTTTCTAAATTAATAATAACATTTTTACCATGTTATACACGGACACAAATCCAATGTTTATGGCAAATCGTTAAGTAACTTGATCATATTGTGCTGTATTTGACTTGTAAGTTCTAACTCTATACATAACCTGTACAATATGTATACTAGCATTCTTATTACTAACACCAGAATCAATATGTAAAGTTTAATCTTTATTTTTATAGTAGCAACAAAGAAGTGTAACATATTAGCCTGTAGTTAATCATCATAGTCAAATTGCGCTGTACCATATTCAAGTTCACTATTTATAGTTTTCCTCTAGCTATGTTTATTTTATTTGCATGATTGCATTTTGTACATGCTCTAGTCCTAATATATAATATATAAAGTTTCATGATGGTATATGGAATAGCAACCTAGCTGTGCAGTCTGGAAATCCTCGTATGGCAGTCACTATAGAACAGTGCCACACCCCTTAATTTAACTTCATTATTTCTAGTTACCTCTTTTCTAATTTTTATTTTATTTGTAGACTTCTATTGCCTATATCATTGAGTACAAATGTGCAAAGTTTTATCATTATATCTTTAATAGCAACATTGGTATGCAAGTTTAAAGCCAATCACACGTCTGGAATGCAGGTTACAATGAAACATAACAAGTTAAACACATAACTTTGAAAATTCATATAAAAAAAACTATTAGGCCTAGAATGATAAATTTGATATTTTTATCAATGGGGTATATTATAGGATTAATCTGGGTCCATTTTATCATTCTATGATAATTAGGAAAAATTTCCCAATAGGCCTAGATTATTCTAGATCCTCTAGCTACTGTAGCCCTCTAGCCTAGGCTGGTTGGCAGAAGACCAAAAAGTGCAATGACCATAAAAAGGCTTAACATGGGCTGAAATTACCCTTAAGAGCTGTGCAATGGGTTGAAAATACCCTAAAGCCCTAAACAGCTTTCCAATCGGCTCATATTACTCTTTTACTAAAAGACTTTTAGCCTTATTCTTCTAACAAAACTAACCGTATCATGTGGTTGAGCATTTACGCTTTGGGTCAATCGTCAGGGGGATAGAATTTAGTTTATCTAGAACTAGGAAAGAGATCTACCGATCTAGTCTGTCACTGTAAGCAAAGTATAACATCTCTTTGAAAAATATTTTTAATAGCATTCAAATCTACTAGGCCTAATATGTATCATGTTACTCAGGTATAACATTACAGTAACACATATGACAGTATTAGAAGAGTTCATTATTATTTTAAGTTACATTTTGAGCAAATTTGAGTTATTTGCAGAGCATTCTAATAAACCTACTATGTAGCAGTAGTGCCACACTACTACACTATGTAGTAATAAAATATGGCATAAGTAATTTTATGGGTAGGTGAAGATAATCTGAATAATTTAATAAAGGTCAGCTCATATAGTTTACAATGAAATTTGAATTACAATGCAATTATAATGACTACGTAATATTCAATAATAAATTTCGTTTAAACTGTTGCCTGTTATCCTAATTTCCTTTCTTTAAATGTAAGACCATACATATTTCAGATATTGGATTGATCTATTCATCAGGTTTTAAAAATGCTATGCAAAACTAAAGTAACAGCAGTTTAAAAAACCCAGCAATAAATGCAACAGATGGATCAAAGTTGAAAATGAATTTCATTTTACTCAGGGCTCACAAAAATATAAAGAAGAAAGAAGCTTTTTTTTTTCAAATTAATCTCTTTTTTTTTTAACGTATTGTTTTTTTTTAGTTAAAGCCCATACTTTTTATTTTTGAACTAATATGATAATAGTAATTTGGGATTGTGTCAATAAGTGCCATCCATAAAAAACTTGGAGTAAAATAAGATTTCAGACCTAACATTAATATTGCAGATGAAATTGAGTTCACCTGAATCTATCAGTGTGTGCTCAACAAATAAAGAAATAGTCTGGTTTGTTCTGTGTCTAGCCATCTTTACTTTCCCTACCTTAAGTCAGGTGTCCATCATAGTTGGTTTTTTTTTTAAATTAAAAACAAAACAAAATATTTGAGTGGAATAACATGCATTAAATACAATCTTGCATAGAGTATAGTATCATGTTTTAATCATTTAACAATTTTTTTCTTCCAAAATAGGACCCTAATGGAAAACTATGAATAATGCACTTGTGTTATGATGAGATCACAGCACCAACCTAGAGGCCAGACAGTGGACCAAATAGTTTACTCTGGACTCTTAGTTGTTATAACAGTGAGGAAAAACTAGAAGTGTGTGACTACTCTTAATATTTATGACATGAAAAGTATGTTTTTTGTCTTATCCCTCTAAATGACTAGGCCCCTACCCCTTTCTAAAATTGATAAAGCCTCCACATTGTAATGGTGTTTGACATAGGTGTTATGTTTGGCTTATTGTGAAAAGAATATGCATAGCTGCATAAGTCAGCATTCATGTTTTTGAAGAACATTTTTATTTATGTTTCTTGATTATTACTGGAAATATTTTCAAAAAAATTATTTAGTTATGGAGCTAAAGAATAGAAAAAAACGAGAAGCTGATATAGAAGTATTACCAAGTGTTTTAGCAATCAAGCAAGAACTATATGTAGACAACCAGCCAGAAATTTTGAATATAATTTCAGCTGAATACATAAAACAAGAGGAGTTTACAGAAACTGATGACACAAAAGCAAATGTATTGTCAACATGTGAAAACAAAAATCATAATTTATTATCAGAATTTACAACACATGTAGACAACAAACCAGATAGACTTGATTTATTTTCAGTTTTTGAAGATATAAAACCTGATGGTTTAAATGCAGGGCTAAGCCTATCACTAGAGACAACTCATACTGACAATATTTCTCATATAAAGACAGAGTTATCAACTGATTCATCAGAGCTTAAGGATATGCTTATAAGCAACATTGAAAATCCAACATCAAATCAGGTTGAATTATTAAAGAAGTGTAAGAAGCAAAACTTAAAATCTTCAAAGCATAAAACTCTTCCAGTTCTAGTAAAATGGAAAGAATCACACACAGATGTGGGGTCATATGAGTGTAATGTGTGTCATAAAAAGTTTGCTACTAGGACATATCTAAAACAACATAATAAAGCAATTCATTTAGGAGAAAGGTTACATGAATGTGGAGTCTGTCATAAAAATTTTACTACAAGAGGTAATCTAAATCTACACATAGCTATTCATTCAGCAGAAAAGAAACATGAGTGTGATTTATGTCATAAAAAGTTTACTACAAGAGGTAATCTAAATGTACATATAGCAATTCATTCAGCAGAAAAGAAACATGAGTGTGATTTATGTCATAAAAATTTTACTACAAGAGGTAATCTAAATGTACATATAGCAATTCATTCAGCAGAAAAGAAACATGAGTGTGATTTATGTCATAAAAAATTTGCTTCAAAAAGTCATCTAAATAAACATAAAGCTATTCATTCAGCAGAAAAGAAACATGAGTGTGATGTGTGTCATAAGAAATTTGTTACAAAGAGTCATCTAAATCAACATAAAGCTACTCATTCAGCAGAAAAATCACATGAGTGTGATGTGTGCCATAAAAAGTTTACCACCAAGCCCTACCTAAATATACATAAAAAAATTCATTCAGAAGTAAAGCTACATGAATGTGAGGTGTGTCTTAAAAGATTTTCTAGAAAGTCCTACCTAAAGAAACATGGAGCATTTCATTCAGCGGAAAAGTCTCATGAATGTGATGTATGTCCTAAACAATTTGCTTCAAAGAAGTATCTAAATAAACATAAAGCAATTCCTTCACTAAATAAACATAAAGCAATTCATTCAGCGGAAAAGTCTCATGAGTGTGATGTATGTCATAAAAAATTTACAACAAGGGCTTACCTAAATATACATAAAGATATTCATTCAGAGGTATATGAATGTGATGTGTGCCATCAAAAATTTACTACCATTTTAACTCTAATTAAACATAAATCAATTCATTCAGCAGTTACGTCACACGAGTGTGATGTGTGTCATAAAAAGTTTTCTACCAAGAGTAACCTCAATGTACATAAAATTATTCATTTACCAGAAAAGTTACAAGAGTGTGATGTATGTCATAAAAAATTTGCAAAAAGGGCTACCCTAAATCAACATAAAGCCATTCATTCAGCACGAAAGTTATATGATTGTGATGTGTGCCATAATAAATTTATTGCCAGTTCTTCTCTAATTAAACATAAAGCAATTCATTCAGCACATAAGTCATGATTGTGATGTGTGCCATAAAAATTTACCTACAGGGGTAACCTAAATAAACATAAGACAATTCATTCAGCACAAAAGGTCACATGAGTGTTATGTGTGTCATAGAAAGTTTGCTACAAGGATTTACTAAATTACAACATGAAGCTTTTCATTATGAAAAAGCACCAATTGAGTGTGATGTACATCATCAAGGGTTTTCTTGAAATAAAAAACTAAATAGACATAAAAAAATTCATGTCATCGCATGAGTGATTTGTGCTATTAAAAGTTTGCTACAAGGAATAATCTTTATCAACTCAAAGCAAGTTATACAGCAGAGAATGCAAGAGTGTGATTTGTGCCAAAGAAAGTTTCCTTTGATAATGACTCTTAAATGTCATCAATTAATTGATTCAGAAATATGTTAAATTAAACATTTATGAATATAATAAAGTATGTATAAACAAATCAATTCATAAATAGATTAAATTATATTTGTATAGTGTAAAATGCTATTTATGAGGTAATCAAAAATTCGGTCCAATTTCAATGAACCTTTCCCCCTCCCCCCTCCTCTAGATGTTCACAAAAATTTAGTAGACCTCCCAAAACTTACTACCAATTTACTTTTTTGGACTCCATCTCCGTGTGGACGTCATAAATGGATAAGCCCTAAGCAATACAGACAATATGAGTATAAAGTGTTTCATAATAAAGTTTGCTTTTATCAAGCAAATTATTCAAGAAAGGTCAAATATATATTCTTTATGTGAAAACAAAAATCTTGATTTCTTTATGAGACCTTGAAACTTGAAATAAATTAACAAAAAAAAAAAACCCAGATAAACAATGTGTTTTCTCCATTTTAAAATATAAAACCTGATGTTTTAAAGCAAAAGAGATATTTGACTGCTGTGTGTCTTAGCAAGTTTACTTCAAAAAGTCCTGTAGAAATAATTCATTCAGGAGAGAAGTCATATTTTACTTATTTACAAAAAAATCTGATTTTTTTTTTGTGCTTCACCATGTCCATTTGAAAAAGATTCCTTCTTATTACTATTAGCATTAGTGAAATTATTAGTGAAATTTGCATGATCTGTGTGTAATATTAATATATTATATATTTATGAATATCATCCATGTTGTGAATGATTTCATTTTTGCAATTTGTTTTAATTAATTCTAGAATTTTTGTTTGCTACTTCCTTTGATAATCTTGTTAAAACTTCATTAAAATCAAAACCATTTACATAATAAAGTTTAATTGTTTTTTTTTCTGAAAAGTTGGTAATTTTGTATGTGTCTGTACTGCAAGTATCAATTTTGTGCCCACCTCCCATTTATTTATATTATAATTATTAATGTTAGTGCAAAAAAACACTTCCCCAGTTTAAAATGTTGGTGGCGCTTTTTTATCAGTCACTACAGACACACAAAGACATACTGACAAACAGAGGCGTATCCAGGTTTTCGTTGTAGGGGGAGCGAAAAGATAAAAAAAAAGGCGCTGAATTTTTAACACGTTCTATATATGTGTATTATATATATATATATATATATATATATATATATATATATATATATATTTATATATATATATATAATTACTAGCTGTATGTCATTACTTCGCTATGATGTAAAATAAATTGAAAGTAGCACTCTGAAGAAATAAGAAAAAACACACAATGTAGGCCGACAAAACAAAAATTGTATCAATCTAAAGAAATATATATATATATATACACACTACAACCAAAAACAATGAACGTAACACAATCTGGTTTGTAATTGTTGTAAAAAAAATTTCTTACACAATAATTCCTGGGAAATTATTTAAGACAAGTGAAATAGGGGAAATAATCACTTTCTTAATATAAATATGTATATATCTAGACATTTAATTATAAATGTCAAAACAAAAAAAATAATTACTTTAGAATGTAATGAAATTGTTTAACACTATTCGTGTTTACAAAATGTTTTTGTCTATGATCAGAATTTAATATATCGTCATCATAAATGCTAAAGTATTACAGCATAATGAAAGTTTTTAAAATCAGAGTTGGTGTAAAAACACGCTTTTCGATATATTAGTAAAACATTCGGAATAACAGCCTACATTTAACTAAATAACGGTGTTTTAGTTCAGATAATATATTTTAATTAACTACAGCTTCTTTGAATTTAGAAAAAGCTGCACATTAAGCCTACTACAAATCACTGATCTACGACCAGATCTACAAGCATCTGTTGTATTGATGTAAATACTCTGTTAGGGTAATCATGGAAAAAAATCTCATAGGCGCTGAGCAAAATGTGATTTTACAGTTATTATTTAATAACATTGATACACTAACAACGAACACCTGTATTAGTGGGGATGGTGAAATTGTTTCCTGGATGCTTTAAGATTTGATGTCCCTAAAATTAACAGTGACCTGAAATTATAATCGGACAATGTTGTTCTCAAATTGTTCTTCACGAATTTCATTCTTGAAAATGTTTGTTCACACAGGTATATTGATCCAAAAATTAAAAGGTACCTTGATGGAAAAGTTTTTACATTGGGAAAGTCTTCCTTTATGCAAAAATTTGTAAAAATCCACTAGCCCTTCTTTGAATTTTTCCTTAAGGATGTCATTTGCTTGCAACTAAATTTCAGTAATTTTTTTCCGTAGACAAAAAGTTCTCCACAGGCTGGATGAGAGTGCCTAGCTGGCCATAGTTTGGAGACCTCTGGTCTATTCTAATGACAAACTTCTACATCCGGTAGCACATAGGGCAAATATGTCAGCCATGTCGCTGATAGAAGCCATCATCGGTGCCCTGTCAAAACGGCCCGGGACAAATCGGCCCCGTCAAAACGGCCCCGTTAATACGACCCCGTCAAATCGACTCCCGACAAACCGACCCCGTCAAAATAGCCCCGTCAAAAGGGCCCCGACTTATTGGCTCCCGTCAAATGGGCTCCCGTCATATTGACTTGCGACATATAGGCTCCCGACAAATGGGCTCCCGATATTTAGGCTCCCGACAAATGGACTCCCGACATATTAACCCTTGACAAATAGGCTCAGGACATATTGGCTCCCGACAAAGCGGCTCCCGACATATTGGCTCCCGACATAAGGGCTCAAGACAAATGGGCTCCCGGCAAATGGGCTCTCGACATATTGGCTACCGACAAATGGGCTCCCGACATATTGGCTCCCGGCAATTGGGCTCCCGACATATTGGCTTTTGACAAAATGACTCCCGACATATTGGCTCCAGACCAATATAGCATGACCACTATTGGCATAAAAGTAACCATTGTGTCCTACCTCCAATACCACTATAACCTCTTTTAAATGCCCGAATGAAATTGTTTTTCATGAACCAACATTAATTCACAAACAAATCGAGCCGTTAACAGCTAAATTCCACCAATTCTAAAGTTTTGATAATGTTTAATGTGGTCATCCATAAATGACGTCACACTCGTAGGGGGGGGGGGGGGGGAGGGGGGTCCGTAATTTTGTGACGATGTGTGATGAGGGGGAGGGGGGGTTCAGATGTTGCGACGTCACATTTTTGCATTATAAAAAATCAATGTTAGATAACGAATTTTAGACGATATTTCGCGTTTTAGATAACTGTTTTAATAAATTGTAATAGTTTAGACAAGATTTTGGAAAAATATCGATGTTTAACAAACATTCAACTGCAATTTTGAGGGGGGTTGTAGGTTGAGGTGTGACGTCATTTTAGGGGGGGGGGTCTGACTTTTTGTGAAGACGTGTGACGGAGGGGAGGGGGGGGGAGGTAAAAATCGTCCAAAAAAGCGTGACGTCATTTATGAATGACCCCCAATTTACAACAGAAAAGATCGTATGCTTAAAATCGAGCACAGAATTGTAAATGTATGATATACCTGATGTTTACATGATAACAGCATTTTGTTTTGATAACCTACAAGCATACTGCAGTTAGGAAGGTACAGCGTGGACCCTTCTCTCCACACACTGAGTTGGAACAGCCTATAACCGACTCAATTATGGATGTCATAGATAGATGACCCCTAAATTAAACATACTATATTTTATAATAGATAAACTAATATAAAAATAAGGCCTGCCGAATTAGAGATGCATACGTTGTATTACATAAGAGTGTTAGATAAGCTAACTCTAAAGAATATTGATGAAGGGGTACCACTGGCAGGTGTCATATTCAATGACCGGGAGACTTAGTCTCTACAGAAACGGTATTGTCAGTGCAGTGGTATCGCCTGTAGTGTTATTATAACAATTGGGCTCTGTTTGACCCACACACACTGAATCCCACTGCCAAAACGGTGGGGGGGGGGGGGGGGGGCTTTTTGGAACTTTTAACCTTTTTCTTTTTTAAAATTATTTATATGTAACAAATATTAAAATTACATTGTAAAAGTTTTAATTTTTTATGAGGGAAAAGGGCCCCTATGTGCCTTGGGCCCCTATGCCTTGCTTACGCTAGCTTTACGGTAGCTACGCCACTGTGTCAGTGGTCCTTTTGTCTGGAGCTAAATTGACAGGAGCCTTTTTGTCGTGAGCCAAAATGACGCTAGCCTATTTGTCGGGAGTCGTAATGACGGGGGCCGTTTTGTGGGGAAACTAAATGGCGGGAGCCTATTTGTCGGGAGTCGTAATGACGGGGGCCGTTTTGTGGGGAAACTAAATGACGGGAGCCTATATGTCGGGAGTCAAAATGACGGGAGCCTATTTGTCAGGAGCCATATTGACTGGAGCCCTTTTGTCGTGAGCCTATATAACGGGAGCCTATTTGTCGGTAGCCGAAATGACGGGAGCCTATTTGTCGGGAGCCTAAATGACGGGGTCCATATGTCGCTGGCCCTTTTGACGGGGCCGATTTGACGGGGTCGTTTTGACGGAACTGTTTTGTCGGGGTCGTTTTGACGGGGCCGTTTTGTCATTGGCCGTTTTGACGCCGCACGATGATTCACAGCTTAATGAATACATATATCAACAACAGAAAATTCAAATAATAGCGTCTAATTAGAAGAGGTTCCCCCACCGCCCGGAAATATAAAGTGCCCTCCCCCCACCCCGGAGAAAAAAGTCTGAAACAAACACTGCTAATTAGATTTAGTAGGCTACCACAGGGTGTTGTTGTGGCGATGTTAATAAAAACTAGTTTGCACAGATATATTTTATAACAAAAATTCACAATGTTACTGAATTTAAAAAGTCTCATTATTTTAATTATTAAAATATTAGGCCTAATTAATCTTTAAAATTTAATGCTAAAGGTTAGTGTAAGTAAATGTTAGGTCATACCAAGGGTGAGCAAAGTGCGGCCCACGGGCCAGAGTTTTTTGTGGCCCGCCAGACATTTAGAAACCCTGCCTTGAACTGAGATTTGCTTCATGTCCGCTACCAAATTAAGTGAAGCCATGAATCCTCAGAAAAAGCAAAACATTGGTGATGAATCCCTGTGTGTTTAATGAAGAATATGCACACAAAAATGTGGGTATAGTTAAGCTTTAAAAAAAACAAAGTTACAAGCACAAGAGGCAGACAGTGATGTCATTTCATTGCATTTTGCCTTAGGAAAGCATGTGTAAAGCTACACTTGACTTAAAGCATGTAATAGAACCTGTTGTAAGCGTGGTTAACCTGTTTTTAAACAATTGTATTAAATGCAACCAAGCTCATTTACTTAGGCAACCATCTTGTTTAAGTTGTTTTTTTTTTTTTTTTTGGTAAAAATATAGTAAGAGATTCAGGTGAAACCACTCTAACTTACAGATGGCCGCTTTTTATATAGTAAATGTTGCTCGCAAACACTGCTGTTCAGTTATCTATAATATTTGACTCAAATATCACACTTTACTTCTATTTAAGCCTTAACAATGAGTCGTTTTTGCACATTATTAGCCTCAGCCAATTTTACACACTTAAAACGATAGATTACCTTTTTTTTTTCAGCAACATCTATAGATTTGTTTTTTTTTATTGTTTTTTTTTTTTAAGGATTTGTCCCTGACTTGATAATTGATGGTAATTTATTGTTTAATTATGTTAAATTTTGCATAGATTTTAGTACTTTTAAAAAAAATATTATTAGCCTAGTAGGAATAGTAGGCCCTAATATTAGATTCTGCTATAATCTATCGCCAATAGATACAAGGCTTGTAATGTGAAAAGAAGGTGCCTAATTAAATGTTGGTAATTATTTCACATTTTTAGGAGGATGTATGTTTTGAAAATTACAAAAATGTTTCCAATTTCCATCATGTACCTGTTTTTAAACAATTGTATTACAACTTTTCAGTAATAAATATAGACTAGCAATGTTTTCATCAGATGCAACTAAAACTCGTTTACTTTGACAGCCATCTTGTTTCAGTTTTTTTTTTTTTTGTTAAACCACTCTAGTTTACAGATGGCCGCTGTCTATAGCAAATCTCTCTTGCAAACACTGCTGTTTTACACAAGCTTTTATTTAACTTACTGTCTCTGTCTGTAAGTTGTCAGTCTGTCTAGATAAAAACGCCCTAGGGAAATTACGGGCACTTCTAACTGACAGATACGGTTCGTAGTTGGTACCTGGGTAAAGAAGACAATTCAACATACATTAAATTTGACTTAATTGGTTGCCTAATTACTTTTTTATGAATGAATTAAAATCATGTCCAAATTAGTAGGCTGTCTCATCAAACTAATCCACACTATTATACACGTGTCATCATATTCATTAGGTGCGCAATGGTTTTTATTTATGCAACTCTATTATAAATTTAAAAAATTTAATGTACTGAAAAAGAAAGTCATAAAAACGTTTTAATAACAAACTTTTATGTAATAATGCACTAAAAAGTAGAAAATAAATTATACACTACTATTTAAATAACTATAAAGAAAAGCGTGGATCACTTTAGTATATATTGGATACCTTTACTGATGTTTAGGAAGAAACCCACGCTTTTTTAAAATAGTTATTTAAATAGTAATGTATCGGGGTCAGCGTGGTCGAGTCGGTAAAGCTCATGGTTGCTAAACCGAAAAGTCTCGAGTTCGAACCCTCCGGCAGATGAGTCTCATGAGCTGGGGCCTGCCGCTCTTCTTGGAGAGACAACTCCAAATTCAAACTACTGCTGCCTTGTAGTTTGTTCTTAGTTGGACAAAGGCTATGGAAGCAAATCCAAAAAAGAAAGGCAGGCTGAAATTGGAGTCAACGGCCTATATGGCGCATAACCTGTTGACACGTATCCTTAATTGTGATGGAGGCGTGGTCGAGTTGGCAAAATCTCATGGTTGATAAATTCGAGTTCCAGTTCAAACCCTCTGGTAGATAAGGCTCGATATCCTCCAACACTAAAAATTAAGAACGAACAAGAAGAAGAAGTAGTGTATAATTTTTTAACTTACTGTCTCTGTCTGTCGTCAGTTAGATCGAAACAGCAGAGCAAAAATTTCGAGCACTTCTAACTGACAGATTCTGTTCAAAGTTGGCACGTGGGTCAAGACATGAAGACAATGCAATCTGACATTAAATTTGACTTATTGGATGTATAATTAATTTTTTATGAATTGATTAAAATTGTGTCCAAATTAGTAGGCAGTCTCTTCCAGCTATTCCGCACTAATATACACGCAGTCATGCAACTCTATTGCATTAAAAAAAAATCTGTCTTATATTGATATATTTAACCATTGTTTTTGGTTTATTATTCAGTTATCTATCATATTGGAGAAATATGCATTCCAAACAACAGCTGTCAATGAAAGAAACAATGTTTGCATGACATTCCTAGTCCAGTCCATGTATTTCATTAATTAATTGGTAATGTAACCTTAGGCCCAAGGCTAATATCAACTTTAATGTATCACGCCCTTTAAATCTTAATAATAGAAACATTAACATAAATATATCAAGGAAGACCAATAAAAGTAATATTAATGTAAATTAAACTATCATAATTAAAAAACCACTACATAGTATAAACAGACGTACATTTTTATGTCAGGCAATTGAGTGTTATTTTTGTTAATGATGTTGTACAGCTACATTTGCTTTGATAACCAAAACAAATATTTAAGAAATACAGTACAAAGAAAATGAATTAGGCATAAAGCCAAAAATTGGAATAATTAAGTATGATAAAATGTGTCCAATAATTTTTTGTTCTATTTTCTACTATCCCAAATCTCTTAACCACAGCGACCTATGACTTCAAGGTATTTAAGATTTTGTAGCAACGTTGTTTCTGTATTTATATAGCTTTATACATTTGTATCATTATATCTCCTTTAATCTGGTATTTGTAATTATTTTGACATGTTGTTGCATGTATATGTTAAAGCTTAATTTGAAAAACAACTAACCCTATCATTAACTGCTTATGTCAGCATACATATTTCTGAAAAAAAAAGTATTATTTTTGTAAAAGTAAAGTTCCCTTTCAAACCTGATTATCTATGGGCATGTGAAGTAGAGTTCATCTGTTTCTGTAACCTCTGCATATGAAGGGATAGTTGGGTCAGCACTATGCCCAGCCACCTTTACTTTCCCTAACATGAGTTAGGTACCCATAAGAGCTGAGTGTACTCAGGGACGTTCTACTAACTTGAACCTGAATTCGAACTTGAGACTTTCTGGTTAGCAGTCTAACTCTCTACCACTAGGCCACCCTGTCCCATATTTATTATTGTCTAGAGATATTATTTCATTTTTTTTTAAAATCATTCTTTCAGCTAAAGAAATGGAAGAAAGAGCAGCTGATTTAAAAGAATTACCAAGTATTTTAGGAGTGAAACATGAACAATCTGAGAAAACCAATGCATATATTGCCAATGTAATTTCAACTGGAAACATAAACCCAGAGGGATTTACAGAATGTTCATCTTTTTATGACACAAAACCACATTTATTTTCCACATCTGAAAACAAAAATCCTGATGTACTATCAGAATTTAAAACAAGTGAAGACCAAAAATCTTTTGAAGATGTAAAACCTGATGTTTTAAAAGTAGAAGTAAACTTTTTGCCAGTGGCAAATCTAAATGAAAATCTTTCTCACATAAAGACAGAGATATTAAATAATATAGAAGAGGTCAAGGATACGTTTATAAACATGGATAATTCAATATTTGATCAGTCAGAGTTGTTACAGAAATGTAACAATCAAAACTTAACTATTTTAAAGCATAGAAGTCTTCTAGTAAAATGTGAAGAAACACACACAGATGTAAGATTAAATGAGCATGATCTATGCGATAAAATTTTTTCTAGAAGTGCTCATTTGAAAAGAAATAATTTAACTCATTCTGAAGAGAAGTCACATGACTGTGATGTGTGTCATAAAAAGTTTACAAGAAGGTATGCTCTAAAAGAACATCAAGTTATTCATTCAGGAGAAAAGCTACATGAGTGTGATGTGTGTCATAAAAGGTTTGCAAGAAAGTTTAGACTAACCAAACATAAAACAATTCATTCAGCAGAAAATGCACATGAGTGTGATGTATGTCATAAAAAATTTGCAACAAGGACTCGCCTATATCACCATGAAGCTAATCATTCAGAAGAGTTGCTATATGAATGTGATGTGTGCCATAAAAAATTAGTTACCAGTTCTTCTCTAATTAAACATAAAGCTATTCATTCAGCACGAAAGTCATATGACTGTGATGTGTGCCATAAAAAGTTTACTGCCAGTTCTTCTCTAATTAGACATAAAGTAATTCATTCTGCTTTTAAGTCACATAAGCCATAAAAGGTTTTCTAGAAAGTCGAACATACAGATACATAAAGAAATTCATTCAGTGGAAAAGCCTCATGAGTGTGATGTTTGTCATAAAAAATTTACATAAAGCTATTCATACAGGAGAGAGGAACCATGAATGTGATGTGTGCCATAAAAAGTTTATTACCAGTTCTTCTTTAATCAAACATAAAGCAATTCAATATGAAAGTTATATAAGTGTGATGTCTGTCATAAAAAGCTGACTACCAAGAGTAACCTAAAGCAACATAAAACAATTCATTCAGCACAAAAGGTTACATGAGTGTTATGTGTGTCATAGAAAGTTTGTTACAAGGATTTACCAAAAATCAACATGAAGCTATTCATTATGGAAAAGTACCATATAAGTGTGATGTGCGTCATCAAGGGTTTTCTTAAAATAAAAAATTAAATCTACATAAAAAATGCATGTCATTGCATGAGTGAATTATGCTATTAAAAGGAGTAAACTTTATCAACACAAAGCAAGTTATACAGCACAGGTGGCATGAGTATAATTTGTGGCATAAAAAGTTTCGTTTGATAATGACTCTAAAATGCCACCAATTAATTGATTCAGAAGTAGGTCAAATTAAACTTTTGTAAATAAAATAAAGTTTGTATGAACAAATTCATTCATTCATAGATTAAATTATGTTTCTATAGTGTAAATTTCTGTAAGCGGTCATCCATTTATGACGTCCACTAAAATGTTATCCACTTATGTTGAACCACTCCGCTCCCCCCCTTCCCCATGGACGACCACAACTTTGTAGATCTTGCAAAACAATAATACCAATTTACTATTTCAATAATATGTATTGTATACCTAAAAACTGATTTATATATATAGGAAATATTTTAGATCTGTGTAAATTAATTCTTAAATGGATGACCCCTAAGCAATAGAGACAACATGAGTATAAAGTGTTTCATAATAGTTTGCTTTTATCAAGCAAACTATTCAAGAGAGAGGCCAAATTTGTGTTCTTTTTGTAAAAAACAGTCTTGATTTCTTTATGAGACCTTAAACTTGAAATAAATTAAAACAAAAAACCCACAGATAAACAATATATTTATCCATTTGAAAATATAAAACTTGTTGTTTGAAAGCAGAAATCTTTTCCTTACAGAAAACTGTAAATGGCGTTTTCTTTTAACAAAAAAAGACTGCTGTGTATCTAAGCAAAGTTTACTTAAAAAGAGAGGTCATAATCTATTTCATTTTTTTTTTGTGCTTCACCATGTCCATTTGAAAAATATTCCTTCTTATTACTTTTAGTGAAAATGTTAGTGAAATTTGCATGATCTGTGTGTAATATATATTTATGATGTTGTGAATGATTTCATTTTTGCAATTAATTTAAATTAAATCTAGATTTTTGTTTTCTACTTCCTTTTAATAATCTTGTTAAAACTGGAATCCGGACAAAAGGCCGACATGAACAAAAGGCCGACATGGACAAAAGGCCGACATGGACAAAAGGCCGACAAGTTTTATAAAACAACAAACTACAATTACGCACTTGTTTAATTTTTATTGAAAACCAGTTACATAATGATAAAGGTATATTATAAAATAGAAAAAATAGGGCCTAGTATGTCAAATTGTATGCTATGCCACGTAAAAATTCAAGTGTAGTTGAAAAAAATATGAACAAATCCAAGGGCACAAATATAATCTACGCTATAAAAACTGAATTTTTTAAAACATTGTGCATCCAGGTGCAGTTCGCGCCCCCGCCCCATGATGTAACTGTACCAATACCCCAGAGAATTTTAACAAGTAATGTTATAAGCTGTTGCTAATGTAGTAAAAGACATCACTACCAATTGATTTCAGTTTTTAAAAAGTTTGTTGACTAGACTGCACTGTAGTTACTTTGTTACATTTTGTCTAATGTCATGTGTCAACTTGCCCCACCTACATATATAAATATAACATATTTTCTGTTTATACAACATGTAGGCATACTTGTATTTTGTTTATTAATATCAAATGTTTCTTTAATAACACTAACAAAAAACAAAACAAAAAACTTACCAATTTTGGCACACTTGTATCAAAATCACAACAGAATTAATGGATCCAACGAATATAGAATACACTTTTTTCACGCAATTCGCAATGGACGAAACTAAAATATAATTCAACGCTCTGTCGGTATTTAACATGTAGTTCAGTCAAAGGACGTGAGTCGTGATCGTTCTACTTTATTTGGTTTCTTTGATTTCTTTGAGAAATATGGTGGTAACACCACCTTTCTGGTTATCCTTTGTACACTCCCGTCATCTCCAGTCGCATGGACCCCATTGTTCACCTTGTTCGCAACTAGAATGGTCTCTTGGCGTTCTACCTTGTTGCATGTGGGCGATGATGCGACGGCTTTTGGCTTGGTTCTTTGATGATAGTCTCACCTCGTTGACATAGAAGGAGCTATAAAAAACAGCAGTGACCGCATTTCGCAAAAATTAGGTGTTGATCCTTTGTGTTTAAGACACTCACGTAATCTTCAGTCGCTTGGATCGGATGGTTCACCTTATATGGGTAGCAACTAGAATAGTCTCTTCTCTTGAACGTTTCACCTTATTTCATGCCGTATTTTGATGGTTGTCAAGATAGCAGCTATGCAGTAACATATATTTTGCGATATTAGTATTTTTTTTATACTTTTCTGCCTTATGGCTGTCGGCCTTATGTCCTGTCGGCCTTATGTCTTGTCTGCCTTTTGGCTGTCGGCCTTTTGTCCTACACCCGTTTAAACTTCATTAAAATTAAAACTTTTTACATAATAAAGTTTGTTTTTTTTCCTGAAAAGCTGGTAATTTTGTATCTGTTTGTACTGCAAGAGAGCTGAGGTGTAGCGACCCATATCAGGCACCCGACATGAAGTTTCAATTTTGTGACCACCTCCCATTTATATTATATTTATTCATGTTAGTGCAAAAAACACTCTTCCACAATTGAACATTTTGGCGGCGCTTTTTAACCAGTCACTAGTTTTTGCTTTGGTGCCACACTTTGACTGTGAATAATAATTTAATACTTTAGGTTGAAATGAGCTTTTAAATATTGTTTACCTCTTTTGGCACCCCCTTAGTGATGGCGCTCTACCCGCCCTCCCCTAGCTATACCACTGAGTGAGACTTAGCTTTAATATTAATCTGATATAACTTTTGAAAATAGTGTTTAAATATTATTTTAATAATAAATATTCCAAATAATTAATTAATATTTCGTTACTGTAAAAGATATGTCCGCAAAATTGATATTCACAATCTTAGAATCATGAGCTAATAACAAACAATATTAGTTCAATGGGTTTCTTTTCTGAGTGATATCGGTTATTTATTCCTTTATCCGATGTGAATTTTTCCGATTTTAGTCTTCAATAATCTAGAATTAGGAGAGAGTGCGTGTGTGAGTTGAATTTACCCTAGAGTCTTGTTAACCCCGGTGTGTTCATGTATAGTTATCCTAAGGTCGAATGCGGTATAAAAGCTGGAGTGAATGATTGTTAGGGGTTAGTTGGTAGCGGTTAGGTCGAGGGCTACTCTGGAATGTGAATATTGGAGACCGAATAAAAGTATTGAACGTAAACACGAGTCGTTCTTGAGTTGAAACTAACCGCCGCAAACATATTTTGTATTGTTGCTTAGAAATGTGTGATGAGGTGAAGGGGGGGGGGGGGGATAGATGTTAAGACGTCACACTATAAAAAAGCAATGTTAGAAAAAGAATTTTAGACGTTATTTCGATTTTAGAAAACTGTTTTAATAAATTGTAATAGGAATTGATTAAAATACTCTAGACAGAGTTCAGACAAGATTTTGGAAAAATATCGATGTTTAAAAAAAAAAATTCAACTGCAATTTTGAAGGGGGTTGTAGGCTGAGGTGTGACGTCATTTTAGTGGGGGGGTGTCTGGTTTTTTGTGAAAATGTGTGACGGAGGGGGGGGGGGGTAAAATCGTCAAAAAAAGCGTGACGTCATTTATGAATGACCCCTTTTAGCTATTAAATGGTAGTTTTGGTAGCGGACTTTATTCAGATTATCTACAAACGCACATTTGTTTTCATTCTGTTCATATTCGTGTTCTGTGTTAGCACAGCATAAATGGGAGTCTAATGAACTGGGTTGGATGTACTATGTGTGAAAGATGGTGTGACGAGGTGTGTTTGAGTAGTGCTAGGACTGTTTCAGAAGATTTTGTTTGTAATTAAAATTACTTAATAAAAAAATAAATTACACTTTTTAGAATTGTTTATACTTTTACACTTTTTGCAAGTACAACAATCCATGAATACATGTTACAGAATATATCTGCTGCTGACAAGATTATATACCAATTCACAATGACACAGCTCACGTTTGTAAAAACATGAGCGGGCTAGATTTTTAAAATTAACTAGACTACCCGTTATCTAGTTAGATAACTGTGGGTTTCGGGGGTCATCCATAAATGACATCACGTCTGTCAGCACTTATCATCCCAAAATAACCAGACCCCACATTCAAAAAGGCGTTTTTAATATTTTAAAAACTCTACTAAACTCTACTTCACCTGCCCAGTGTCCCGCCAAGTCTCAGACATGTTTGACATTTAAAAAAAAAAAATTCCTGCCGAGCATGGCTCTGACCACACTATCCCTTCATATGCTGAGAATATAGAAACAGGTGAACTCTACTTCACCTGCCCTGTGCCCCGCGAGGTCCCGATTGTCAACCTTATCATTCACATGTAGGCCTTAAGAAAAAAATAATTGAAAACATTGTTGTAAAAATAAAATAAATCTTTTTCTATTACTAAAGTCATTGTTCTAAAATTTTATAATTAATCTGGTTAATCTACCTATGAATATATCAATAAATTAATTAACGGCTTTAAATTACTTTGTAATTAACAGTGTGTTTAAGAAAGAACAATATTTACCACCCAAAACCTATTTTACAGCTCTACACATAATGCATATTCTCCCCAATAACAAATCAAAAAACAAACAAACAAAATAATGAGTTATCAAACGTCACTATTCAGTCAAAGTTTAGCCATTGTTCTAAAACTTTAAAATTATTGTGGTTAATCTACCTATGAATAAATCAATAAATTAATTAATGTCTTTAAATAAATGTGTGATTAACAGTCTGTCTGCAATCAAAAATTATTCTCTACCTACATACTATTTTACAGCCCCCCATATAGAGCAGTTTCCTTACAGTACCAAATCAGACAAACAAACAAATAAATATTCAAACATGTAAACAAACTTGAGTTTTAGTAGTTTATAGATAGATAGATGTCGACTGAGACGGGATTTTCCTCTCGCTAACGAGAGCGGGCGATGACAGTAGCACAGCAACGATGTTAGGATTTTTTTAAATAGATAGATCTAGATATAGATATATCTATCTTATTAGTATCTATATATACAATAAAATCTAGATAAAAAATAACAACATACAACACTCGTGTTAAAGGGTACTGCTACATGCTTGTTTGTTTTAAAACAAAACAAGTTAATAAAAAGTCTAGTGACAATTTAAGCGCAATTTCCTTAATTATTTTTTTAGAATTCACAGATCTACGTAAAAATCCTTTCGAACCTCCGCTCATTCGCTATGGTAAAATCCTTTCGAACCGCAGCTTTGCGCTAAAAACCTACACGATGCTCAGTTTAAATGTTCTTAATTAATTTTTTGTGACCGAACGAAAGGATATTTTTGAAAACTTTCTTCGGTAATATTGGTCTAAACTATGGCAGGAATCGATTGGTAAATGTTTCAAGTCGCTAATTGGTCTGGTTGCCGAGATATGGGCCAAAAACTGCATTTTTTCGAGGTTTTTTGGCTTTTCCGGGAAATCCAGGAAGGAATTCCGGGAATTTTTTGGCCCACAATCATCCTTGGAACTTGCTTAACATATTTGCTTTGGAACTAGTCCTCGATATTGCTTCGTTGAGGAGGAGATACGACTTAAAGCTGCGGACATCCATCCATCCATCCATTCCCAAAAATGACGAGTTAATAATCGCAATTCTCCAGAATGGAAATTGCGCTAAAAAAAATAATTAAAATAAATAAAGATGAACAAAATATGATAAAAAACTTTTTTATTTACCCTTGATTCCGCAGGTATGTCTCGCATTACCTTCTCGCATTTTCCCGACTCGCCATTTCGCGTCTCGCAATTTCCCAACACCCCCAGGACGTAACAACTGGGAGGGGGGAGGATTTTGGTAACGAGGATGTGGGGTTCAGAAAGTGATCACACACTCCTTATTTTTACCACGTTTTTCTCAACTCAGCTTCGCGTTTGTTTATGGATTTGTTTATTGTTAAAATTGACAACGAAAATTAGCCCACTTCTGATTGCTCTAGAGATCTGAAATTCGGCATGCAGGCTATTTTCGCCTAACAATTTCAGATGCAATCATAAAAACTAGCAATTAGAGACCTAAATTAGCTTAATTAAATTACGCCCCTTCTCTGTTTAAAGCGTCGCAATACAGTTGGGCAACAACACTTGACGTACGCAAATGTATGAGGAAGACATTCCAGATGTCAAAATCGATTTTGGTCCCCCGTACGGTGAGAAAATAGTTCAGCCAAAGTCTGTTCAGTTTGATGCCGTAAGAAATAAAGGAAAAGTTGAACGACGACAGCTCCCATTGATTCTGTGCTGGGCGTGCACAGTTCACAAAATGCAAGGATGTACCATGGACAAAGCCGTCGTGAACCTAGGAAGCAAGCTCTTTGCGGATGGACAGGCTTACGTCGCATTAAGCAGAGTTCGCTCGTTGGAAGGATTGCGTATCGAAGAATTGGATCTCGCGAAATTAGCAGGAAGAAAACCTTGCAATGAAGATCCGTGAAATGGAGAGAATGCGGAACCATCAGCCCCAGAATCGAGCACAGCAAAATTAATCATTTTAGTTTCATTTCAGCCTCTTTTTTTTTTTTTTAATGTTTTACAGTGTAATGCTTAAGGTGGGTGGAGAATCGACAGTTAATCTGTGTTATGTAGTCATCTGTGTGCTTTGTTTTGATGGTGATGATGACTGCAGTGAGAGGTTCAAATAAAACGCCAACACAATTTCAGCTGAACAACTTGAATGGTTACTGCTCTAGTCTTGTATAAAAAAAGGAAATGATCTTGAACATTAATAGTGACCAGCTTTAGGGGCTAGCCCTATCACACAATACAAAAACACAACTACATCCTCGCAAGCCTAGCGTTCAACTGTCCTATCTTTCTGGTCCAAGCTTGACCCTTTGGGTTCCTTTACCCCTCCATGACCCCGGCATTCCAGCGAGGGGGAGGGACGGGCGCCTGCAAAATCCTAGGTGGGACTGATGCATTGTGTCCCAGTACAGGTGTGGGGGTGGGGTGGGCAGTACACGCTGTCACAGTTCAGGTGTGGGACAGGAGGGGGGTGGGGTAGATACCCACTAGCGGTGGGACGAGGGGGGGGGGGTGGACTCAGTTATAACAATCTGTTCGAGGAGGGATGGACGGTGGGCCAACTACCTAAAAGCATTCAAAAACCTTTTGATCCTTTTTATTTTGATAAAAATCCTCTAAATTTTTATGTATTTAAAAACACTTAGTCAAGTCATACTTAATCAAGTCATTAGATAAAGTAGAAAATAAACTATATAAAAAACTTTTTAAAAACCAGGTTTTTCATGTGTAGCAACGGACTAAAAAGGAGAAAATAAAATACTTTAAAAAATTTAAAAAAAAAAAAAACACGTTTTTCTTGTGGACTAAAAAGTAGAAAATAAATTTTTCTTCCGACCCTAGGGGATCTACCAATGACTGCTCGTAGATTTTGTGCTTCCTCGAGCTGTGCAGGTTCTTGTGATGACTGTTCATACATTTGATGACAAAAAACGTGGGTCGGGCAGATTTATGATTAAAGCGAAAAGCACACAACACACGAATTTTGGAAATTTGATGGTGAACGTACCCACATTTTTTGTCATCAAATGTATGAACAGTCATCACAAAGAACCTGCACAGCTCGAGGAAGCACAAATTCTACGAGTAGTCATTGGTAGATCCCCTAGGGTCGGAAGAAAAATTTATTTTCTACTTTTTAGTCCACAAGAAAAACGTGTTTTTTTTTTTTTTTAATTTTTAAAAGTATTTTATAAAGTAACTAGGCATGCTGCCCAGCTTCGCTTAGGCTTTCGAAAACATTGAGAATTTGAATGCTTAATTAATTCGCCCGAGGGTCGGTCTACGACCTCAAGAGTTATGAAGAGGTTCCTCCGTGGACATTTTTTTTCGATTTATAGCTCATATAAGGCACCGGTCAGTAGAGGTCAGTTTTGACCCCCTCATCGTAGACTTTTCGGCCAACCGGCCCCCGTGTTTTGTCGCCCCAAGGCAAGATCCTGCCAAATTTGAAGCGCCTGCGGCGCCGGGAAGTGCTCTATCGGACACCCGACAATCTAGTTCTAGATCTAGAATCCTAATAGAATTTTTTTTTAAGTTTAGCCCGAGCATAATAAAAAAAAATACATCAACCAAGTTGACTTGGTGTGTCTCGAAACCGCACCACCTGCGTGGTTTGTAGTACACTAACATCTCCGCTAATTAGGCACCTTATAAAATACGGAGAATGAAACACGTATTTTAAAATCTTAACTTACGCGAATATGCCTATTCTTTCAAATAAAATTTTTTATCCCAAATTAGCCAGTTCCAAACAAAGATTTTGTATAAAATAAATAAGTCTTGAAATAGTTTAGTCCTAATATAGAAATTTATTTTTGGAATTGATTTTAGAGAAGTTAGAGTCTAAATCTAGATCTTAGCGTCTACGTCTAGATCTAGTTATTGCGTAGATTTAGATTTAGTCTAGATCTAGAATCTCTAGATCTAGAATCCAAATACATAAAATAAATTTTATGAGTTTAGGCCGGAAAAATTGTATTGTATACATTTCATAGTGTACGTAGATCTAAATCAAATTTGAATGAAATAGTTCATTTCTTTTTATTCTAAACACGGCAGATGACGTCATTAGTTAATGTATAAGCAATAGTGACGTCACAGTTTTATGCGTTCTTTTTACACATCTATTAATGCTTTTCCGGTTGCATAAATAAAATTGTTTTTCTACATTCGAATACGCCTTTATTTTTTATTTTTCTTCTTTAAATAAAATTGTGGTTATACATTTAAAACATCTAACATATTATTTTCAACAAAAGTCCGTATAAAGTTCTCCATATATCGCTGCCGTTTCTGACGTGATGTCCGGCGAAAATATTTTGCGGACAGACAGAGAGAGAGAGAGGTGCGAACGTGGGGTTTTATAGATTTAGATGTCTCAACAAACTAGGCTATCCGTATGATTAAAAAATATTATCCAATCAGCATCCTTGTTACGTCTACCTTTCGCGATTTTCATCTTAGAATAAGGAAAGACAACAACACTGTTCTAAAAATAAACCATCGAATCAAACCAGCGAAGAGATTTTATCAATTTATTTTCTGAACGTAGTATGTCATAGAAGACACAACGTAGACAGCTGTCTATGTTAGGGGTCATCCATAAAAATGACGTCACGCTTTTTTGACGATTTTTACCTCCCCCCTCCTCCCCCACACAGTGTCACAAAAAGCCGACCCCCACCCCTAAAATGACGTCACAACTCAACCTACAACCCCCCCCCCCCCTCTTAAAATTGCGGTTGAATTTTTCTTAAAACATCGATATTTTTTCTAAAATCGTGTCTGAACTCTGCGTAGCTAGATCTAGATAGAATGTCTATATTAATATTATTATAATAATATAGTTAAAATAATCGAGTAGAGATACAAAGGCCCAGCTGGGTTGATTTTGGTTTATCTTATTTTTGTAAACATTTCTCACGCATTGGACAAACGAGGAACACATCACATTCTAATCTAAATCAAGGGTTTGTGATTTTTAATTTTATTTTTATATCTAGAATCTACTAGAATCTAGAGAGATCTAGATCTAGATCTAGTTGAAGGAGCAAGGCATTTGCCACACAAATTTTGAAATTAAATTTTAAAATTATTATAAAATTAAGGCAACTCACACACGGAACAAAACAAAAAAACAATACAAACAAAAACAACTGTCAACTCAACACTCAGTCTCTAGTCAACTGTGTCTAAAAATGGAGAAGTGCCTGAGTCCACTGCTAGTAGAAGGCCACTAGAAACTCTAGTCTAGTGACTAGTCATCATCATATCTACTTGTGACTCTCTAGTGACGAGTAGTTATTCTAGCAGCATCTTTCTTAGATCTAGATCCTCTAGCTACTGTAGCCCTCTAGCCTAGACTGGTTGGCAGAAGACCAAAAAGTGCAATGACCATAAAAAGGCTTAACATGGGCTGAAATTACCCTTAAGAGCTGTGCAATGGGTTGAAAATACCCTAAAGCCCTAAACAGCTTTCCAATCGGCTCATATTACTCTTTTACTAAAAGACTTTTAGCCTTATTCTTCTAACAAAACTAACCGTATCATGTGGTTGAGCATTTACGCTTTGGGTCAATAGTCAGGGGGATAGAATTTAGTTTATCTAGAACTAGGAAAGAGATCTACCGATCTAGTCTGTCACTGTAAGCAAAGTATAACATCTCTTTGAAAAATATTTTTAATAGCATTCAAATCTACTAGGCCTAATATGTATCATGTTACTCAGGTATAACATTACAGTAACACATATGACAGTATTAGAAGAGTTCATTATTATTTTAAGTTACATTTTGAGCAAATTTGAGTTATTTGCAGAGCATTCTAATAAACCTACTATGTAGCAGTAGTGCCACACTACTACACTATGTAGTAATAAAATATGGCATAAGTAATTTTATGGGTAGGTGAAGATAATCTGAATAATTTAATAAAGGTCAGCTCATATAGTTTACAATGAAATTTGAATTACAATGCAATTATAATGACTACGTAATATTCAATAATAAATTTCGTTTAAACTGTTGCCTGTTATCCTAATTTCCTTTCTTTAAATGTAAGACCATACATACATACATATTTCAGATATTGGATTGATCTATTCATCAGGTTTTAAAAATGCTATGCAAAACTAAAGTAACAGCAGTTTAAAATACCCAGCAATAAATGCAACAGATGGATTAAAGTTGAAAATGAATTTCATTTTACTCAGGACCAGAGGCATAGCAAGGGGGGGGGGTGTGAACCGCACCAGGTGACACCATTTAGGGGGGGTGACACCAAGGCAAAAAATAGCAAAATATATAGAGAAAAACTTGAGGGGGGGGGTGCAAATCAAAAGTTTGAGGGGGAGGGGGTGCAAATCAAAAGTTTGAGGGGGGTGGTGCAAATCGAAAGTTTGAGGGAGGGAGGGGGTGCAAATCAAAACTTTGAAAGTTTGTCCCCGGGCAGGGTTGCTACGCCTCTGGGGGGTGACACCCTTAAGTGCCGCACCGGGTGACACCCAACCTTGCTACGCCTCTGCTCAGGACTCACAAAAATATAAAGAACAAAGAAGCCCTTTTTTTAAAATGTGTAGTTTTTTTTTAGTTAAAGCCCATACTTTTTATTTTTGAACTAATATGATAATAGTAATTTGGGATTGTTTGGTTCTGTGTCAATAAGTGCCATCCATAAAAAACTTAGAGTAAAATAAGATTTCAGACCTAACATATTAAAAAGCAGATGAAATTGAGTTCACCTGAATCTGTCAGTGTGTGCTCAACAAATAAAGAAATAGTCTGGTTTGTTCTGTGTCTACACATCTTACTTTCCCTACCTTAAGTCAGGTGTCCATCATAGCTGGTTGATGTCATATCTTTTTGTAAATTAAAAACAAAACAAAATATTTGAGTGGAATAACATGCATTAAATACAATCTTGCATAGAGTATAGTATCATGTTTTAATCATTTAACAATTTATTTCTTCCAAAATAGGACCCTAATGGAAAACTATGAATAATGCACTTGTGTTATGATCAGATCACAGCACCAACCTAGAGGCCAGTCAGTGGACCAAATAGTTTACTCTGGACTCTTAGTTGTTATAACAGTGAGGAAAAACTAGAAGTGTGTGACTACTCTTAATATTTATGACATGAAAAGTATGTTTTTTTTTGTCTTATCCCTCTAAATGACTAAGCCCCTACCCCTTTTTAAAATGGAAAAGCCTCCACATTGTAATGGTGTTTAACATAGGTGTTATGTTTGGCTTATTGTGAAAAGAATATGCATAGCTGAATATGTTTAGCTCCATAAGTCAGCATTCATGTTTTTGAAGAACATTTTTATTTATATTTCTTGATTATTTCTCAACTTGATTATTTCTGGAAATATTTTCAAAAAAATTATTTAATTATTTGGTTATGGAGCTAAATAATAGAAAAAAACGAGACGCTGATATAGAAGTATTACCAAGTGTTTTAGGGATCAAGCAAGAACTATATGTGGACAACCAGCCAGAAATTTTGAATATAATTTCATCTGAATACATAAAACAAGAGGAGTTTACAGAAACTGATGACACAAAAGCAAATGTATTGTCAACATGTGAAAACAAAAATCATGATTTATTATCAGAATTTACAACACATGTAGACAACAAACCAGATAGACTTGATTTATTTTCAGTTTTTGAAGATATAAAACCTGATGGTTTAAATGCAGGGCTAAGCCTATCACTAGAGACAACTCATACTGACAATATTTCTCAGATAAAGACAGAGATATCAACTGATTTATCAGAGCTTAAGGATATGCTTATAAGCAACATTGAAAATCCAACATCAAATCAGGTTGAATTATTAAAGAAGTGTAAGAAGCAAAACTTAAAATCTTCAAAGCATAAAACTCTTCCAGTTCTAGTAAAATGGAAAGAATCACACACAGATGTGGGGTCATATGAGTGTAATGTGTGTCATAAAAAGTTTGCTACTAGGACATATCTAAAACAACATAATAAAGCAATTCATTTAGGAGAAAGGTTACATGAATGTGGAGTCTGTCATAAAAAATTTACTACAAGAGGTAATCTAAATCAACATATAGCTATTCATTCAGCAGAAAAGAAACATGAGTGTGATTTATGTCATAAAAAATTTGCTTCAAAAAGTCATCTAAATCAACATAAAGCTATTCATTCAGCAGAAAAGAAACATGAGTGTGATTTATGTCATAAAAAATTTGCTTCAAAAAGTCATCTAAATCAACATAAAGCTATTCATTCAGCAGAAAAGAAATATGAGTGTGATGTGTGTCATAAGAAATTTGTTTTAAAGAGTCGTCTAAATCAACATAAAGCTACTCATTCAGCAGAAAAATCACGTGAGTGTGATGTGTGCCATAAAACGTTTACCACCAAGCACTACCTAAATATACATAAAACAATTCATTCACTAAATAAACATAAAGCAATTCATTCAGCGGAAAAGTCTCATGAGTGTGATGTATGTCATAAAAAATTTACAACAAGGGCTTACCTAAATATACATAAAGATATTCATTCAGAGGTATATGAATGTGATGTGTGCCATCAAAAATTTACTACCATTTTAACTCTAATTAAACATAAATCAATTCATTCAGCAGTTAAGTCACACGAGTGTGATGTGTGTCATAAAAAGTGTTCTACCAAGAGTAACCTCAATGTACATAAAACCATTCATTCAGCAGTTAAGTCACACGAGTGTGATGTGTGTCATAAAAAGTGTTCTACCAAGAGTAACCTCAATGTACATAAAACCATTCATTTACCAGAAAAGTTACAAGAGTGTGATGTATGTCATAAAAAATTTGCAAAAAGGGCTACCCTAAATGAACATAAAGCCATTCATTCAGCAGAAAAGAAATATGAGTGTGATGTGTGTCATAAGAAATTTGTTTTAAAGAGTCGTCTAAATCAACATAAAGCTACTCATTCAGCAGAAAAATCACATGAGTGTGATGTGTGCCATAAAAAGTTTACCACCAAGCCCTACCTTAATATACATAAAAAAATTCATTCAGAAGTAAAGCTACATGAATGTGAGGTGTGTTTTAAAAGATTTTCTAGAAAGTCCTCCCTAAAGAAACATGGAGCATTTCATTCAGCGGAAAAGTCTCATGAATGTGATGTATGTCATAAACAATTAGCTTCAAAGAAGTATCGAAATAAACATAAAGCAATTCCTTCACTAAATAAACATAAAGCAATTCATTCAGCGGAAAAGTCTCATGAGTGTGATGTATGTCATAAAAAAATTTACAACAAGGGCTTACCTAAATATACATAAAGATATTCATTCAGAGGTATATGAATGTGATGTGTGCCATCAAAAATTTACTACCATTTTAACTCTCATTAAACATAAATCAATTCATTCAGCAGTTAAGTCACACGAGTGTGATGTGTGTCATAAAAAGTTTGCAAAAAGGGCTACCCTAAATCAACATAAAGCCATTCATTCAGCACGAAAGTTATATGATTGTGATGTGTGCCATAATAAATTTATTGCCAGTTCTTCTCTAATTAAACATAAGGCAATTCATTCAGCACATAAGTCATGATTGTGATGTGTGCCATAAAAATTTACCTACAGGGGTAACCTAAATAAACATAAGACAATTCATTTAGCACAAAAGGTCACATGAGTGTTATGTGTGTCATAAAAGTTTGCTACAAGGATTTACTAAATTACAACATGAAGCTTTTCATTATGAAAAAGCACCAATTGAGTGTGATGTACATCATCAAGGGTTTTCTTGAAATAAAAAACTAAATAGACATAAAAAAATTCATCTCATTGCATGAGTGATTTGTGCTATTAAAAGTTTGCTACAAGGAATAATCTTTATCAACTCAAAGCAAGTTATACAGCAGAGAATGCAAGAGTGTGATTTGTGCCAAAGAAAGTTTCCTTTGATAATGACTCTTAAATGTCATCAATTAATTGATTCAGAAATATGTTAAATTAAACATTTATGAATATAATAAAGTATGTATAAACAAATGAATTCATAAATAGATTAAATTATATTTGTATAGTGTAAAATGCTATTTATGAGGTATACTAAAATTCTGTCCAATTTCAATGAACCTTTCTCTCTCCCCTAGACGTTCACAAAAATTTAGTAGACCTCCCAAAACTTACTACCAATTTACTTTTTTGGACTCCATCTCCGTGTGGATGTCATAAATGGATAACCCCTAAGCAATACAGACAATATGAGTATAAAGTGTTTCATAATAAAGTTTGCTTTTATCAAGCAAATTATTCAAGAGAGGGGTCAAATATATATTCTTTATGTGAAAACAAAAATCTTGATTTCTTCATTTGACCTTAAACTTGAAATAAATGAACAAAAAAAAACCCAGATAAACAATGTGTTTTCTCCATTTTAAAATATAAAACCTGATGTTTTAAAGCAAAAGAGATATTTGACTGCTGTGTGTCTTAGCAAGTTTACTTCAAAAAGTCCTGTAGAAATAATTCATTCAGGAGAGAAGTCATATTTTACTTATTTACAAAAAAATCTGATTTTTTTTTTTGTGCTTCACCATGTCCATTTGAAAAAGATTCCTTCTTATTACTATTAGCATTAGTGAAATTATTAGTGAAATTTGCATGATCTGTGTGTAATATTAATATATTATATATTTATGAATATCATCCATGTTGTGAATGATTTCATTTTTGCAATTTGTTTTAATTTATTCTAGAATTTTTGTTTGCTACTTCCTTTGATAATCTTGTTAAACCTTCATTAAAATCAAAACCATTTACATAATAAAGTTTAATTGTTTTTTTTTCTGAAAAGTTGGTAATTTTGTATGTGTCTGTACTGCAAGTATCAATTTTGTGCCCACCTCCCATTTATTTATATTATAATTATTAATGTTAGTGCAAAAAAACACTTCCCCAGTTTAAAAGGTTGGTGGCGCTTTTTTATCAGTCACTACAGACACACACACACACAAAGACATACTGACAAACAGAGGCGTATCCAGGTTTTCGTTGTAGGGGGAGCGAAAAGATTAAAAAAAAGGCGCCGAATTTTTAACACGTTCTATATATGTGTATTATATATATATATATATATATATATATATATATATATATATATATATATATATATATATATATATATATATATATATAATTACTAGCTGTATGTCATTACTTCGCTATGATGTAAAATAAATTGAAAGTAGCACTCTGAAGAAATAAGAAAAAACACACAATGTAGGCCGACAAAACAAAAATTGTATCAATCTAAAGAAATACATATATACACACACACTACAACCAAAAACAATGAACGTAACACAATCTGTTTTGTAATTCTTGTAAAAAAAATTTCTTACATAATTCCTGGGAAATTATTTAAGACAAGTGAAATAGGGGAAATAATCACTTTCTTAATATAAATATGTATATATCTTGACATTTAATTATAAATGTCAAAACAAAAAAAATAATTACTTTAGAATATAATGAAATTGTTTAACACTATTGCTTGTTTACAAAATGTTTTTGTCTATAATCAGAATTTAATATATCGTCATCATAAATGCTAAAGTATTACAGCATAATGAAAGTTTTTAAAATCAGAGTTGGTGTAAAAACACGCTTTTCGATATATTAGTAAAACATTCGGAATAACAGCCTACATTTAACTAAATAACGGTGTTTTAGTTCAGATAATATATTTTAATTAACTACTGCTTCTTTGAATTTAGAAAAAGCTGCACATTAAGCCTACTACAAATCACTGATCTACGACCAGATCTACAAGCATCTGTTGTATTGATGTAAATACTCTGTTAGGGTAATCATGGAAAAAAATCTCATAGGCGCTGAGCAAAATGTGATTTTACAGTTATTATTTAATAACATTGATACACTAACAACGAACACCTGTATTAGTGGGGATGGTGAAATTGTTTCCTGGATGCTTTAAGATTTGATGTCCCTAAAATTAACAGTGACCTGAAATTATAATCGGACAATGTTGTTCTCAAATTGTTCTTCACGAATTTCATTCTTGAAAATGTTTGTTCACACAGGTATATTGATCCAAAAATTAAAAGGTACCTTGATGGAAAAGTTTTTACATTGGGAAAGTCTTCCTTTATGCAAAAATTTGTAAAAATCCACTAGCCCTTCTTTGAATTTTTCCTTAAGGATGTCATTTGCTTGCAACTAAATTTCAGTAATTTTTTTCCGTAGACAAAAAGTTCTCCACAGGCTGGATGAGAGTGCCTAGCTGGCCATAGTTTGGAGACCTCTGGTCTATTCTAATGACAAACTTCTACATCCGGTAGCACATAGGGCAAATATGTCAGCCATGTCGCTGATAGAAGCCTTCAATGATTCACAGCTTAATGAATACATATATCAACAACAGAAAATTCAAATAATAGCGTCTAATTAGAAGAGGTTCCCCCACCGCCCGGAAATATAAAGTGCCCTCCCCCCACCCCGGAGAAAAAAGTCTGAAACAAACACTGCTAATTAGATTTAGTAGGCTACCACAGGGTGTTGTTGTGGCGATGTTAATAAAAACTAGTTTGCACAGATATATTTTATAACAAAAATTCACAGTTACTGAATTTAAAAAGTCTCATTATTTTAATTATTAAAATATTAGGCCTAATTAATCTTTAAAATTCAATGTTAAAGGTTAGTGTAAGTAAATGTTAGGTCATACCAAGGGTGAGCAAAGTGCGGCCCACGGGCCAGAGTTTTTCGTGGCCCGCCAGACATTTAGAAACCCTGCCTTGAACTGAGATTTGCTTCATGTCCGCTACCAAATTAAGTGAAGCCATGAATCCTCAGAAAAAGCAAAACATTGGTGATGAATCCCTGTGTGTTTAATGAAGAATATACACACAAAAATGTGGGTATAGTTAAGCTTAAAAAAAACAACAAAGTTTCAAGCATAAGACGCAGACAGTGATGTCATTTCATTGCATTTTGCATTAGGAAAGCATGTGTAAAGCTGCACTTGACTTAAAGCATGTGATAGAACCTGTTGTAAGCGTGGTTAACCTGCTTTTAAACAATTGTATTAAATGCAACCAAGCTCATTTACTTAGGCAACCATCTTGTTTAAGTTGTTTTTTTTTTGGTAAAAATATAGTAAGAGATTCAGGTGAAACCACTCTAACTTACAGATTGCCGCTTTTTATATAGTAAATGTTGCTCGCAAACACTGCTGTTCAGTTATCTATAATATTTGACTCAAATATCACACTTTACTTCTATTTAAGCCTTAACAATGAGTCGTTTTTGCACATTATTAGCCTCAGCCAATTTTACACACCTAAAACGATAGATTACCTATTTTTTTTTCCAGCACCATCTATTGATTTGTTTTTTTTTTTATTTTATTTTTTTTTGTTAAGGATTTGTCCCTGACTTGATAATTGATGGTAATTTATTGTTGAATTATGTTAAATCTTGCATAGATTTTAGTACTTTTAAAAAAAATAATATTATTAGCCTAGTAGGAATAGTAGGCCCTAATATTAGATTCTGCGATAATCTATCGCCAATAGATACAAGGCTTGTAATGTGAAAAGAAGGTGCCTAATTAAATGTTGGTAATTATTTCACATTTTTAGGAGGATGTATGTTTTGAAAATTACAAAAATGTTTCCAATTTCCATTATGTACCTGTTTTTAAACAATTGTATTACAACTTTTCAGTAATAAATATAGACTAGCAATGTTTTCATCAGATGCAACTAAAACTCGTTTACTTTGACAGCCATCTTGTTTCAGTTTTTTTTTTTGTTAAACCACTCTAGTTTACAGATGGCCGCTGTCTATAGCAAATCTCTCTCGCAAACACTGCTGTTTTACACAAGCTTTTATTTAACTTACTGTCTCTGTCTGTAAGTTGTCAGTCTGTCTAGATCAAAACGCCCGAGGGAAATTACGGGCACTTCTAACTGACAGATACGGTTCGTAGTTGGTACCTGGGTTTAAGAAGACAATTCAACATACATTAAATTTGACTTAATTGGTTGCCTAATTACTTTTTTTATGAATGAATTAAAATCATGTCCAAATTAGTAGGCTGTCTCATTAAACTAATCCACACTATTATACACGTGTCATCATATTCATTAGGTGCGCAATGGTTTTTAGTTATGCAACTCTATTATATTATTATAAATTTTAAAAATTTAATGTACTGAAAAAGAAATTCATAAAAACGTTTTAATAACAAGCTTTTATGTAATAATGCACTAAAAAGTAGAAAATAAATTATACACTACTATTTAAATAACTATAAAGAAAAGCGTGGATCACTTTAGTATATATTGGATACCTTTACTGATATTTAGGAAGAAACCCACGCTTTTTTAAAATAGTTATTTAAATAGTATTGTATAGGGGTCAGCGTGGTCGAGTCGGTAAAGCTCATGGTTGCTAAACCGAAAAGTCTCGAGTTCGAACCCTCGGGCAGATGAGTCTCGTTAGCTGGGGACTGCCGCTCTTCTAGGAGAGATCACTCAAAAATCAAACTACTGCTGTCTTGTAGTTTGTTCTTAGTTGGACAAAGGCTATGGAAGCAAATCCAAATGGCCTATATGGCGCATAACCTGTAGACACGTATCCTTAATTGTGATGGAGGCTTGGTCGAGTCGGCAAAATCTCATGGTTGATAAATTCGAGTTCCAGTTCAAACCCTCTGGTAGATAAGGCTCGATACCCACCAACACTAAAAATTAAGAACGAACAAGAAGAAGAAGTAGTGTATAATTTTTTAACTTACTGTCTCTGTCTGTCGTCAGTTAGATCGAAACGGCAGAGCAAAAATTTCGAGCACTTCTAACTGACAGATTCTGTTCAAAGTTGGCACGTGGGTCAAGACATGAAGACAATGCAATCTGACATTAAATTTGACTTATTGGATGTATAATTAATTTTTTATGAATTGATTAAAATTGTGTCCAAATTAGTAGGCAGTCTCTTCCAGCTATTCCGCACTAATATACACGCAGTCATGCAACTCTATTGCATTAAAAAAAAATCTGTCTTATATTGATATATTTAACCATTGTTTTTGGTTTATTATTCAGTTATCTATCATATTGGAGAAATATGCATTCCAAACAACAGCTGTCAATGAAAGAAACAATGTTTGCATGACATTCCTAGTCCAGTCCATGTATTTCATTAATTAATTGGTAATGTAACCTTAGGCCCAAGGCTAATATCAACTTTAATGTATCACGCCCTTTAAATCTTAATAATAGAAACATTAACATAAATATATCAAGGAATATTAATGTAAATTAAACTATCATAATTAAAAAAAACCACTACATAGTATAAACAGACGTACATTTTTATGTCAGGCAATTGAGTGTTATTTTTGTTAATGATGTTGTACAGCTACATTTGCTTTGATAACCAAAACAAATATTTAAGAAATGAATTAGGCATAAAACAAAAAATTGGAATAATTAAGTATGATAAAATGTGACCAATAATTTTTTGTTCTATTTTCTACTATCCCAAATCTCTTAACCACAGTGACCTATGACTTCAAGGTATTTAAGATTTTGTAGCAACGTTGTTTCGGTATTTATATAGCTTTATACATTTGTATCATTATATCTCCTTTAATCTGGTATTTGTAATTATTTTGACATGTTGTTGCATGTATATGTTAAAGCTTAATTTGAAAAACAACTAACCCTATCATTAACTGCTTATGTCAGCATACATATTTCTGAAAAAAAAAGTATTATTTTTGTAAAAGTAAAGTTCCCTTTCAAACCTGATTATCTATGGGCATGTGAAGTAGAGTTCACCTGTTTCTGTAACCTCTGCATATGAAGGGATAGTTGGGTCAGCACTATGCCCAGCCTCCTTTACTTTCCCTAACATGAGTTAGGTACCCATAAGAGCTGATTGTGCTCAGGGACGTTCTACTAACTTGAACCTGAATTCGAACTTGAGACTTTCTGGTTAGCAGTCTAACTCTCTACCACTAGGCCACCCTGTCCCATATTTATTATTGTCTAGAGATATTATTTAATTTTTTTTTAAAAATCATTCTTTCAGCTAAAGAAATGGAAGAAAGAGCAGCTGATTTAAAAGAATTACCAAGTATTTTAGGAGTGAAACATGAACAATCTGAGAAAACCAATGCATATATTGCCAATGTAATTTCAACTGGAAACATAAACCCAGAGGGATTTACAGAATGTTCATCTTTTTATGACACAAAACCACATTTATTTTCCACATCTGAAAACAAAAATCCTGATGTACTATCAGAATTTAAAACAAGTGAAGACCAAAAATCTTTTGAAGATGTAAAACCTGATGTTTTAAAAGTAGAAGTAAACTTTTTGCCAGTGTCAAATCTAAATGAAAATCTTTCTCACATAAAGACAGAGATATTAAATAATATAGAAGAGGTCAAGGATACGTTTATAAACATGGATAATTCAATATTTGATCAGTCAGAGTTGTTACAGAAATGTAACAATCAAAATGACTGCTCGTAGATTTTGTGCTTCCTCGAGCTGTGCAGGTTCTTGTGATGACTGTTCATACATTTGATGACAAAAAACGTGGGTCGGGCAGATTTATGATTAAAGCGAAAAGCACACAACACACGAATTTTGGAAATTTGATGGTGAACGTACCCACGTTTTTTGTCATCAAATGTATGAACAGTCATCACAAAGAACCTGCACAGCTCGAGGAAGCACAAATTCTACGAGTAGTCATTGGTAGATCCCCTAGGGTCGGAAGAAAAATTTATTTTCTACTTTTTAGTCCACAAGAAAAACGTGTTTTTTTTTTTAAAAATGTTTAAAGTATTTTATAAAGTAACTAGGCATGCTGCCCAGCTTCGCTTAGGCTTTCGAAAACATTGAGAATTTGAATGCTTAATTAATTCGCCCGAGGGTCGGTCTACGACCTCAAGAGTTATGAAGAGGTTCCTCCGTGGACATTTTTTTTTCGATTTATAGCTCATATAAGGCACCGGTCAGTAGAGGTCAGTTTTGACCCCCTCATCGTAGACTTTTCGGCCAACCGGCCCCCGTGTTCTGTCGCCCCAAGGCAAGATCCTGCCAAATTTGAAGCGCCTGCGGCGCCGGGAAGTGCCCTATCGGACACCCGACAATCTAGTTCTAGATCTAGAATCCTAATAGAATTTTTTTTTTAAGTTTAGCCCGAGCATAATAAAAAACAAGGTAATTAAAAAGTCTAGTGACAATTTTAGCGCAATTTCCTTATGTTATCTAAAAATAGCTCTGTCGTAGCGTAAATCAAGAGCAGGGTTAGTAAAACCATTGGTTAGTTATTAAAACGTTTTTTATTAATTTTTTTCAGTATTTTACATGTTTTATTTACAATAGAGTTACATGACTAAAAACCATTGCGCGCCTACTGAACGTGATGGCGCAGCCATGGAACGCGATGGCGCAGCTATTGAACGTGATGACGCGTGTGGTGTGGTTGGAAAAAATGCCTACTAATTCGGTCCAAATTTTAATTAATTCAAAAAATTTTTTGTGACCGAACGAAAGGATATTTTTGAAAACGTTCTTCGGCAATATTGTTCTAAATTATGGCAGAAATCGATTGGTACATGTTTCAAGTCGCTTAGTGGTCTGGTTGCCGAGATATGGGCCAAAAACTGCATTTTTTCGAGGTTTTTTGGCTTTTCCGGGAAATCCATGAAAGAAACCCGTAATTTTTATGGCCTATGTTCATCCTCGTAACTTGCTTAACATAATTGCTTTTGGAACTAGTCATCGATATTGCTTCGTTGAGGAGGAGATACGACTTAAAGCCCGGACACACATTCATCCATACATTCATACATTCATTCATCCATCCATTCCCAGAAATGACGAGTTAATAAACGCAATTCTCCAGAATGGAAATTGCGCTAAAAATACATTAACCAAGTTGACTTGGTGTGTCTCGAAACCGCACCACCTGCGTGGTTTATAGTACACTAACATCTCCGCTATTTAGGCACCTTATAAAATACGGAGAATGAAACACCTATTTTAAAATCTTAACTTACGCGAATATGCCTATTCTTTCAAATAAAATTTTTTATCCCAAATTAGCCAGTTCCAAACAAAGATTTTGTATAAAATAAATAAGTCTTGAAATAGTTTAGTCCTAATATAGAAATTTATTTTTGGAATTGATTTTAGAGAAGTTAGAGTCTAAATCTAGATCTTAGCGTCTACGTCTAGATCTAGTTATTGCGTAGATTTAGATTTAGTCTAGATCTAGAATCTCTAGATCTAGAATCCAAATACATAAAATAAATTTTATGAGTTTAGGCCGGAAAAATTGTATTGTATACATTTCATAGTGTACGTAGATCTAAATCAAATTTGAATGAAATAGTTCATTTCTTTTTATTCTAAACACGGCAGATGACGTCATTAGTTAATGTATAAGCAATAGTGACGTCACAGTTTTATGCGTTCTTTTTACACATCTATTAATGCTTTTCCGGTTGCATAAATAAAATTGTTTTTCTACATTCGAATACGCCTTTATTTTTTTATTTTTCTTCTTTAAATAAAATTGTGGTTATACATTTAAAATATCTAACATATTATTTTCAACAAAAGTCCGTATAAAGTTCTACATATATCGCTGCCGTTTCTGACGTGATGTCCGGCGAAAATATTTTGCGGACAGACAGAGAGAGAGAGAGAGAAGAGCGCACATGGCGTTTTATATATTAGGATGTCTCAACAAACTAGGCTATCCGTATGATTAAAAAATATTATCCAATCAGCATACTTGTTACGTCTACCTTTCGCGATTTTCATCTTAGAATAAGGAAAGACAACAACACTGTTCTAAAAATAAACCATCGAATCAAACCAGCCAAGCGATTTTATCAATTTATTTTCTGAACGTAGTATGTCATAGAAGACACAACGTAGACAGCTGTCTATGTTAGGGGTCATCCATAAAAATGACGTCACGCTTTTTTGACGATTTTTACCTTCCCCCCCCCCCTCCCCCACACAGTGTCACAAAAAGCCGACCCCACCCCTAAAATGACGTCACAACTCAACCTACAACCCCCCCCCCCCCCTCTTAAAATTGCGGTTGAATTTTTCTTAAAACATCGATATTTTTTCTAAAATCGTGTCTGAACTCTGCGTAGCTAGATAGAATGTCTATATTAATCTATAATAATAGTTTCGCTGTCTGTCTATCTATCTGTCTATCTATCTATCTATCTATCTGTCTGACAAGAACGCTCTAGAGAAAACACAAGCAATTTAAAAACTCTCACAGTGAAACGAAAGACGAAGTATGACGTCGACACATTTAGCATAGAGTTGAAAATAATCTCAAGGCGGAAAGTGCACACAGTAATATAATGACGTCATTGATTATCGCGTAAACATTGAATAAAAAGGAAATGTTGTCTAATCTAAATGGTTTGCGTGAAGAGTTTCTTTCATACAATTCTTCGGGTAGGGGCGAAGCCCCACCCCCGCGTAAGAACGTCTGAGCCCCCCCCCCCTCCCTAACTCAAAAGAAATTTCTTTATCGATACTCTATAATAAAATTACCGCCTAATTAATATGTCTAATCTAAAAAGTGGTTTTCTTGCAATTTCTTTAATGCAATTCTTCGGGTAGTGGCTAAGCGCGACACCAGTGTTTCTTTCAGACTTTTTCCTCCCCGGAGAGGGGTGGTGGTACTTGAAATTTTCGGGGGCGGGGTAGAATTTTCTGGGAGGGGGCGGACACTGGAAAAAGTATATAATTATATGTCGTTGAATGGGACGGTAGACATGTTTTTTTTTGGGGGGGGGGGTGGAGGGGTGGGGGAGTGGGGGGGGCGGTGTGTGTGGGGGGGGGGGGGGGGGTGTGGGGGCGGGTGGTGGGGGGGGTGGGGGTGGGGGTGGGGGGTGGTGTGTGGGTGGGTGGGTTGGTTTCAGTGTTTCTTTCAGACTTTTTCCTCCCCGGAGAGGGGTGGGGGTACTTGAAATTTTCGGGGGCGGGGGTAGAATTTTCTGGGAGGAGGCGGACACTGGAAAAAGTATATAATTATATTTCGTTGAATGGGACGGTAGACATGTTTTTTTTTGGGGGGGGGGGTGTGGGGTGGGGGGGGGGTGGGGGTGGGGGTGGTTTTAGTTTAGAGAAAAGAGACAGCACTATCAGCCTAGCGCCCGTTGTACCCTTCCTCAACGGGCCATTTTTCTCGTCTATAATAATAGTTTCGCTGTCTGTCTATCTATCTGTCTATCTATCTATCTATCTATCTGTCTGACAAGAACGCTCTAGAGAAAACACAAGCAATTTAAAAACTCTCACAGTGAAACGAAAGACGAAGTATGACGTCGACACATTTAGCATAGAGTTGAAAATAATCTCAAGGCGGAAAGTGCACACAGTAATATAATGACGTCATTGATTATCGCGTAAACATTGAATAAAAAGGAAATGTTGTCTAATCTAACGGGCCATTTTTCTCGTATTATTATAATAATATAGTTAAAATAATCGAGTAGAGATACAAAGTCCCAGCTGGGTTGATTTTGGTTTATCTTATTTTTGTAAACATTTCTCACGCATTGGACAAACGAGGAACACATCACATTCTAATCTAAATCAAGGGTTTGTGATTTTTAATTTTATTTTTATATCTAGAATCTAATAGAATCTAGAGAGATCTAGATCTAGACTAGATCTATTTGAAGGAGCAAGGCATTTGCCACACAAATTTTGAAATTAAATTTTAAAATTATTATAAAATTAAGGCAACTCTTGAACTCACACACGGAACAAAACAAAAAAACAATACAAACAAAAACAACTGTCAACTCAACACTCAGTCTCTAGATCTAGTCAACTGTGTCTAAAAATGGAGAAGTGCCTGAGTCCACTGCTAGTAGAAGGCCACTAGAAACTCTAGTCTAGTGACTAGTCATCATCATATCTACTTGTGACTCTCTAGTGACGAGTGTAGTTATTCTAGCAGCATCTTTCTAAAATCTAGATCTAGATCTAGATCCTCTAGCTACTGTAGCCCTCTAGCCTAGGCCAGGGGTCGGCAACCTTTTGAAGCTGAAGAGCCAAAAATTAAAATTTTCAAAATTTCCCTGGTTTTAAAGAGCCACTAACATTTTTTTATTTCAAATATTTTATTTTTTTAAGATTATTAGTATTTGTGCAATGAGCTGGAGAGCCGCATCTTGATATCAAAAGAGCCGCATGCGGCTCGCGAGCCGCAGGTTGCCGACCCCTGGCCTAGGCTGGTTGGCAGAAGACCAAAAAGTGCAATGACCATAAAAAGGCTTAACATGGGCTGAAATTACCCTTAAGAGCTGTGCAATGGGTTGAAAATACCCTAAAGTCCTAAAGCCCTAAACAGCTTTCCAATCGGCTCATATTACTCTTTTACTAAAAGACTTTTAGCCTTATTCTTCTAACAAAACTAACCGTATCATGTGGTTGAGCATTTACGCTTTGGGTCAATCGTCAGGGGGATAGAATTTAGTTTATCTAGAACTAGGAAAGAGATCTACCGATCTAGTCTGTCACTGTAAGCAAAGTATAACATCTCTTTGAAAAATATTTTTAATAGCATTCAAATCTACTAGGCCTAATATGTATCATGTTACTCAGGTATAACATTACAGTAACACATATGACAGTATTAGAAGAGTTCATTATTATTTTAAGTTACATTTTGAGCAAATTTGAGTTATTTGCAGAGCATTCTAATAAACCTACTATGTAGCAGTAGTGCCACACTACTACACTATGTAGTAATAAAATATGGCATAAGTAATTTTATGGGTAGATGAAGATAATCTGAATAATTTAATAAAGGTCAGCTAATATAGTTTAAAATGAAATTTGAATTACAATGCAATTATTATGACTATGTAGTATTCAATAATAAATTTCATTTAAACTGTTGCCTGTTGTTAGCCTAATTTCCTTTCTTTAAATGTAAGACCATACATATTTCAGATATTGGATTGATCTATTCATCAGGTTTTAAAAATGCTATGCAAAACTAAAGTAACAGCAGTTTAAAAAACCCAGCAATAAATGCAACAGATGGATCAAAGTTGAAAATGAATTTCATTTTACTCAGGGCTCACAAAAATATAAAGAAGAAAGAAGCTTTTTTTTTTTCAAATTAATCTCTTTTTTTTTAATGTATTGTTTTTTTTAGTTAAAGCCCATACTTTTTATTTTTGAACTAATATGATAATAGTAATTGTGTCAATAAGTGCCATCCATAAAAAACTTGGAGTAAAATAAGATTTCAGACCTAACATTAATATTGCAGATGAAATTGAGTTCACCTGAATCTATGAGTGTGTGCTCAACAAATAAAGAAATAGTCTGGTTTGTTCTGTGTCTAGCCATCTTTACTTTCCCTACCTTAAGTCAGGTGTCTATCATAGTGGTTTTTTTTTTAAATTAAAAACAAAACAAAATATTTGAGTGGAATAACATGCATTAAATACAATCTTGCATAGAGTATAGTATCATGTTTTAATCATTTAACAATTTTTTTCTTCCAAAATAGGACCCTAATGGAAAACTATGAATAATGCACTTGTGTTATGATGAGATCACAGCACCAACCTAGAGGCCAGACAGTGGACCAAATAGTTTACTCTGGACTCTTAGTTGTTATAACAGTGAGGAAAAACTAGAAGTGTGTGACTACTCTTAATATTTATGACATGAAAAGTATGTTTTTTTTTTGTCTTATCCCTCTAAATGACTAAGCCCCTACCCCTTTTTAAAATGGAAAAGCCTCCACATTGTAATGGTGTTTAACATAGGTGTTATGTTAGGCTTATTGTGAAAAGAATATGCATAGCTGAATATGTTTAGCTCCATAAGTCAGCATTCATGTTTTTGAAGAACATTTTTATTTATATTTCTTGATTATTTCTCAACTTGATTATTTCTGGAAATATTTTCAAAAAAATTATTTAATTATTTAGTTATGGAGCTAAAGAATAGAACAAAACGAGACGCTGATATAGAAGTATTACCAAGTGTTTTAGGGATCAAGCAAGAACTATATGTGGACAACCAGCCAGAAATTTTGAATATAATTTCATCTGAATACATAAAACAAGAGGAGTTTACAGAAACTGATGACACAAAAGTAAATGTATTGTCAACATGTGAAAACAAAAATCATGATTTATTATCAGAATTTACAACACATGTAGACAACAAACCAGATAGACTTGATTTATTTTCAGTTTTTGAAGATATAAAACCTGATGGTTTAAATGCAGGGCTAAGCCTATCACTAGAGACAACTCATACTGACAATATTTCTCATATAAAGACAGAGTTATCAACTGATTCATCAGAGCTTAAGGATATGCTTATAAGCAACATTGAAAATCCAACATCAAATCAGGTTGAATTATTAAAGAAGTGTAAGAAGCAAAACTTAAAATCTTCAAAGCATAAAACTCTTCCAGTTCTAGTAAAATGGAAAGAATCACACACAGATGTGGGGTCATATGAGTGTAATGTGTGTCATAAAAAGTTTGCTACTAGGACATATCTAAAACAACATAATAAAGCAATTCATTTAGGAGAAAGGTTACATGAATGTGGAGTCTGTCATAAAAATTTTACTACAAGAGGTAATCTAAATCTACATATAGCAATTCATTCAGCAGAAAAGAAACATGAGTGTGATTTATGTCATAAAAATTTTACTACAAGAGGTAATCTAAATGTACATATAGCAATTCATTCAGCAGAAAAGAAACATGAGTGTGATTTATGTCATAAAAATTTTACTACAAGAGGTAATCTAAATGTACATATAGCAATTCATTCAGCAGAAAAGAAACATGAGTGTGATTTATGTCCTTAAAAAATTTGCTTCAAAAAGTCATCTAAATAAACATAAAGCTATTCATTCAGCAGAAAAGAAACATGAGTGTGATGTGTGTCATAAGAAATTTGTTACAAAGAGTCATCTAAATCAACATAAAGCTACTCATTCAGCAGAAAAATCACATGAGTGTGATGTGTGCCATAAAACGTTTACTTCCAAGCACTACCTAAATATACATAAAACTATTCATTCAGAAGTAAAGCTACATGAATGTGAGGTGTGTCTTAAAAGATTTTCTAGAAAGTCCTACCTAAAGAAACATGGAGCATTTCATTCAGCGGAAAAGTCTCATGAATTTGATGTATGTCATAAACAATTTGCTTCAAAGAAGTATCTAAATAAACATAAAGCAATTCCTTCACTAAATAAACATAAAGCAATTCATTCAGCGGAAAAGTCTCATGAGTGTGATGTATGTCATAAAAAATTTACAACAAGGGCTTACCTAAATATACATAAAGATATTCATTCAGAGGTATATGAATGTGATGTGTGCCATCAAAAGTTTACTACCATTTTAACTCTAATTAAACATAAATCAATTCATTCAGCAGTTAAGTCACACGAGTGTGATGTGTGTCATAAAAAGTTTTCTACCAAGAGTAACCTCAATGTACATAAAACCATTCATTTACCAGAAAAGTTACAAGAGTGTGATGTATGTCATAAAAAATTTGCAAAAAGGGCTACCCTAAATCAACATAAAGCCATTCATTCAGCACGAAAGTTATATGATTGTGATGTGTGCCATAATAAATTTATTGCCAGTTCTACTCTAATTAAACATAAGGCAATTCATTCAGCACATAAGTCATGATTGTGATGTGTGCCATAAAAATTTACCTACAGGGGTAACCTAAATAAACATAAGACAATTCATTCAGCACAAAAGGTCAAATGAGTGTTATGTGTGTCATAGAAAGTTTGCTACAAGGATTTACTAAATTACAACATGAAGCTTTTCATTATGAAAAAGCACCAATTGAGTGTGATGTACATCATCAAGGGTTTTCTTGAAATAAAAAACTAAATAGACATAAAAAAATTCATCTCATTGCATGAGTGATTTGTGCTATTAAAAGTTTGCTACAAGGAATAATCTTTATCAACTCAAAGCAAGTTATACAGCAGAGAATGCAAGAGTGTGATTTGTGCCAAAGAAAGTTTCCTTTGATAATGACTCTTAAATGTCATCAATTAATTGATTCAGAAATATGTTAAATTAAACATTTATGAATATAATAAAGTATGTATAAACAAATGAATTCATAAATAGATTAAATTATATTTGTATAGTGTAAAATGCTATTTATGAGGTAATCAAAAATTCCGTCCAATTTCAATGAACCTTTCCCCCTCCCCCCTCCTCTAGACGTTCACAAAAATTTAGTAGACCTCCCAAAACTTACTACCAATTTACTGTTTTGGACTCCATCTCCGTGTGGATGTCATAAATGGATAAGCCCTAAGCAATACAGACAATATGAGTATAAAGTGTTTCATAATAAAGTTTGCTTTTATCAAGCAAATTATTCAAGAAAGGTCAAATATATATTCTTTATGTGAAAACAAAAATCTTGATTTCTTTATGAGACCTTGAAACTTGAAATAAATTAACAAAAAAAAAAAACCCAGATAAACAATGTGTTTTCTCCATTTTAAAATATAAAACCTGATGTTTTAAAGCAAAAGATATATTTGACTGCTGTGTGTCTTAGCAAGTTTACTTCAAAAAGTCCTGTAGAAATAATTCATTCAGGAGATAAGTCATATTTTACTTATTTCCAAAAACATCTGATTTTTTTTTGTGCTTCACCATGTCCATTTGAAAAATATTCCTTGTTATTACTTTTAGTGAAATTTGCATGATCAGTGTGTAATATTGATATATTATATATTTATGAATATCATCCATGTTGTGAATTATTTCATTTTTGCAATTTGTTTTAATTAATTCTAGAATTTTTGTTTGCTACTTCCTTTGATAATCTTGTTAAAACTTCATTAAAATCAAAACCATTTACATAATAAAGTTTAATTGTTTTTTTTTTCTGAAAAGTTGGTAATTTTGTATGTGTCTGTACTGCAAGTATCAATTTTGTGCCCACCTCCCATTTATTTATATTATAATTATTAATGTTAGTGCAAAAAAACACTTCCCCAGTTTAAAAGGTTGGTGGCGCTTTTTTATCAGTCACTACAGACACACACACACACAGACATACTGACAAACAGGCGTATTCAGGTTTTCGTTGTAGGGGGAGCGAAAAGATATAAAAAAGGCGCCGAATTTTCAACACGTTCTATATATGTGTATTATATATATATATATATATATATATATATATATATATATATATAATTACTAGCTGTATGTCATTACTTCGCTATGATGTAAAATAAATTGAAAGTAGCACTCTGAAGAAATAAGAAAAAACACACAATGTAGGCCGACAAAACAAAAATTGTATCAATCTAAACAAATATATATATATACACACACTACAACCAAAAACAATGAACGTAACACAATCTGTTTTGTAATTCTTGTAAAAAAAAATTTACATAATAATTCCTGGGAAATTATTTAAGACAAGTGAAATAGGGGAAATAATCACTCTTAATATAAATATGTATATATCTAGACATTTAATCATAAATGTCAAAATAAATAATTACTTTAGAATATAATGAAATTGTTTAAAAATCAGAGTTGGTGTAAAAACACGCTTTTCGATATGTTATTAAAACATTCGGAATAACAGCCTACATTTAAATAAATATCGGTGTTTTAGTTCAGATCATATATTTTAATTAACTACTGCTTCTTTGTGATCTTATGGGTTAGATCACTGTATTGATCACACACCTTTTTACTGGTAATTGCAAAAACAATATTCCCAGAGTATTACGTTTAAAAAGCTAATTTTCTGGCGGCAATGTAATTTTGTACATCATTACACGTTTTTCTACATGTACTTAACAGATCAGTTCGGGGTGGGGGTAGGTTCAACTTCATTCACCACTGTCCGTTCACTTTAGGTCAATTATCCAACCCAGTGTATACCTAGGTGTGAGGGGGGTTGTAACTGTTTCATATAATTTGTAATCGTAATCACTATCGCCCAAACTGTAAGAATACTACTACTTCATCGTGATGACGTTGTCGACCTTGTCAAAATTTCCCCACCACTACGCAGTTTGCTCATAAGTAAATTTAAATAGAGGTGCCACATCAGTTGTATTTGTTTCTGCATTGTAATTTTTTTAAAATTAATCACACGATTCAAACTGTATATATAAAGTAATTATGTGTGAAGTTTTATGTATAACTTTTTCTAATTCAATTATTCGTAAGCAAATACATTATACAGTTGCCTTAAACTTAACACCCCTCTTGCCAAGTGGTACTACCGTAGAGGTTTTTTAAACATTGCAATGCATCGTAATGGTTATTTTTAGAATGGCAAACTGATGCAGCTGTTAATACGTGTTGTAAACGTTGGCACTACTAGACTAGTACAATAATGCTTAATTGCTGCATGAAAAGAAACCTTATGATGTGCCGACCAAAAATATTTTTTTAACAAATATCATTGCTTAAAACTTTGAGTTTAAAAAATTTAAAAAAAGGCGCCACTTTGCTGAAAATGGCAAGAGGGGGAGCGGCCGCTCCCCCTGCGTACGCTACTGCTGACAAGATTGCAAAACTATGTTTTTCCAACTCAGGGAGGTGTAAAATGTCGAGATTTGAAAATATCTATTTTTTTTTTGCTCTACAGCTTTGTCCAAGATGATAGGGGGGGGGGGGGACACGAACGCGTGAGTAGATGAATCATTTAAATTTAACACAATTCAGTAGCCACTTTTGTTCAGAAATGACGCGACGAGTTCTTTGTACGATTTTTACGATTCTCTCAACTTCCTTGTGAGTGAGAGATTCTAACTTGATTTCATTACATCGTGCCTGGATCACTGTGTTGACTGGATATAAAAATCACGTATTCTTTTATCGCTATCCGAGACTGACTCACCGAACATCTGGGGTTCTATCGAACCCAGGTTAAGAATTGTTCTAAACTCTCCTGATTTTCTTCTTTTTATTCGGCTTCCTAAGGAGAATAGGATAGCCAACACTTTGTCAACTCACTTGATTTTTATGAAAATCGAACTCTATTAAATAATCCAGCTTTTCCCATCACTTTTTCGACGATTTCATTCTCCTCCTCTTTTTCCACACCAGCACCTGCTTTGTGATGTTATTTATTATTTACTGTATTTATGATAATGTGCCCCAACCACCACCTTGTCGTTTCTCTTATTTCAATCTCCACATATTAAGCTAATATGTAGGAAGCCTATTTGTCGGTAGCCAGTATGACCTTAGCCTATTTCTTGGGAGCCAATATGTAATGTTAACTAACATGTTAGTGAAAATAAATGTTACATTTTCACTAGGGTCTAGATCTAATCTAGCTAGATAAACGATACGATAGATGTAGATTCTAGATCTTCTTAGTCGTCTTAGATCTAATCTAGATCTACTGATCTAGATCTAGACCTCGATCTAGATTAGCCATGTTTGATTTTTTACTGCCAAGGAAAACCAAGCAAATCCAGTAAAAGTTGACGTTAAAAATAAAATTGTTATTTCCCGCTGCATTATCCAAACACAGGTAGATTTCTAGACCTAGTCTAGATCCGTATAAATTATAGATCTAGATTCTAGATATCTAGATCTAGTCTATACCTTTCCAGAAATGAAACAGACAGTTAATCTATCTAGATCTAGTTAGGTAATCGCTTTACTACCTTTAGCCTTAGGCCTTAGGCTAGCCTTAGGTACGTAAAATTGGCCGCGGCTAGATTCTAGATCTACTAGATCTAGATCTAGATTAGATCTAGTTATTAATGTACGAAAAAGTTACCTCATTGTCATGGCTTTAATAGAAGTAGACTATATTGTAAAATATTTGTAACAAATATTATAAATAACTGAACAATAAACCAAAATCAATGGCTAAATAATAAATATATAAATATAGGCCAGAAATTAACTTTAAACAGCAGTGTTTGAGAGCAAGATTTGCTATATAAACAGCAGCCATTTGTAAAATAGAGTGGCTTCCCCTGAATCTACCACTATAAGTTTTATAAAATAAAACTTAAGATGACTGCTATAGTAAATGAGCATGGTCGTATCTGTTGGAAACATCGCTAGTCTTCATCTATTACTGAAAAGTTTTAATTCAATTGTTTAAAAACATATACATAAATGAAACAAGGAAACATTTTTTTATTTTTCAAAACATAAATCCTCCTCAAAATGTGAAATAATTATTAAAATTTAAGGAGTCACCTGTTTTTCACATTACTAGTCGTGGGCGATTTTACGTACCTAAAACAATAGATTACCATTATTAGTAGTATTAGGAGTCTGACTTTTTGTAATGTGTGATTGGGTGGTGTAACATTATAATTGTAGGCCTATTCATGATGACACTTTTTTGCCTTGCCTTTAGGCTTAGGGCTTTGCCCTAGGCCTAGTTCAGGGGTCTCCAAACTTTTCAGTCAGAGGGCCGCATTAACTATCAAATTTCAGTTCGGGGTCCAGTTTCTTCCAGGCATGTCTTTGATTTTATTGGGCAAAGTTCCTCAGCCATCACCAACAAAGATTTTTCCTTGGACAAAAAGATGAGAGGACTTCGCGGGCCGCATCCAGCCCGCGGGCGGTAGCTTGGAGACCCCTGGCCTAGTTATCTAGATCTAGAACTAAGTTAGTAGGATCTTATGCCACTTAGGGGCTATGAACATGATAGGACCTTGTAGATAAAGTTTTGGTAGGGATAGGATTTACTGTCAGTAAATGATTAACCTAACACCCTTTTTTTTTAGAAAGAAGATTCCATAATTATGTAGTGTAGTAATAACATATGGCATAAGTAATATAGATAGCTGAAGAAAATCTAAATAATTTAATAAAGGTCTCCCCAAATAGGTCAAATTTTAAATTGAAATTTGAATTACAATACAATTTTTATGATTAATTAATATTCAATAATACATTTCTTTTAAACTGTTGCCAGTCAGCCTAACCTACTTTTCTTTAAATTTAGTACCAAGACCATACATATTTCAGATATTAGAAATGTCTACTCAGTGCTTTTTTTTTGTGACGATACACACCAGCACCTTTTTAAACCGTGGGGAAAAAATTATTACTTTTCTTGCAATTCAACGTTTTATTATTATCATTATATTATTAATTTGTTAAAATTGAATTTTTTTTTAATTTTGCGCAATAAGAATTAAAATATAAAATGCAAAACTGCTTTCCGCACACACTCATAATGTTACGTCTGGTTATTAACCCATTTCTGGTCATGCTTGTTTTTAAGACGTAATGTCTTTAAAACTTAAAAATTTGAATGTAATAATTAAGACTTAAAGAAATTAAAACGAGCGTAGCTACAAATTGATAATAAACAAATAATATTAAGTAATAATTATTTCTTAGCCGATTTTGGAAATGAAGGACATTTCTTATTTCTTTTCGCATTCAATTGATGTTCCGGCTAGGTTTTGCTGGTAAGGAATAAAACCAGAGTGACTGAAGAAATAACGTCAGAAGCCAATGTCACCGATGAAACCCTAATGAAACAATCGGAACCAAAGCCGTCAGAAATTGTTCTTGGTTCCTCTGTTACTTTTGAACAACTGCAGCCTGTACATGTTGACTGGCCTACCTGCTGGACTTTAGATCAAAGACGCTATTTCCTTGCAAAATATGATTGGTTATTTATCCATAATAAAAAACTTGGTTGTATCCCTTGCAGAAAAGTTGGTAATCTCGGAGTCGAGGCAAAGATAGAAAAAAAGGTATCGAACAAATGGGTCGACAATAAAATACCTACTTACTTTGGTACGAATCGACGACAACAGCTATGTTTTTAAGAAAGAAATTATTCAATTATTAAGAAACTGCAGCACACAAAGCTGCGCTTAAGATCCTAACAAAAGCCAAGGCAAAACCTATTGAGAATGTGTTGTTAAAGGCATTAACTCGTGAGAAAATCGTAAATGCAAAGATTTTTCATACTACATATAAAGTATCCAAAAAAAACCAATTGTATCATAATTTCAAATCTGAAATAGATTTTCAAGAACTAAATGGAGTTGAGATGGGCTGTATTCTTCATTCATCTAATGCTTGCATAAATGTAGTGAATCACATTAGTTGTAAGGTGAGAAAAAATTGTATGGTGAAACAATAAAATTTCATCGATCATCCACGAATCAACTATGCTTAGCCAAAAATTGACTTTAATTGTGTTTATTCATGTTTGTCCTGCAGACAATGGAATGACTTCACCAGTAAATTTATTGTTGGATTTGGCAGAACTTGAAAGTGCAACCGCAAATGGAGTTTTTGCTTCTTTACTACACTCCTTCTTTACTATGGATTAACCGAAGACTTTCTAAGAAGGAACCTAGTTTCTCTTGCATGTCATGTAGCACCTGTGATGTTGGGAAGCAAAAGTGGTGTCTAGACATTGCTGTAAGAAAAGTTTGCATTAGTTTTGGTTTGGCATTGTGCAAATCACTGATTGGAACTCTCCGTTGGTGATGTCGTAAAACAAGTTTCAGGGATCAACAGATTTAAGGCATTCATTAATAAACTGTATGTAATTTATCATTCTTCACCCGAAAATTGCAGAGGATTGCAAATATGTGCTCGTTTGTTTGAGGCTGAGTTGTTAAAAATTGGAAGAATGTTAATTAAGCACGAAATGGGTGGCATCCAATTTAGCAATTTTGAGAAGATTATGAAGTTTTAGTACAACATTTTGAAAAGCAAAACTTGACTCAACCAGAGTCAAAAAAGATCAATGCTCGCATGAAGGTTTGCCGCAAAAGATTTGTACTAGACCTCCAATTGATGTGCGCTGTGCTTTAAGAACTGTCAGAGTTAAGTTTGGATTTGTGCAACATAGACATCTACAGAGGAGACTAAAAAATCAAGGCTGTTATACAGATTTTTGAAGAAAGGCAAATTATTCCAGTCCCTTATTATAAAATTGCGGCCACTGTAACCTTTTCAAAGGAGTTTCACTACACACCAAAAACTGTACCAATGATCCACTAATTGACGTAAAAACTACAAGAATAAATTGAACAAAGGTTGCTTATAGTAAATATGCTGAGTTGGCATATTGGACTCAAGTACTCTATACAAAGCAATGGCCAGACAACATTGATACTCACTTAACATTTGGCGAAACAGAAATTAGAAACTTGTCAACAAGATTGCAATTAAACGAAAGAATAATTATTCGCAGATTTTGTAAATATCTCACAGAAAAAAACATTTTGGATAAACTAATTCCTTTGCAAATTGCTCTTACTATCCCAATTTCTTCAAGTGAATCTGAAAGAGGATTTTTGCAAATGAATCTTATCATCACCCCGACAAAAAGTTCATTGATGACAACAACTGTATCTTCACTGTTATTTATCAGATAAGTTGGACCACCACTCATACGTTTTGACCCTACAAGATACGTTTCATGGTGGCTTAGAGGCAGACATTCAGCCACAGATATTAACTGCAAAGAACACAGTTGGGAGTATACGTCAGATGATCATAAATAAATTATGATGATCATAAATAAATTATCATAAATAATCCATTCAACATTTATTTTTCATTTTTAACAGGGTTCTTTCCTATAAAACACAAGAGAACTTAACACAATTTTTTTAAAAGTGAATCAAGAATAACTTGAATAAGTTGTTAGTAAAACTTAACATATCATAACAAATGTATACTAATAAAGTAATAATAAAACAATATAATTTGGTAAATATAAAATAAAATTGTTTTAGACATTTAGTATCTTTGCAGTTGTGATTAAGATTGCATTGAGGTACAAACTGGTAGTTAAAAGGCAATTCATCACTGAGTACTGGCACCTCTTTTGTTTTAACAAAAAAAGCACTGGGTCTACTCATCAGTTTTTAAAATTAAAAAACTGAGCTTGAAGTAAAAAATTAATTTCATTCATTTTACTCAAAACCCACAAAAATATAAAAAAATAAAGAGGCCCTTTTTTTTTTAAATATGCAGGTTTCTCAGTTAAAGCCCATACTTTTTATTTATATTTTGAAACAATATGATAACAGTAATTTGGGCTTGTTTGGTTGTGTTTCAATAAGTGTCATCCATAAAAAAAACTTGGACTAAAATAAGATTTCAGACCTAAAATTTCAATATTTCAGATGAAATTGATTTCACCTCTATATACTTGTTTATGCTCAACAAATAAAGAAATAGTCTGGTTTGCTCTGTGCCTAGAATATAGAAAATAGTATCATGTTTTAATTCGTTAACCACTTTTATTCTTCCAAAATAGGACCCTAATGGAAAAGTATGAATAATACACTTGTGTTATGATGAGATCACAGCACCAACCTAGAGGCCAGACAGTGGAATAAATAGGTAACTCTTCAGTTGTCATAACATTGAGGAAAAACTAGTAGTGTGTGACTACTCTTAATATTAATGACATGAAAAGTATGTTTTTGTCTTATCCCTCTAAATGACTAGGCATCTACCCCTTTCTAAAATGGAAAAATGTAATGGTGTTTGACATAGGTGTTATGTTAGGCTTATTGTGAAAAGAATATGCGTAGCTGCATAAGTCAGCATTTATTTTTTTTAGAAGAAAATTATTATTTTTTATTTGTTTCTCGATTATTGTCTGGAAAAATTATTTTCAAATTATTTTTTTCAATTATTTAGTTATGGAGCAAAAGGATAGAAAAAAAAGAGAAGCTGGTGTAGAAGCATTACCAAGTGTTTTAGGGATCAAGCATGAACTACCTGTGGATATCCAGCCAGATATTGTCAATATAATTCCAGCTGAATACATAAAACAAGAGGAGTTTACAGAAATCGAAGACACACAAGAAAATTTGTTGCCAATGTGTGAAAATTATGATCTATTATCAGAATTTACAACAAATACAGAAGAAAACCCAGAGAGGCTTAATTTATTTTCAGTTTTTGAAGATATAAAACCTGATGGTTTATATGCAGGACTAAGCCTATCACTAGAGACTACTCTTAATGACAATATTTCTAATATAAAGACAGAATTATCAACTGATTTATCAGAGCTTAAGGATATGTTTATAAGTAACATTGAAAATCCAACATGTATTCAGGTTGAATTATTAAAGAAGTGTAAGCAGAAAAATTTAAAACTTTCAAAGCGTAGAAGTCTTCTAGTAAAATGGAAAGAATCACACACAGATACGAGGTCATATGAGTGTGATGTGTGTTATAAAAAGTATGTTTCAAAGGCTAATCTAAATCAACATAAAGCTATTCATTCAGGAGAGAGGCTGCAAAAGTGTGATATTTGTCATAAAAATTTTACTTCAAGGGGTAACCTAAATAGACATAAAGTGATACATTCAGCCGATAAGTCACATGAGTGTGATGTGTGTAAAAAAAAGTTTGCTACTAGGACATATCTAAACCAACATAAAGTAATTCATTTAGGAGAAAAGTTACATGAATGTGGTGTTTGTCATAAAAAGTTTACAACAAGAGGTAATCTAAAACAACATACAGCTATTCATTCAGTGGAAAAGTCACACTCGTGTGATGTATGTCATAAAAAATTTGGCTTAAAGACTCATCTAAATCAGCATAAAGCTATTCATTCAGCAGAGAGGCTACATGAATGTGATGTGTGTCATAAAAAGTTTATTAAAAGGACTATTCTAATTAAACATAAAGCAATTCATTCAGCAGAAAAGTCACATGAGTGTGTTGTATGTCATAAAAAATTTGCTTCAAACAGAAATCTAAATCAACATAAGGCAATTCATTCAGGAGAGAGCCTACATGAGTGTGATGTATGTCATAAAATGTTTTCTAGAAAGTTTTACCTAAAGCAACACAGAGCAATTCATTCAACAGAAAAGTCTCATGAGTGTGATGTATGTCATAAAAAATTTGCAACAAGGAGTAATCTAAAGCAACATAAAGCAATTCATTCAGAAGAGAGGCTACATGAGTGTGATTTATGTTGTAAAAAGTTTTCTAGAATGCCTTACCTAAAGCAACATAAATTAATTCATTCCACTGAAAAGTCACACGAATGTGATGTATGTCATAAAAAATTTGCCTTAAATAGTCATCTAAATAAGCATAAATTAATTCATTCAGGAGAGAGGCTACATGAATGTGATGTGTGTCAGAAAAAGTTTACTACCAATTATTCTTTAATTAAACATAATGCAATTCATTCAGCAGAAAAGTCATATGCGTGTGATGTGTGTCAAAAAAAATTTATCACGAGGTCCTCTGTTATTAAACATAAAGCAATTCATTCAGAAGAAAAGTCATTTGAGTGTGATGTGTGCCATAAAAAGTTTTCTATGAAAGCTTATCTAAAGCAACATAAAGAAATTCATTCAGAAGAAAAGCCTTATGAGTGTGATGTATGTCATAAAAAGTTTACTGTGAGGGCTTATCTAACGCAACATAAAGTAATTCATTCAGCACGAAAGTCATATGAGTGTGATGTGTGTCATAAAATGTTTATTACCAATGGTAACCTGAATGTGCATAAAACCATTCATTTTCCAGAAAAGTTACAAGAGTGTGATCTATGTCATAAAAAATTTGTCTCAAAGAGTCATCTAAATCAACATAAAGTTGTTCATACAGGAGAGAGGAAACATGTATGTGAAGTGTGTGGTAAAAAGTTTACTACCAGTTCTACTCTAATTAAACATAAAGCTTCTCATTCAACAGAAAGGCCATTTGAGTGTGATGTGTGTCATAAAAAGTTTACTACAAGGGTTTACCTAAATCAACATAAGGCTATTCATTAAGGAGAAGCACCATATATAAGTGTGATGTGGGTCGTCAAGAGTTTTCTTTAAATCGTAAACTAAATCAACATAAAAATCTGTCATCACATGAGTGATTTGTGCTATGAAAATATGCTACAAGGAATAATCTTTATCAACACAAAGAAAGTTCTACAGTAGAGGTTACATGAGTGTGATTTGTCTCACAGAAAGTTTACTTTGATAAGGAGTTGAAAATGCCATCAGTTAATTGATTTAGAAATTGATCAAATTAAACATATTTGTAAATATAATAAAGTATGTATAAACTTTGATAAATAGATTAAATTATATGCTTATATGATATTAAATGCTATAAGCAATAGAGAGAACATGAGTATAAGTATAAAGTGTTTCATAATAAAGTTTGCTTTTATCAACTCAAGCAAATTATTCAAGAGAGAGGTCAAATTTATGTACTTCATATGAAAAAAAAAAACTTTTTTTTTTTTAATTAGACCTTAAACTTGAAATAAATTAACAAAAAAAAATGGATTTTATCCATTTGAAAATATAAAACCTGATGTTTTAAAGCAGAGGAAAACTTATCCTCATCGAAAACATTTTTTTTCATATAAAGATGGAGATAAAATGATCATAGGAGAGCTCAAGGATATGTATATAATTTATAAGCAGCATTGATAGTATATTTAACCCATCTGAATCATTACATATGTTTAAGGAGGATCAACATAATATTTGCAAATCATAAGTCTTCTGGTGAAGAAATTCATAAAGACGTGAGGTCATGTGAATGTTGTTTGTGATTTTATAAAATATGTCTACATTGAAAAATGTAAAGAGAAAACAAAAATATATTTACTCTCAGGATTAAAGGCGCAACTGTGATGTGCGTGTTAGCAAGTTTACTTCAAAAATTCCTCTAAAATGTAAAGATTCCTTTTTTTTTAAAATCAATTTAAAATAGTAAAATTCATTATAAATGTGATTAATTCTAAGAAAATTTGCATGATTTGTTTGTAATTTACTACTGTGATAGATATTTATTATTATTATCCATGTTGTGAATAATTTCATTTTTTCAATTACTTTAAATTAATTCTACAGGTTTTGTTTTTTACTTCCTTTGCCAATCTTGTTAAAACTTCTGTGATGTGCGTGTTAGCAAGTTTACTTAAAAAATTCCTCTAAAATGTAAATTAATTCATCCAGGAGAGAGGTTATATTTATTTTAAGTTGTGTTCAAAAAAATCTAAATCAAAAATTTTGCTTCATCATGTCCATTTGAAAAAGATTCCTTTTTTAAAAAAAAAATCAATTTAAAATAGTAAAATTCATTATTAAATGTGATTAATTATAAGTAAATTTGCATGATTTGTTTGTAATTTACTACTGTGATAGATATTTATTATTATTATCTATGTTGTGAATAATTTCATGTTTTCAATTACTTTAAATTAATTCTACAGTTTTTGTTTTCTACTTCCTTTGCCAATCTTGTTAAAACTTCTGTGATGTGCGTGTTAGCAAGTTTACTTAAAAAATTCCTCTAAAATGTAAATTAATTCACTCAGGAGAGAGGCCATATTTATTTTATGTCCAAAAAATCTAAATCAAATATTGTGCTTCACCATGTCCATTTGAAAAAGATTCCTGTTTTTTTTTAAAAATCAATTTAATAATTTGTGAATAATTTCATTTTTTTCAATTACTTTAAATTAATTCTAGTTTTTGTTTTCTACTTCCTTTGCCAATCTTGTTAAAACTTCTTTAAAATCAAAACTTTTACTTTTAACTGAATAAAGTTTATTTTTTTAAATTGAAAAGGTGATTATTTTGTATGTGTTTTAATTGCACGAGGAGTGAGATTTAATATTATTCTGATTTAACAGATAAAACTTTTGACAATGGCACTTTAATAGTATTTGAATATTTTAAAGTCAAAATAAAATAAAAAATTAATGCCACAACTTCTTAACTGTAAAACATGAGTCAGCCAACTTGATATTCACAATTTCAGAATCATGAGTTATTGACAAACAATATTAGAAGGATTTTTGTAACAAGTAGATGGGGTTCAGATTTTGTAGACAAGCTTCGTATTTTATAAGTAATGCCCGCAAATTAGTTTTAGCCGTAATCAATACCACCACTACAATCAAAAGTTGACAGCGGCGCTACAATGTAGAAATAAAAAGTATGTTGTTTGTCACAGCATGTTTATACACGATCAACGCGCGCCTGTATAGGTGGCGTTGACACGATTTGTGATGCTTGTGTGTCTAGACATTAAGGGCTCTGCTATATAGAAATACCAGGATACTGATACGTGTTATCTCGCTCTGGCGCACTTAATTACTATATCGCTCTGTCATATTTGAACTGTCATCAGCCGCGGCCACAAGTTATATCGCCCGAGTTGACAAAATTCGATCACAAAGCATGTGAGTGTATCTTTACCTCTGCTGAACCCCCGAGACTGACTCACTGAACCCCTAGGGCTAGATCGAACCTCGGGGGTCGGCGTGGTCGAGTCGGTAGAGCTCATGGTTGCTAAACCGAAAAGTCACGACATCCAACCCTCGGGCAGATGAGGCCCTGACAGTCGGGGACAGCAACCCCCAAATCAGGGACAGCAACCCCCAAATCAGGGACAGCAACCCCAAATCAGGGACAGCAACTCCAAAATAAGGGGCAGCAACCCCCAAATCAGGGACAGCAACTCCAAAATAAGGGACAGCAACCCCAAAATCATGGACAGCAACCCCAAATCAGGGACAGCAACTCCAAAATAAGGGACAGCAACCCCCAAATCAGGGACAGCAACCCCAAAATCAGGGACAGCAACTTCAAAATAAGGGGCAGCAACCCCCAAATCAGGGACAGCAACCCCAAAATCAGGGACAGCAACTCCAAAATAAGAGGCAGCAACCCCCAAATCAGGGACAGCAACCCCAAAATCAGGGACAGCAACCCCAAAATAAGGGACAGCAACCCCAAAATAAGGGATAGCAACCCCAAAATAAGGGACAGCAACCCCAAAATCAAACAACTGCCGCCTTGTTATTGGTTGAGCAGCTGTGGAAGCTAATAACAAGTTGTTAGGTATAGATATTTGTGTCCGAGGGAATATCTTCCAACACTAAAATTAAGAGACACTAGTCATCTAACGAGTGATGCACCCGCCTGAGTTGGGTGGACTCAGGGACATCCAACGGAATGCAGCACGGAAACTGAACTCAAATTTGAAAGCTTTTAGCAAAAAAAAAACAAAAAAAAACCCCCAGATATTTTCTATTCAGGTTAATAATAACAGTGTAAGCATCTCCAATACACAAAACTGTGACATTTTCATTATCCATGTAAATAATAAATTAAGCGTGTTGGTGTGATCTCCCATAAACTTTCTAGTATATCCTTGTATAACCAGTGTTTCTTCCAGACTTTTTTCTCCGGGGGGGGGGGGGGGGGGACTTGAAATTTTCGGGGGGGGGGGGGGGGGAGGCGGACACTGTTAAAAGTATATATATAAATTATATAAATTTCATTTCGTTCGGGGGGGGGGGGGGGGGCGGTAAAAACATTTCGGGGGGGGGGGGGAGGGCTTCTAGGGCAATCGTGCAATTGAAAAGTTTTTTTACTGCTTTTTAGTATTTAATTTTTTAAGGTTGTCATATATTATGATGTCACGCTTTCTTTTCGCTAATTATTACTGCCAGTGTTTCTTTCAGACTTTTTTTTCGGGGGGAGGGGGGGGGGACTAAATTTTCCGGGGTGCGGACCAGAGGCGTATACAGGTTTTCGTTGTAGGGGGAGCGAAAAGAGCAGAAAAAAGCGCCGAATTTTTAAAACGTCTTATATACTTGTATTATATATATATATATATATATATATATATATATATATATATATATATATATATATGTATATATATATATATATATATATATATATATATATATATATATATATATATATATATATTTAATTACTAGCTGTATGTCATTACTTCGCTATGATATAAAATAAATTGAAAGTAGCACTCAGAAGAAATAAGAAAAAACATACAATATAGGCCGACAAAACAAAAATTGTATCAATCTAAACAAAACAAAAATATATACACACACTACAACCAAAAACAATGAACGAAACACAATCTGTTTTGTAATTCTTGTAAAAAAAATTCTTACATAATAATTCCTGGGAAATTTTTTAAGACAAGTGAAATAGGGGAAATAATCACTCTCTTAATATAAATGTTACGGTCAAAGCCCGAAGTGCGGCCAAACCCCGGTTTGGCCGGCCAATGTGCGCATTGGTCGGCTCTCTTGGCCAAAGCCCGAAAAACTTAGCAGTAAGAGCGTATTTCGTACATTGGCCGGCCAATGCGCGCACTGGCCGGGACGTACTGGCCAAAGTCCGAAACTCTTAAACTTGACAGCGTATTTTGTACATCATTACGCGTTTTTCTAAATGTACTTAACAGATCATTTCGGGGTGGGTTGGAGGGGGGGGGGGTGGGGTGGGTTCAACTTCATTCACCACTGTCCGGTCACTCTAGATCAATTATCCAACCCAGTGTATACTTAGGTGTGACATTAATGTCGCTCTACACAATTGTGGTGGTGAGGTGGGGGGGGGGGGGGGGAATTACCAACTCAGAGTGAACATAGCGTCAGTTTTTAGATGACTGTTCTAAACATACATATAAATTACACAAATACATATTACACAAATATATATTACAGAAATAGATTTAAATAAGTAGCAGTGGTATTATGACAATATTTTTTTTTACAGAGGGGTCCATGGGGGAGGGGGGTTGTAACTGTTTCATATAATTTGTAATCGTAATCACTATCGCACAAACTGTAAGAATACATAAGTAAATTTAAATAGAGTTGCCACATCAGTTGTATTTGTATCTGTATTGTTATTTTTAAAAAATTAATCACACGGTTCAAACTGTATATATAAAGTAATTATGTATGAAGTTTTATGTATAACATTTTCTAATTCAATTATTCGTAAGCAAATATATTATACAGTTACCTTAAACTTAACATCCCTCTTGCCAAGTGGTACTACCCGTAGAGGTTTTTTAAACATTGCAATGCATCGTAATCGTTATTTTTAGAATGGCAAACTGATGCAGCTGGTAATGGTAATACATGTTGTAAACGTAGACACTACTAGATTAGTACAATAATGCTTAATTGCTGCATGAAAAGAAATCTTGTTATTTACATAGATGTGCTGACCAAAAATATTTTTAACAAATATCATTGTTTAAAACTTTGAGTTTTAAAAGTTTCCAAAAAGGCGCCACTTTGCCGAAAATGGCCAAAGGGGGAGCGGCCGCTCCCCCTGCTCCCCCCCCCCCCCCTGCGTACGCTTCTGGTGCGGACACTTGTAAAAGTAAATATTTTCCATATAAATTCCATTTCGTTCGGGACGGGAGGCTGTAGACTTTCTTCCCGAAGAGATGACTGGAAGAGGAAGAAACTCTGAATACTGCTCTACCCATTCGCCCGTTTTTATGTTCCCCTTCCCATTGTGAACCATCGGCGCAAAATTTCACACCGCTCCTCCCCCCCCCTTCCCCACACCACAACATAGATACATCTTTTAAAATTGTACTTTTTTTTTTAAAAAAAAAAAGCCACATAGTCACTCCCAAGTAGGCCCCGAAGAAATACAAACCTTTTGAATCGAGAGATAGTGGCGAAAATTCCGTTTCTAACATTCAAAAAAATGTATTGTTATGTCGTCACATTGTCCCAACCCTTGAAGTAGAGGAGTTGAAAACAAGTTTTAGTTGTTCTTTTTTTTTTTAGTTCTAGGCATAGATCTAGATTCTAGTACAGTGGTTCCTAAACTTTTTCGAGTGGCGAATCCCTTTTATTTTTATAAAAAGCAAGTGACCCTCGCCCCCATAGAATTAAAAAGTCGAAATTAGTAAGGAATTTAATAAACACCAAAATAAGATTTTCTGGTATAATTTAAATCAAACTTATTTTTAATAACTGTTTTCTTGCTATTAACAGGCCTCAACATTCGCGGCGGAGATTTTGTTAACGCCAACCTCATATCATTCTCAACACTTAATTTAATTCTTTGTTTTGTTTTTAATTGGAGAAGTGTTGAAAATCCTCCCTTGCAAAGATATTATGTAGATACAAAAGAAACTAAAACTCGAAAGACAATCAATGTCACGTTTGGGAAAGAATGGTGCATACTACACCAAAATGGCGTGAGCAGATTTTCATTAAACACGGTACGTGACGCGGAATCATTCGACAAATCCAAGAACTTATCTTGTAATTCATCGGGAATGCTGGCAACACCAAGGGAAGCAGAGAATGGTTTACGTTACGTGTCAATGCAGAATCTTCTTCTTTCAGCTCAGGGATATAGGCTTGGAACCAATGTGGAATTCAAATGCATTGTCAAAACGAAAATCAATCAGAATCTATAGCTAAATATGAAGCTAGGTAACAGAAAATGGAGATTGAAATAAGAGCAACGATAAAGTGGTGGTTAGGGCACAATATCAGAAAGACAGAAAAAAATATCACTAAGCAGGTGCTGGTGTAGAGTCCGCCGAAGAGAAGAAGGATACAAAAAAAAAGTCATGAAGGAAATAGTTTGAAATAGATATGGGGAAGCTGTGTTATCACAATCGATCTTCATATAAATCATGTGAGTTGACGAAGTGTTGCCTACCCTATTCTCATTATGAAACCAAAACGAATAAAAAGAAGAAAATCAGATGAGTTCAGAACAGAGGCGTAACGAGGGGGGGGGGGGGGGGCGGGGGTGCGGATCGCACCGGGTGGCACCATTTAAGGGGTGACACCAAGGCAAAAAATAGCAAAATATATAAAGAAAAACTTGAGGGGGGTGCAAATCGAAAATTTGAGGGGGGGGGGGGTGCGAATCGAAAATTTGAAAGTTTGTCCCCGGGAAGGGGTGACACCATTAAGTGCCGCACTGGGTAATATCCGACCTCGCTAAGCCACTGGTTTAGAGCAGTGGTTCTTAACCTGGGTTCGATCGAACCCTAGATGTTCGGCGTGTCAGTCTCAGGGCTTCGGCGGAGGTCAAGACACACACCCGACTCTTATGATTCACGATCGGATTTTGTCTGTATGGAAAATTAAGAAGGGTTCGGTGAATGCGTATATGAAACCGCTGGAGTTTCTTACCCCCAAATAGGTTACTAACCACTGCTTTAGTAGAGTGTAGTTTGTAAAGTAAAAGGTTAAAGCTTGTTTGGTCCACTTTTTGTCGTGTGTTTAGAACAATTTCGCTACTAGCATATTACAGTACAGTTTTAAATAGGCCTAATCAGTTATGTTGAACAAAGTAACAAAGCAGAGGTAATCGCCGTAATGTACCAGTTTAGCTAAGTTAATTATTTAAAAATTGCAATATTAGGACTTGTTATGAAATAAGAAATTAAAAAAAAAATTATCTATTCGGTACAATATACTAATTTTCTAGTGAACAGGTTTATTATGTAATTCTAAATATAGAAAGCCGTGTTATATTTTTCTTAGCTCGTAAAATTTCGGCCAAAGGTTATCGCCTTACCCGCTCTGACCGAATGTTATTTTACTGATCACAAGAATCCGTAATATTTATTTCTCTTTAAAACGGTGGATCCAGGCAAGATGCAATGCAGTAAAAGTAAAAGTATCTGATCTCTCACGTTGACGTTGAGAGAATTCTAAGAATCGAATAAAGAACTAATCGCGTCATTTAACAAAACTGGCTAGTGAAATCGTGGATTACTACACGTTAATACAATTGGTTTCTATTCTAAGTATAAAACGATTAATCCACTCACCGTTCCGGTGTAAATCCTTCCTATTTACCGTGACGAAAAAGCGACCCCACACACATTTTTTCTTATTTTATTGTTACACAATACCCTTTAATACAATTGATTTCTTTTCTAAGTGTTAAAAGAGTTATATACTCACCAATCAAGTATAAATCAGTGTTTCTTCCAGACTTTTTTCTCCGGGGGGGGGGGGCACTTGAAATTTTCGGGGGGGGGGGGGGCGGTAGACTTTCTTCGGGGGGGGGGGGGACGACACTGTTAAAATTATATATTTTCTATATAAATTATATAAATTTCATTTCGTTCGGGGGGGGGGGGGGGGCGGTAAAAATTTTTCGGGGGGGGGGGGGGGGGGGGGGGAAAGCCCCCCCCCCCCCCCCCGAAGAGATGCCTGGAAGAAACTCTGGTATAAATCCTTGCGACTTTTGTTTACGAAAAAGCCCCCCCCCCCCCCCCTACACACACACCGTCTTGAATAACGAGCGGGTTTTATCGTCTTAACATTTTTACGGTTACACAGCCGTACAATGAGCTTTAATATTTTAATACAATTGGTTTCTTCTATAGTCACATAGTGATAAAGTTAATCTATTCACCAATCCAGTGTAAATTCTTTTTTTAGCGAAAAAGCCCCCCCCCCTCCCCTCAGTCGAGAAACAAATTGAAAAGCAGTTTTTGCCGTTCGCTTTTTCTTAGGGGTATTTGTTTTACACAATCAAGATAGAAAACAGTTAAATCAGTATGTATCTTGTAACCGTTATATTAAAAATTTCTTAACTTTAAGACTTAAACTTCTTATAATTCAAAACCACAGCTTAAAATGAGCTTTAAAATTATTTTAATCCCTTTTGACGTCTCCCTATAGTCGGCGCCGGGGCGGTCGCACCCCCTAGCTACGCCATGGGGGGGGGGATGGTCGCGAAGGACTGTGTCGCGACCCACTGTTTGGGAACCCATGTTCTAGATCTAGATTCTAGTTCTAGTACAGGGGTCTCCAAACTTTTCAGCCCGAGGGCCGCATTAACTATCAAATTTCAGCTCGGGGGCCAGTTTTTTTTTTCAGACATGTCTTTTATTTTTCTGAGCAAAGCTCCTCAGCCATCACCAACAAACGTTATTTCCGTGGACAAAAAGATCTCAGCGGGCCGGATGAGAGGACATCGCGGGCCGCATCCGGCCCGCGGGCCGTAGTTTGGAGACCCCTGTTCTAGTAGATCTAGATTTTCTACTTCGAAAGTTAGTAGAGATACAAAGCGCCAGTTGGATTGATTTTACTTGATCTTATTTTTGTAAACAAATTTCTCACGTGTCGAGCAACACATTACATTCTAAATCAAAGGTTTGTGATTTCTTAAAAAAAATTCTAGATCTAGCCCTAAAGTAGATCTATATTTAAAACATTATTAGATCTAGATCTAGATCTAGATCTAGAAATCTAGTCTAGATCTAGAATTTAGTTGAAGAAGGAGAATGAATAGTCAGAATAGCTACACACATGTTGATGAATGAATGGCATTGAATGGGTAACGCCGTAGCCGTGCGTAAACTCAAAAGTAAAAGTAAAACTCAGAACTCAGAACTGAGTTGAGTTTGAGGTCGAGGAGTGCCTGAGTCAACTACAAGATCTAGATCTCGAAGATCTTGATCTAGTTAATAGTTATCTAAATTTACTAGACTAGATCTAGATCTAGATCTGGTAAAATCACGATATAGCGTCGGAAATTATTGGGTAATTTTCGTTGAGTTTCGGTAACATTCGTTACTGTAAACCATAGTTTATTTGACCGTTGAAAGAAAAATAAATTCAAGTGCTTTAAATTAATGTTTTAACTTAATTTAATGTTTAACTGACAAAAAATTAGCAACAATTAGTAAATCTAAATATTATTAATATAGTCGAGGGTAGTAATTAATGTTTTTTTTTAAGAAACAGAAAAAACCTGCAGAAGATTTGCGACAACCAGCTCTAGTTCTGTTGTTAGTAATAAGACGATTAGATTTAGACGATTAGATTTTCTAAAGTTAAAAGTAGTAAGAATAACTAGAATAATGTTTAGTAGCAGCAATAATTAGCACATACACTTAAAATAATTAGAAATACAAAATAATTAGGCCTAGTAAAACAGTATTTAAATTGCAACTAAAATCAATCCTTGCACATTTTTCAACATTATGTAGGCCCTATTAAAAATAATATGGCGGCAAATAAATGATGGTTTACAGTATTTCCGGTGGTTTCCGGAACGGCTCGACAGACTACGCCATGGTTTTACTGTTTTTTACTGCTGTACAGTTCCGGAATAATAACCGACGCTATATCATGATTTTACCCTAGATCTATCTAGTTCTAGAGTCTAGTGGGTCTAGCTCTAGTGAAGTGGAGTTTAGTCCAAGGCCACTAGGAAAAGAAACTCTTGCTTGTCTAGCTACTCCTCTACTCTAGTCACTCTGACTCTAGGACTCTAGAGTCTAGGGGGGGGGGGGGGTCTAGTGAACTAGTGACTATAATAAAAATACTGAGTAGGCCTATACTCATAGTTCATAGTCAGTCATAGTGACTCCAGCATAACTCTTCCAGTTATCTAGCTAGTAGATATAGAGTAGCTACTAGCTAGATCTCGATTTAAAAATCTACAGTGAAAACAGTCTCTGGGCTCTAGCTACTGGTAGCTAGACTCTAGACTCATCTAGGTAGATGTATCATATTACTTAATAATTACTTTTATTAGATAACTCTAGTGGCTAGTACATTGCACAGCTCCTGGCTCCTGGTAGTAACAATATTATCATATTAGGCCTACAATTTAATTTTTTAATTAAAATGTATCTTTTACTTTTCCTGAAATATATATTGATACAGATATATTCTACCTGCTAGATCTACTCTAAACCAGATTTCAGTTTTCACTCCTCACAATGTTGAGAAGAAGGCAATTCCTGCAATCGCAAGTAGAACACAACCAGTTAACCTCAGAGACTCCCATTCAACCTTTAGGGGATATTGATTACAAGGATGCAAGGGAAGTTCTACTAGAAGAGGAGGTTCTTGGTGATGGGGATAATGTCATTGAAGCTTTGCCTTCTGTAAGTATGGTATTTTACTTTTCGTTTTATTAGACTAGCTCTAATCCCAGCAGAATAAATAATTCTCATCATCTTTTCCCGTTTGTGCTCAAGACAAGTGGGGAAGTTAATTTTATCTGATTCAATGACCTCGGCATCTGAAGGAATAGTGTAGTCAGCAATATTCATTTATTGCCTTTGTTTCCATAATGTGATTCAGGTACCCATCAGCGCTGGGTTAACTAAAGGATATCCTAATGGCAATAGGTTGAACTGAGATTTGATCTTGAGACCTTCTTGAAATTAAAAATGAAATCTTTTTGCAGATAAGTACGTAATAATGTTTTTTTTATTGAATCCATAGTCTGAAGAAAAGGATAAAAAAAGAAAACGTAGGAAAAGAAAGTTAAGTCAAGGAGAGGAGGTAAAGAAATGGGAAGACTCTGATGATGAGCAAGTTGTTGAGTAAGTGTTCTATTTATAAAAATTATGGTCATATTTTTTAATGTGTTTTATTTAAAGGATTTAATAACTACAAAGAAATTTTTTTTAATTTATTGTTATATGACATTTTTCAGATTTGAGACAGCAAAACCTAATTGGGCTGAGAAATTTGAAGATGAAAAGTCTGATGGTTTGTTTTGAGTTTATTTAAGTTTCCTTAAGATTCTAGACACATATTATCGCAATAGATCTTCTACGAAATTGTGTTACCGAGATCTCAAAAAACACAAGGCCAACAAAAAAAAAATGAAATAGAATTCACCTGTTTTTTTCTTTTTACCTCTGCACTATTCCCAGCCACCTTTACTTTCCCTAACATAAGCCAGGTATCCTTCAGAGTTGGTTGGATTCAGGGGCATGCTACAACTCTCACCTTCGACTCAAACTTGAAAAGGCTCTGCCATTTGACCACATTGTCCCACAAGGCCAAATGACTGAGGTTTATTCAGCTGAGATAGGATTCCCCCACTTGTTTCTATATCAGGCCACTTTGTTTCTATATCAGGACACTTTGTTTCTATATCAGGCCACTTTGTTTCATTAGCTTTGTTTCTATATCAGGCCACTTTGTTTCTATATCAGGACACTTTGTTTCATTAGCTTTGTTTCTATATCAGGCCACTTTGTTTCTATATCAGGACACTTTGTTTCATTAGCTTTGTTTCTATATCAGGCCACTTTGTTTCATTAGCTTTGTTTCTATATCAGGCCACTTTGTTCATTAGCTTTGTTTCTATATCAGGCCAATTCTTCATTAGCTTTGTTTCTATATCAGGCCACTTTGTTTCATTAGCTTTGTTTCTATATCAGGCCACTTTGTTCATTAGCTTTGATAGGCACCGGACATTGAGGTAAAGGTGGCATAGTGGTGATCACCTAAATCCATTACATGCCTAGGAAAAAAAAAACAACTGAACAACTCAAGTGGTCAAGTGATAGTGCCCTGCCACCTCAATTTCAAAATTTGGAGGTCTGTGTCTTCTCTGTTCTTTCATATGCCTAGGAAGAAAAACAACTGAACAATCCAACTTAAGCTGCCTTTAGGACTGTCAGGTCTAAAGTGAATTTACTTGCTAGACAGGGTTCCCACGCAGCCGGGAAACCGGGAAAATACAGGGAATTTCTAAATTTAATTTCCCGGCCAGGAAAACCGGGAATTTTGATGAATAGCCAGGAAATATCTTTAAACACAGTGAAATCTGCTTCCCAGGTTTTTTTTCTTTCGGGTTTAGCGAGATTTGAACCGGGTATAGGCCTATCCAATCGCTAGTCTCGCCTCCTTTCGTAATCTAGTTTTGACGCACAAAACTAGTCTCGCCGGTTCTCGTGGTGCCTTTTTTATCTGTTTCCGCCCATCACACGGTACATCTACTGCTATGCTAGCTTAGGGTTACCCAACATTGGCATGACGTCATTTTTTCTGTTTCAAGATTGGTTTAAAATTTAGTTTAGGCTATACGTGTTAATAGCAGGGAATTTCTTGGAATAGCAGGGAATTTTCTGGTAAAAAAATTGTGGGAACCCTGGCTAGAGTATCAACACATCTAGTACACGAATTTACTGTTATTGTTGCTATATTATGTTTCACTTTGAAGAATGTACAGTGCAATAGCTGTGTTTAACAATTAGCCTATTTCCACCTAAATAAAGTTTTTAACATAATGATCTACTTAACAGACAGTGATGAAGAAATACTGAAGGCTCACAGTCATCGTAATCTGGAAGCTTCTGTGACCCTCCCCTCCAGTGCTTTAGAATTCAAGCGAGTGACAGACGGCAATAAGGAAGATCCTAGCAAGGTTGGTTTGTTGTTGTAAGACACACCTTGTTTGAAAGGTAGTGTTTAATCTTTCAGAACCTCATGGTTATGAAGCAAATTATATTTGCCGTGATTTCTAGATATTTAAAAGTTCATCGTAGAAACCAGTGAAGTAAGGAGAAATAGATGCAGTGTTGGCCATGCTATCACCCTCTAGCCTATGTGCAGAGCCTGTACTGTATGCTGGCTTTAAGCCGCATGTTAAACTTGCATCATTAATAAAAAAAAAAATGGCTACATAGTCTGATGGACTGAGTAGCAAGTTTAGAAAAACCAGATGTTGCCCACGTATGAGGCTCTTTCTGGCCTAATGGACCCAAGAGGCAGTGCGTTACCTATACAACTTGGCATCAGTTGTTTCGCAGGAGCTGCCAATATGGAACCAGAGTTGCTAATCTCCATGTTTGAGTATTGGAGGTTAGCAACCATGCCCTTTTCATTTGCCCCCAACTGCACCAACCCTGATAGAATACTTGATTTAAAAATAAATTAATGTTACATTCTGTTTTTTTTTAAAAATTGTATTGCGCAACTGAGGTCTTCAAAGCTAACGTTCTTGCTAATAAATCAAGTCACTAAAATAAAAATAAACCAGTCTTGAAACAGTAATCTGCAGCTGTTCTATTAACTTTTGTAGCTGCTATAAAAATTCAAACTTTAAAAGCATTTAATTATTTTAATTTTCTCCAGAATAGACCATCCTTTTTTTATTTTTTTATTTATCTTTTGTTTTATTTTCATCACCCCCCCCCCCCCTATTATTTTTGCGTACTAAACATTTTAATTTGCGCTGTTTTCTCTCGACTGTGTAGGCTAGTTTAAGAAGTGTTGAGTTCCACCCAAGTGCCACAGTTTTACTTACAGGTGGACCAGACCAAACAGTTCGTCTTTTTGCAGTGAGTTGTTTGTTTTCTTCTATTAATTTATCATATGTATTGTAATTCTTTATGTTTTGCCATTCCTAACCCCATGCATGTTAGATTTCTCTAGGTAGAATTATTTTTGCATTTGAATAATTTGTATAGTTCTCTTTGTATTGATGCAGTTCCAATTAGTCGGTAGTCGGCTTAATTAAAAATAAACCATATGAGTGATATGTGACATTGCCTATTACATCTATGTTGATAAATTAGTGACAATTTGGTGATAATTTACAATAGTCATTTAAATCATTTAAATATTATATCGCTGGCATTGTTTTGGAAATCATGATTTTACTAGAGTAAAATTATTTAGGATTAGCCTTGTAAAATTTTAGTTTCTGACAACTGGGTTGAGAAAGATGACGTTTATTAAACATTAATTACTCGCCGCATAAAATAAATGTTTTACGGTAATTTGAATGAACTACAATTTTCGCCATGTTTTATAAGTATCTGCTAAATTATAAATATATATGTATAACGTCATCTATGTTCAGTGTTTCTGTCAGATATTTTTCTCTTAAACGGGGGAAGCGAGGGGATGACAAAAACACTGGTTAAGGATGCTGCCAAAGTTAGTTGATGTCTTCACTTCCTCTGGACTGGTTTCCAGCGGAATTTATCCAGTGGAAATTGTTGAGGAATTTACCTTAGATAAAGCTGTAGAAACCCAGTAATTTCTAAATTGTGAAGGGGTCAGCGTGCTCGAGTCGGTAAAGCTCATGTTTGCTAAACCGAAAAATCTCGAGTTCGAACCCTCTGGCAGATGAGGCTCGTTTGCTGGGGACAGCCACTCTTCTAGGAGAGACAACTCCAAAATCAAACAACTGCTGCCTTGTAGTTTGTTCTTGGTTGGACAAATGCTATGGAAACAAATCCAAAAAGAAAAGCAGGCTGAAATTGGAGTCAATGGCCTCAGTGGCACATAACCAGTTGATATGTATACTTAATTGTGTTGGAGGTGTGGTCGAGTCGGCAAAGCTCATGGTTTTTAAATTTGAAAAAGTCTTGAGTTCAAACCCTCTGGCAGATAATGCTCGATCCTTTCAACACTAAAAATTAAGAACGAACACGAAGAAGATAAATTGTGATACAATGCTTTTCCCCACCAGGTTGACGGCAACAAGAACAGAAAGATACACAGCATGTTCATAGAGAAGAACCCCGTGTTTTGTACACACTTCAGTCGAGGGGGCAGCGAGATAATCATAGGGTCCAAGCGCAAGAGTTTTCTGGTGTTTGATATGGAGGGCAACAGTGGGGTCACATACAGGCCAAAAATCAAAGGTCAGATTGGTTAATATTGTCTGTTTAGCAGGCTAAATTTACTCACATACAGGCCAAAAATCAAAGGTCAGATTGGTTGATATTGTCTGTTTAACAGGCTAAATTTACTCACATACAGGCCAAAAATCAAAGGTCAGATTGGTTAATATTGTCTGTTTAGCAGGCTAAATTTTACACTGTCATCTTTAGTAGGTCTGCTATCAAGACTGTATGGCACAGCATATTTAGATTTTTTTCCCGTAATGTTAAGATTTTGACACCCAGGTTAGGATATTAGGATTATGCCAAAACCGTTACTCTACATCTACGTTTTTTACCGTAAGTTTTAATCATAATAATAATTGTCTATCCATACATATTTATAAAATGATCATAAGGCAACAGTTTTTTTGTAGCTATGAGTAGTGTAGATTAAAATTACAGTTCGGGCAATTCCTTTATTTTAAAAAAAACAACATAGTATGAGTAACGCCTGTTATCATCATCATGCAGATAAATTTAATGAAAATATAAAATTGGGTGTAGTTATCTTGTATATAAATGGTGTGAAAAGTATTATATACTATTCTTTAAAAAGTTAAGGACAGAAGTTGATTATTATGGAAAATCAATACTTTTGTCACTAAAATTTCTTTTGTTGGGGTTGATAGCCTTAGCATTGTTACTAATAATTATGTAAATGTATTGAATTAATTTATGTCACTTAATGTACACATTTGCATGCTCTGCATAGCAAGTGGGATCATTAGTCTAAATCAGTGGTTCTCCAACTTTTTCTAGTGACAACCCTCTTTTATAAAAATTAAGTGATGAAAGAACTCCCTATCTTTTTAGTGTATTCCAAATAACTCGTCTCAAAATGACGTTTTAGTTTTGAAGTTTTCATAGACTCGTTGATGAGAACAACTTTGCACAGTACACATTGTTTTTTCTTTATTCCATTTCCAGTGATGTTAGTAAGGCTGAATTTCAGATATTCTTCTAAATAATTATGTTTTTCTTTTCATTGCTAAGGGTTTGTCTACCAGTTGGCGACCCCCCAAAATACCCTTCGTGATCCCCCTGGGGGTCACGACCCCCAGTTTGGGAACCCGTGGTCTAAATTATTTACATTGTGGTCTGCTGATGAAATGGTGATTCTTCCTCATCTTTTAGTTGTCCAGCTAGGATTTTGATTTGACCTTAATATTTCTCTTAGTTCTAAAAGTTATAGCCATACCACTTGCTCATACAATCCAATATGATTTTATAAGCTTACCTTTTTTTTTCCTTCAGGTCTAGAAGTTAAGGACATACCACTTGCCCATACAATCCAATATGGTTTCATAAGCTTACCTGTACCTTTTATTTCCTTCAGGTCTAGAAGTCAAGGGCATGTCAAAGTTTGTGGTGTCACCAGATGGCAGATTTATTGCTTTCCTTGGAAAATTTGGATACATTCACCTTTTTTCTCAAACAGTAAGTTAAAGAAAACAAAAAAACCTTTTTATTAAATAAGTTTTGTTGTGTAACAAAATAAATTCCCTAAAATTCACACATTTTACCATTGTTATGAATAAAAGAAACACTAAGTACTTCCAACATCTACTCACCTTTGTAAAAATATGTATCATTAATCTACTAGTGGTGAGCTTGTTTTAAATAAAAAAATATAATGTCATTTTTATTTTAAAATTTTAATATTTAGATCATAAATTTGTCCATAAATTTTTCAGAGTAAAGAATTAATAGATTCAGTGAAAATGAATGAAGAAGTGTCTAGTGTATGTTTTTCAAGCAATGGGAAATACATGTATTCATTTGGAAGTAAGTGATGTTTTGAGTGGAATTTTCTGTTTACTATTTCATTCCATGGGGACTGCGTGGCCTAGCAGTAGAGAGCTAGGCTGCTAACATGAAAGTCTCGAGTTCGAATCCAGGTTCAAGTCAGCAGAATGTCTCTGAGTCCACCCAGCTTTGATGGGTAATTAGCTCACGTTAGGTAAAGTAGAGGCGGCTGGGCATAGTGCTGACCAGGGTCTACGACAAATTCCCGAAAGACACTTGCCCGAATGCCGTTTGCCCTAAGGCCGATTTCCCGAATGGACACTTGCCCGAATGCGACAAATGCCCGAATGGACACTTGCCCGAATGCGACAAACGCCCGAATGGACACTTGCCCGAATGCGACAAATGCCCGAATGGACACTTGCCCGAATGCGACAAATGCCCGAATGGACACTTGCCCGAATGGGACAAATGCCCGAATGCCACTTGCCCGAAGGCCGTTTGCCCGAAAAATGTTAACATTATATATTACTAAATAATCATTCGTAATCAATTTAAATTTAAAATGTTGGTAAACAAAACACATCTACGCAAAAAGAAAGTGAAAAAAATAATATTATATATTTCCACGCAGACATTTTAAATTAATTTGTATTTGATATTTAAAAAGTGTAGAAACATACTTTCTCTTCCATATATGAAATTAGACGAAAATACAATTTTCATTCATCTCCGGATTTTAAAATGAGTTTTGCTTTCTTTATTAAGTAATCGCTTCAACACATTGTCTTAACAAGGTGCATTAAATGGAAATCAAACATATTTGACTACGTTTAGTTTTTAAATTTGCCACCTAGACCTCGCCTCATTCTTTTGTTAAATGATCACCACACAAGGTAAGCATAATAAAATAAACAAACAAACGCGCCTCTGTTCAATGTTGCGAGACGCCGCGCCGCCTACGCCGTGTCATAAAAGCTATATAACCACCGCAACACGTCGGCTAAACAAGGTGTTCAAAACATACATCGAAAGAATGTTAGAACACCGCCGCCAACATCACCTTACATTTATTAAAGAATAAAGTTTTTCTTACAGCTCTTTCTCAGTTTTGAAAAAAAAATAAAAGCTAAACTTAAAAATATAAACAACTTTGTTTTATGCTTAGAATTGTGTTTATAATCAAAATGTCAAACTTAAATTGATTAAAGAATGTCTATTTGGAAATATAATTTATTATCTAATATTTACATTTTTCGGGCAAACGGCCTTCGGGCAAGTGGCATTCGGGCATTTGTCGCATTCTGGCAAGTGTCCATTCGGGCATTTGTCGCATTCGGGCAAGTGTCCATTCGGGCATTTGTCGCATTCGGGCAAGTGTCCATTCGGGCGTTTGTCGCATTCGGGCAAGTGTCCATTCGGGCATTTGTCGCATTCGGGCAAGTGTCCATTCGGGAAATCGGCCTTCGGGCAAACGGCATTCGGGCAAGTGTCTTTCGGGAAAACGTCCGGCTCCCTGCTGACCACACTATTCCTTCAAATGCCGAGGTCTCTGAAACAGATGAACTTTACAGTTAATTCATCTGCCCCATGTTCTTGGGCACAAACGGGAAAAGATGATGATGAGTTTACAAATTTAACATTTTGAGTTTAAGAGATTTAAACTATTTTTCTCATTAGATTTGTGTAAACAAAATTTTTTTCTTGTGCCAGGTGAAGGCAGGGTGTACGTGTGGGACATGGACACCAGGGACTGTGTCCACCACTTCAGTGACGAGGGCTGCATCAACGGGGTCACAGTGGCAGCGTCACCTGACAACAACTACCTGGTGTGTGGGTCAGTGACATTTTGCTCTCTAATGCTGGAGATCCATTCAGCCTGTTTAACCCACACCTTCCTGGCTTGATCCTGATTGTAAATTTGGTTTTTGTAAATTACTTCCCTTGATCACAACTGATATTTTAATCTTAAAATACACTTTAAAACTAATTATACATAATGAATTTGTTTATACGAATTTTATAGTGTATTCTTCCAAGCAATATAACTTTATAAACTAATTTTTCTATAACTCTTAATGATAAAAATGTTTTTATAATTAACTTTTAAAACATCATTATACGTAATAATTTTTTTATAAAGTCTTGCATAATTTATTTTTATAAAAGTAAAACAGAAATCAAAGCAATCAGTCTCACTTAAGTATCAGTCTAAGTCTAAGCCTAAATAATTTAATTTAAAAATCTAAATGGTAAAAATTTAATGTAAATAAAAACTGTTTTATTTCCTTCTATGTTTTGTTATTGCTCATTAAACTAGAAATAATGTTTATTTTCAATTCTTGTAATCACATCTTTTTAAAGATGATTATAAGCAGTTCATCAAATTTATACAAGTAGTGTTGAAATTATTTTGTTATCTTTCATTGACTAGTAGGAAATAGTCAATAATTGAAAAATGATTTAAATTCAGCAGCTGAGCTAAAGCATTTTTTAAAATCTTTTAATGTTATTGTACATGGTGTTGATCCACAGGTCTAAGAGTGGTATAGTGACAATTTACGACAGAGAAACGGCCATGTCCACCAGACACCCCAAACCTCTGAAGCACATAAAGAACTTGACCACCAAGTGCACTGGTGCCCTTTTCAACCCACAGTCAGAGTTACTGGCCTTGAGGTCAAAGGACACAGAGAAAGCCATAAGGCTGGTATGTTTTGTTATATCACAGTTTCCTTGTTGTGTGGTAGTTTCCTTGTTGTATCAAAGTAATGAATGGTGTCTATTTGTAAATCCTAATATATAAAAGCCCATGTGCGCACTTCTCTCTCTCTCTCTCACTCTCTCTCCGCAAAATATTTTCGCAGGGTATCACATCAGAATCTTCAACGATATATAGAGCTTGATACGGACTTTTGTTGAAAAATAATATGGTAGATGTTTTAAATGTATAATCAACATTTTATTTAAAGAAGAAAAATTAAAAATAAAGGCTTATTCGAATGTAGAAAAACAGTTTTAATTATGCAGCAGGAAAAGTGTTTATAGTTGTGAAAAAGAACTCATGAAACAATGACGTCACTAATGTTTATACATTAACTAATGACGTCATCTGCCTTTAGGATAAAAAGAAATGAACTATTTCATTCAAATTTGATTTAGATCTACGTACGCTATCAAATGTATACAATACAATTTTTCCGGCCTAAACTTATAAAATTTATTTTATCTATTTGGATTCTAGATTTAGAGATTCTAGATATAGGCTAGATCTAGAATCTATTCCGAAAATAAATGTCTATATTTCTATATTTATAGAAATCTTTGTTTGTTTAGCTATGGAACTGGCTAATTTGGGATAAAAAAAATTAATTTGAAAGAATAGGCATGATCGCGTAAGTTAAGTTTTTAAAATACATCTTTCATTCTCCATATTTTATATGGTGCCTAAATAGCTGAGATGATAGTGTACTTAATACCACGCAGGTGGTACGGGATCGAGACACTCCAAGTCAAACTTAATTTTTTTTTATATATATGAATCTTCCGATTTTAGACTATAAAGAAAGGAACTACTTCATTCAAATTTGATTTAGATCTAGATCTATAGATCTACTCACTAATACAAATTACTTAAAAACAACATAATGACCATTGAATAGCCAGATTTTTAACGGAATCATTTAAGTCACGTAATCAGTGTGTGCCTGTGTCATGTTAAATGTGTCGGATTTTTAGCTAATTAGTTATTTCTTTGCTTTGTCACTAATATCGTTCAGCTCGTAGTAAAGCACATTGCGTTTTGACCAATAACTATTTCATAAATTATTTTTCTCAAACAAGTACAACATTTTAAAATATATAGGCCTATAATTCACGTGAAACGGGTACCAATGGCTAGTATATAATAATATACAACTATAAAGAGGTATTTTGGGTGCTAAATGCAATAGCTTAATTTTTAAACATGCCTGTAGCTGTTTGATAAAATACTTTGACAAAACTTATTTAACTCTTTATATTCCTCTTGAAGCCCAATTTGTCAATAAGCCACCACCCTTTCTCCTCTGATTAGGGAATGAAATAGTCTAAAAATGTCGCCTAATAGTACTATGAGTAGAACAAGCACCCCAATAATATTCTACTTAATTGAACCCATTAAGAATTCAGAAAAAAACTAACTCTTTCAAAAACCAAACCCACCTACTTTCCTACCATCAGTATTTCCTAAACATATTTGATTTTATTGATTTATTTATTCAATCATTACTGTAGTGCAAAGATTTGATTCTTGGCATAGTTTTACCATGTCTGCAAGTTTACATAAGATTTTAATCATGTTTTCACATGTCCAATAGTTCACATACAATTTTAATCATGTTTTCTCGTTTCAATAAGTTCTCATACAATTTTAATCATGTTTTCTCATGTCCATAAGTTCTCATACAATTTTAATCATGTTTTCTCATGTCCATAAGTTCTCATACAATTTTAATCATGTTTTCTCGTATCCATAAGTTCTCATACAATTTTAATGATGTTTCCTCAGGTCCACTTCCCATCATTAACTGTGCTTCCCAACTTCCCCGAGCAGTTTGATAATGATATCCACACTCTGCTCTCCATGGATTTTTCTCCATCCAGCGGATACTTGGCTTTAGGGAACAATAAAGGACGCTGTTTGTTATACAGGTAGGGTTTTTATTTATATGATTTTACATTATTGTTTATTACACTGTGGTATGATGTAAACATTAGTACATGGAGTCTATATATGATCTGCTTTAAAGCAGTTAAAAAAGGAAAGCTTAACTCTTTAACCCCCAACACTGCTGTTCTGTAATGGAACTCCAAACGTTCAATTATATTTCTCCAATTTCTCTTCTGTTTAGTCCAATCTATGTTGTAGTTGTTTATCTAGATCATGATATCACCCCAGTGGCCATTTTTTGTTGGGCTTACTTCTAGTGGAAGTCGATGTTTTTTAATAGTTTTTTTTTTGTAAACTCTCTTGTAAAATGTCAATTTTTAACGCTGTGTAATTCCATAACATGATTGTATCTAAATTGTTCATTCAAAGATTTAAATAAGTTTACCAATAATGTATTTATTCTTATCTAAGTGATGGGTTGTCTACCTTTATTGACATGATGGATTGTCTGTAGTGATGGGTTGTCTTCTGTGGTGGTGGGTTGTCTTCTGTGGTGGTGGGTTGTCTTCTGTGGTGGTGGGTTGTCTTCTGTGGTGGTGGGTTGTCTTCTGTGGTGGTGGGTTGTCTTCTGTGGTGGTGGGTTGTCTTCTGTGGTGGTGGGTTGTCTTCTGTGGTGGTGGGTTGTCTTCTGTGGTGGTGGGTTGTCTTCTGTGGTGGTGGGTTGTCTTCTGTGGTGGTGGGCTGTCTTCTGTGGTGGTGGGTTGTCTTCTGTGGTGGTGGGTTGTCTTCTGTGGTGGTGGGTTGTCTTCTGTGGTGGTGGGTTGTCTTCTGTGGTGGTGGGTTGTCTTCTGTGGTGGTGGGTTGTCTTCTGTGGTGGTGGGTTGTCTTCTGTGGTGGTGGGTTGTCTTCTGTGGTGGTGGGTTGTCTTCTGTGGTGGTGGATTGTCTTCTGTGGTGGTGGGTTGTCTTCTGTGGTGGTGGGTTGTCTTCTGTGGTGATGGGTTGTCTTCTGTGGTGGTGGGTTGTCTTCTGTGGTGGTGGATTGTCTTCTGTGGTGGTGGGTTGTCTTCTGTGGTGGTGGGTTGTCTTCTGTGGTGGTGGGTTGTCTTCTGAGGTGGTGGGTTGTCTTCTGTGGTGGTGGGTTGTCTTCTGTGGTGGTGGGTTGTCTTCTGTGGTGGTGGATTGTCTTCTGTGGTGGTGGGTTGTCTTCTGTGGTGGTGGGTTGTCTTCTGTGGTGGTGGGTTGTCTTCTGTGGTGGTGGATTGTCTTCTGTGGTGGTGGGTTGTCTTCTGTGGTGGTGGGTTGTCGTCTGTGGTGGTGGGTTGTCTTCTGTGGTGGTGGGTTGTCTTCTGTGGTGGTGGGTTGTCTTCTGTGGTGGTGGGTTGTCATCTGTGGTGGTGGGTTGTCTCCTCATAGTGGCATGACAAGGTGGTCTCCTTACAGTGACATAATGGGTTGTCTATCCCCTGTGACATGATGGGTTGTCTACAGGCTGGCTACTAATTGAATTATGATGGGTTCTCTACCCATAGTGAGGGGTTGTCTCCTCATAGTGAGGGGTTGTCTACCCATATTGTGGAGTTGTCTACCCATTGTGAGGGGTTGTCTACCTTTATTGTTGGGTTGTCTACCCATTGTGAGGGGTTGTCTACCTTTATTGTTGGGTTGTCTACCCATTGTGAGGGGTTGTCTACCTTTATTGTTGGGTTGTCTACCCATTGTGAGGGGTTGTCAACCTTTACTGTTGGGTTGTCTACCCATTGTGAGGGGTTGTCTACCTTTATTGTTGGGTTGTCTACCCATTGTGAGGGGTTGTCTACCTTTATTGTTGGGTTGTCTACCCATTGTGAGGGGTTGTCTACCCATATTGTAGGGTCTACACATACTGGTTAAATGTAAAGTTTTACCCCTGAGTGTGTGTCTGTATTATAATAAACAGCTATAACTATGTCACAATGGTTAAACGCTTTGAAACAAACCACTGTTGGGGTGGAGTTAGGATTGTGTATTGGGTTTAAGGTTCTACTTTTAGCTGTCAGATGTTTAGTTTGGGGTGTGGTTAGGATTTGTTGGTTACAAGTTTCTATTTTTAGGTGTTGGATGTTTAGTGTTTAGGGTTAGGATTGTGTGTTGGGTTCAAGGTTCCATTTTTAGGTGTCACATGTTTAGTGTGAAGGTGGGGTTAGGTCATGTTGTATCAGTCATTTTATCACGTGTGTATGATGTTTTTTTTTCTTCTTCTCTAGATTGCAACATTACACAAAATACTAATGTCAAGGACAAAATAATCTGAAGGGTGGGAGAAAATGACTCAGCTCTCAAGGATTATCTCAACAATGTTGAGGGTGTGTAAATAAAAAGCTTGAGTGATTTATAATTAACATGGTTTGGTTTTTTTTTGTCATTTGTTTAAGTGTTACAAACCTGTTTTAATTAGCTCCAGCAAGTTGCATGTCAGGTCACAGTGACCTACATAGTGATTGGTTGACCTGGATAGTGACTAGTCGACCTTGATATTGTCTGGTTGACCTACATAGTGACTGGTTGACCTACATAGTGTTTGGTCAACTTACATAGTGTTTGGTCAACTTACATAGTGTTTGGTCAACCTAATTAAATACCTTCTGGTCGACCTAGATAGTGTCTGGTCGACCTACATAGTGTCTGGTGGGCTTATAATTGATTGGCAGCATGCCCTGGGATTTACTTTGACATTTAACATCCAACATGAATGGCTGGCAAAACAAATATTTTTTTGTAAAACATGGCGCCAGGGTTACACTCTGTTTTCTTTGTTCACAAAACTCCCATTAAATTTTTTTTTAACAAGCATCATGCTGGTTTTGTTTGTTAAGGAAGTAGGGTTAGTGCCTGATAAGGCGAAATTGGTATTTGATATAGCTAATATAAAAACCTTTATAACAACAGCCTTTTTAAATGCACTGAAAATAAGGAAAAAAAAATTGGCTTTCTTTAATAAACAATTAATATTTTAGCAACCAAAGCGTTTATTAAAGAAAGCAAGTTTATTTTATTTTCCTGTTTTTTTCTGTTCATTTAAAACTAAAGCTTGTTATTAGAACGTTTTTTTTTTATATTTGTTATATTTCCCACTTGTTAGCCATTCGTTTGGAAATGACGTTGACACTACATAGGCTGCGACTAAAATATTTGTGTTAAAACCAGATCAGCAGCTAGTGATCTCTAAAAGAAAATTATCTCTGCCACTACTTTGTTCATGGTCCATGCTAAGGCAAGAAGGCAACCAGCTTTTAAAAAAAAAAAAGTTTACCTTTGTAAAAAAAAAAGACTAATCAAATGAATGCTTGTGATTTGTTACTAAATTTAGAAATTTTATTATATAAAATTTTATTAACTAATTTCCTATCTAATTAGATGAGAAATAGATTATCAACAAAGAAGAACTGTATCTGTAAAGTTAATCGCTGGTTAAAATTGAGTTACAAGATTTGCCACAAATCCGCATACGCTGTGACATAAGTAAAAGCTTGTGACAATATCTTCACTCGATGCTGTATTAGCTTTACTGGACCTTATGGTTCCAGTAAGATCCTCATAATGCTTGCTGGTTTTTGGACATCACCTCCCCCCCTTCTAATACTACCCATCAATACTACCCCCCCCCCCCCCATAAAAACACACTTGTCACTCTCCATATCCTGCAACTAAAGCCTATCACTATCTTGTATCTGTTGTATTTATCTATCTATAAATAACAGTCTCTGGCGATGTCCTACTGCAGGTTTAAGTGAGGGGGGTTGCGGGGATTACTGAAGTTATTGGGGGGGGGGGGGGGGGGGGTTATGTCCTGCTCCTGTGCTGTCTGACAAAACGCTGATGATGAAATAATTTATGGGTTAAATTACTGGCTTGATCAAGGTAAAACAGCATGACAACAAGATCTTTTGATGCTGTTACGTTTGGGTGAGTAGGTAGAGTAAAATAGGAGAATCCCTAAAATGTTATATATATGCATACATATGTGTATATATAGGTATTTATGTGTATAAATATGTATTTATATGTATATATATGTATATATATATATTTGTATATATATATATATATATACACTTATAAATATACATATATATATATATATAGGCCTATACATATATATATACACACATATATATATGTATATATATGTGTATACATATGTATATATATATATATACACATACATATATATATATATATATATATATATATATATATATATATATATATATATATATATATATATATATATATATATATACTTATTTACATACATATATATTTATAACCTATACATATATATACACCCACACACACACACACATATATATATATATATATATATATATATATATATATATATATATATGTGTGTGTGTTACCTATATTATTTTCTATAATCATTCATGGCGTAATATCAAAACCCCCACATGTATTGCATCAACCATAACTATGAAAAACAAAACTTCAAAAGCCACAGATGTTTCATTAAGACCAGATGTCATTCCTCACAGCTAACACCTGTGTATCAACAACCGCAAACCATTTCATGTAAATTAGCTATTCACTACCCCCCACCCCACACACACACCTACACACGCACTTCACACACACATACACTTCACACACACACACACACTTCACACGCACACACCACCACCTTCCTATTTCCATCTCCCACCAACTCGACCGCCCACTGATCTAATTTACATTGCCGCCCTGTTTACCAATGCAAATAGTCATCAAACACACGCTAATCACTGGCACCTACAGCTGATGTTAAGTCAATGCTGTACAAAAAAATGTCGAACCCGCCTACACTACCCCCCCCCCCCCCCACCACCCAATTACACCCCAATAGGGGTGTGGTTGTACGCCGATGATCAGGGGCGGACTCAACAGTTTAGCCGCAACTATTTGTATTTATTCTCTGGCGCAAATGTTTACTAACAGAATAAAGGGTTTATGACGTTGCCCCCCCCCTCCGTCATTTACCCCGTACCCGTCACTTACCTCCCCCGCCCCGTCATTGAAGCCCTTCCTCCTCCATGTAATTACTCCGCCCAACAATGTAATATATGCAATATAAAATAATTTAAATTTACGAACATGAATAAACATACGCTGACCGTATCCCTAACCCTAATCTTAACCCTGATCGCATGTCTAACTCTAAATGAACCCGGGGGGGTGGGGGGGGGGGGGGTGTAATGTCCTGCCTGTTTTTTTAGGGCGGGGTGTAATTGACAGGGAGGTAACGACGTAGGTGAAGGGGGAGGGGAGGAATTATCCACGAGGTGGTGTTTTACTTCTTTATAACTATCTACTTTAAAAATTGTTGAATATATATTTTCTCTAAAAAAATGTGTACTATTTCTATATCGTCTGAAAAGGGATCGGAGAGGGGTGATGCAGTGCCCCTCCTCATTTATGACTCCCTCCTACATCCCAACGTAACACCTCATTACTCAAATCTACCCCTCTCCCACCAAACAATGTGACATCATAATATTCACATATGGAAAACATGCCATTTACAAAATATTTCGTTTAAAAAAAAGTTGTTTCCCTTTGACCTAGTTTTGAAGTTCAGCAAGCTGTTTTGGAGATTACAATCAAATCGATTCTGCTCTCATTACGTCCTGTCTTCATTTGATTGTTAATTTATTATTCGCATTTTTATGTGGTGTTCATTTGATTGTTAATTTATTATTCTCATTTTTATGTGTTGCTCAGTTGTTGTTTATATGGTTGGCATTGCGTAAAATAAGGGATTTACTTGTCTGATCTACCCACACATAGCAAACGGTTGTATGAGTTGCACAAGGACCAACCCCCACAACCATTCACACAGTGGCGGACCATGGGGGGTGGGGGTGGGGGGGGGGGGGGGAGGGGGGGGGGGAGGGGGGGGGAGGGGGGGAGGGAGGGTAGGTGGTAGATTACCGAGTTGCAGCTATCCCCCTCCCACCCAGTGTTTTCTTATTCATATGAAGGGATATTGTGGTCAGAACTATGCCCAGCCTCTTTTACTTTTCTTAACCTGGTTTAGGTACCCATTAGAGCTGGTTGGATTCAGGGGCTTTCTACTGACTAGAACCTGGATAAAGTATGAAGTCTTTTAAAGAATAAATTCAATATCTGATTTCTATTTCTAGAACTAACAGGAGAAAAGTAAAATGCTCAACTGTGTAATAATTGCAACGTTAAATAAAGAAAAAATAAAGAAAAAAAGATCTTGCATTACATTGCAGAAAAGTATATACGCATATACATTAACACAAGCAGGGTTTCTTTCAAACATTCATCTCCGACCCGGGGGTGGGGGGCGAATGATGGTGAAAGTATATATTGTTTTATACATCAATTCTATTTTTCCATTTTGTTAGTTGGGGGAGGGGGGAAGGGGCAGTGGCGTAGGAAGGGGGGGTTAGGGGGGGTCATAACCCCCCCCCATAGACCCCTCGTTATATAGAAAAAGTATGAGGGGGGGTGCAAATCGAAAGTTTGAGGGGGGGGGGTGCAAATCGAAAGTTTGTCCCCGGGTAAAAATTGGAACCCCTCCCCTTGAGACGATCCTAGCTACACCACTGGGAAGGGGGAGGGGGGCGGGTCGCAAACCTTGCCCTTCCCCCTTTTGCCCCAAATAGATGCCGACAAAAAACTGAATACAAATAGTTTAAATTGGGCAAATATAATTATTATATACTTGTCACAAGGACCGTCAAGTTCGACATGAAGTTCGATAAGCAATTGAAAAAAACTCGATTTTATTAAAAGAAAAATAACAACTTATTTTGAGAATCATTGTCAAATTTTAAAGTAATTATCTAGCTGTGAAATGCACAGCATTAAAAATAATTAAATAAGAAGAATTAAAAAAAAAATCTATTGCTAGACTGAAGAGCGTCTGTCACTTTGCGTTACCTGTTTAGTGGTTTGTTTGGTTAAGTACAGCTTTAGCGTGTGACAGTTAACATTGTTAGAGCACAGGTGAACTATTCAATTCGCGGAGTACATCTGTGTTTTGGGATGTGATGCTGATCAAATGGTAACTTTTTCTTTCGTTTTATATGTAGATATTTGCTTTAAATTTATTATATATATACACACATACATATATGTATATATATATAAATAAATAAATAAATAAATATATATATAATATATATATATATATATATATATATATATATATATATATATATATATATATATATATATATATATATATATATATATATAGCCTATATATATATATAGCCTATATATATATATATATATATATATATATATATATATATATATATATGGTATATACATTTTAAGCTTATATTTACATATATGTTTATGGTATGTGTGTATGTATAAAAATAAAAAAAATAAATAAAAATATATATAGCTATATATATATATATATATATATATATATATATATATATATATATATATATATATATAGTGTTGTAACATACAACAGGCTTTATTCATCTGTTTGAAATGTTTGTACGTACGTTTCACCAAAGGGACGTAACCATCTTGTCTTATGTCCGGGTTCATTAATTCAAATGTCAATGTTAAATCTCGCTAGTCTGGGTGGCTTTAGGCATCTCGATGTATATAAATCGATTTTATATAAACAACGCTTAAATAGTTATAGCAAATAGTATTTGTTTGCTGGCTTTGCACTTTTATTTTTTCTAGAAATCAACATATTATATATATATATATATATATATATATATATATATATATATATATATATATATATATATATATATATATATATATATATATATATATATATATATATATATATATATATATACATCTGCAGGGATCGTAAACATATTACATAACAAAAAACAAAACAAAGCATATCTTTACAATACACAAGTATGTAATTTCACGTCTGTGTAAATTTCACAGACGTGAAATGATGATGGTGCTGATTCTTATAGCATAATATCATTTAATATGGTTAAAAAAAATAGAAATTCAATTATTATTATTATTCTATATAAGGAAAAAAGAAACTAGACCACCGTGTTCGTGTTATGTTATGATAATATGTGCACGATCTTAAAATGATTTTATAATCTGACGAAGCAGAAGACGGTAATGAAAACCAAGAATTTCACGAGTAATGTCAACACTTCTAACCAGTTAACCCACACTCTCACGTGCATACAATTCTATTACTCATAGTACTCACGCCCAGTTTTTGCTTCCTACTCGTTTAAAAAACCCGCGCGCAAATGTCTAGAGTTCAGACGGTACGACACGTCATATCCACGCCGTCTGCAAGCACTGAGTTAAGATTAGCAAACAGCTTATAAAATCTTGAGCGGATTTAGTTATAGCAAACTGGATATTATTTTTGTATCGATGCTGTTGTATTTTCAACCTTTCTCGTCCTCTTAGATAATTCAGGTGTGATTTTTTTTTGGATTACCATTTTTCTATAGGTATTTTTTTTACGTTTAAGAATTCATTATAAGCCTACCTAATAATTATTTAGAAATTTAACAGTGTTTTAAATTTTTTTCGTCAATTTATCACCCCCCCCCCCTTCTCCAATTGTTTGTGTATTTATAAAAGCTTCACATAGATAGTAGTGTTACGATAATTTTATTCAGTGGCGTAACTAGGGGATGTGCAAAAGGGGGGGGGGGGGCAACCCCGGATTCTTAGCTCAAGTTTGATTAACTTTAACATACGAACGGATCGAGGGCGTTGAGTAAACACCCACAAAGGGAAATAAACGCGTAGAAAAGGACGACAGAGGAGATAACTACTAGGCTGCTTACTGCATACCTCACCACACTTGGACAGTGAAGTGTTTGCCCGTTTAAATTTATGTTCTTCAACCACGTGACGAATGCCGACCAGTGATGTGTTTCTTTTTAGTTCCTCGGGTAAAACAGTTCCTATTAGTAGGACCTTAATTTATTTTATATGAATTTATGAATGACGGGACCGTGATATGAAGCACTAGGGGCTGTGTCCGAGAGGCCCATGGAAATTTTAAAAGGGGGCCCCGAACCAGGATAATAATTGTCGATTTGTACTTAAAAGACTATTTAACTTTAATTAATCATTAATGGAACTGGCAAAAAGCATTTTCTTCCGCACATTTTGCAATTATTTGCCCTGGTGTTTCCCTCCTAAATGGTGTCACCCGGTGCGGTCAACCCCCCCCCCCCTTCCCGCCCCGCCCTCGCCACGCCTCTGGTGTTATGTTCAAATTTAATGTAGTGATACTAGAAAAAATAAATTAGTTTCGTTACGCCGTGTTCCAATATTTTGAACAAGAATTTTTTCGTTTCATTATTCACTACATGATTTTTCTTGAGAGATTGACATCCATGTCAGATTGAGAAAGAAAACTTCATTACTCGGGCGGAAATCACTGTTTAAAAATGTATACATTGATTAATATTTGCCCACGGATTATAATTTGATATTTAATAATAAAACAATCAGAACACGGGGTCAGTCGGTACAATTGCATGACGTCATTATCTATACATAGAGTTAATGAAGGACGTTTTGTCTATGACAATCATAACAGAGATACACATAGATTCTCATTTACAACAATAATGTGAAATTTGAGTGAATTAGTGAAGGAACACAACCTACACCGCTGGTATAAACGAAAAGCAGAAAAAAATTTGAATACTTTAGGCATAACCCAAAATTTAATATTTTTAAAATTTTTTTTATAAAACTATTTAATAGTTTTGCAGGTCGTATTCGAGGCTAAGAATTTGCTCATTTCGCTTAGCAACCTTAATCTTGTCCCTAACGATTGCACGATTACTAACCCACCCCAGAGTCTATTCTTTATCGTGAACATGCCCTATCACTATCCATGTACCGGAAACTAGCTCTGACTCTAACAGCGACAGCTGCATTATACCTCGTTAGGTACTGTCCTATTGGTGTAAGTACTATAGAGCAAAACCAAAGTAAAACCACAGTAAAACCACAGTAAAGCCACAGTAAAACCACAGTAATGCCACAGTAAAACCAAAATAATGCCACAGTAAAACCACAGTAATGCCACAGTAAAACCACAGTAAAACCACAGTAATGCCACAGTAATGCCACAGTAAAACCACAGTAATGCCACAGTAATGCCACAGTAAAACCACAGTAATGCCACAGTAATGCCACAGTAAAACCACAGTAATGCCACAGTAATGCCACAGTAATGCCACAATAAAACCACAGTAATGCCACAGTAAAACCAAAATAATGCCACAGTAAAACCACAGTAATGCCACAGTAAAACCACAGTAAAACCACAGTAATGCCACAGTAATGCCACAGTAAAACCACAGTAATGCCACAGTAATGCCACAGTAAAACCACAGTAATGCCACAGTAAAACCACAGTAATGCCACAATAAAACCACAGTAATGCCACAGTAAAACCACAATAATGCCACAGTAAAACCAAAATAATGCCACAGTAAAACCACAGTAATGCCACAGTAAAACCACAGTAAAACCACAGTAATGCCACAGTAATGCCACAGTAAAACCACAGTAATGCCACAGTAATGCCACAGTAAAACCACAGTAATGCCACAGTAAAACCACAGTAATGCCACAATAAAACCACAGTAATGCCACAGTAAAACCACAGTAATGCCACAGTAAAACCAAAATAATGCCACAGTAAAACCACAGTAATGCCACAGTAAAACCACAGTAATGCCAAAATACTCGGTTGTTTTCCGTTATGACGTACCAGGTAGTTATCGTTAGGTGTCAAATACTGGCTAAGGTTAGGGTAAGACGTAATTATTAATTACATAACTGCTAAAAATACTATTCCACGCGAAAGCATAGGCGACCAGTCACTATTTCTTGGTAGCCTACATCGTATAGTTACTCTAAGAGTATAGTTTACTTTAAATTTTTTAATATTACAGTTTAATTAAACTAAAATGTTTATTATATATTTGTGAAGGACAAAATAAACCTATATTTAAACATTTAAACGATGTATACAATATAAACGATTTCTTCTTTAACGTTTTATCATTCGCTTTGCAGTAATAACGACAGCAGAACAATGCAACGATTCTTACACAATTTACAAAGATAGAAACCAGAAAATCACACAAGTTGTTGATGAAAGTATATAACAAAAAAACCCTAGAAAACAGACCTGAAATCTAAACGTGTATTGGATTAACACACTCGTCACTTGACTCAGGGATTATTGAACAGTTACACAATGGCGCCATCTTTGGTGGCCGTTGGCGGTGTCGTCAGTATCGGCGCCCTAATCTACTGGTTGGTGAGTACATTGCGTTTACATTGAGTACGTTGATTTTACGTTGAGTTTATATTGAGTTTGAGTTTACATTGAGTTTATATTGAGTTTACATTGATTTTACATTGAGTTTACATTAAGATTACATTGAGTTTACTTTGAGTTTACATTGATTTTACATTGATTTTACATTGAGTTTACATTGAGTTTACATTGAGTTTACTTTGAGTTTACATTAAGTTTACATTAAGTTTACATTGAGTTTACATTGCGTTTACATTGAGTTTAAGTTTACATTGAGTTATACAATACTAACAAATATCACGTGACTTTGGTCTTTCTTTTAGAAATAGAGCACTCGTCTTAAATCTTATGTTATCTTACGATATAAATATATGTATATACACATAGTCTATTTAGAGGGTCTATACATTTAAGATCTGTTCATAAAGGATCTATACACATACGGTCCATTTTATAGGCCAATATGATACAAATATATATATATATATATATATATATATATATATATATATATATATATATATATATATATATATATATATATATGTGTGTGTGTGTGTGTGTGTGTATGGATATATATATATATATATATATATATATATATATATATATATATATATATATATATATATATGTATAGACAGAGCTTGTTATAAAATATTTTTCATTTTCTCTTATAAAAAAACTTTCCGGATGAATGGGGTGGCATGTTCATCCTAGAGAATGTCATGTTTGTACCAAAATAACATCAACAAACGGATACAAACCTGTTTTAAGTCGAGAGCAGTTGTGACAGTGGGTTTTAAGGCAACAGACCGGTTTTACTAGCCACATCATAGACAAAACAACAAACACGATAGTTAAAATTTAAAAAAAAAGTAAAAACAAATTAAATAATAAAATAAAAAAAAGATTTTTATTCAAAGGAGTGGTTTCTACCTGCAACAAGCTGAATAGTGCATGTGTTGGCGTGGTAGCGGGACGGCTTTGTGGTGGGGTGAGGTTGTAGTGGGACGGCTTGGGAGTGGGACGTTGTTGTAGTGGGACGTTGTTGTAGTGGGACGTTGTTGTAGTGGGACGTTGTTGTAGTGGGACGTTGTTGTAGTGGGATGCGTGGGAGTGGGGACGTTGTTGTAGTGGGACGTTGTTGTAGTGGGACGTTGTTGTAGTGGGACGTTGTTGTAGTGGGACGTTGTTGTAGTGGGATGCGTGGGAGTGGGACGTTGTTGTAGTGGGACGTTGTTGTAGTGGGACGTTGTTGTAGTGGGACGTTGTTGTAGTGGGACGTTGTTGTAGTGGGATGCGTGGGAGTGGGACGTTGTTGTAGTGGGATGCGTGGGAGTGGGACGTTGTTGTAGTGGGACGTTGTTGTAGTGGGACGTTGTTGTAGTGGGACGTTGTTGTAGTGGGACGTTGTTGTAGTGGGACGTTGTTGTAGTGGGACGTTGTAGTGGGAAGTTGTTGTAGTGGGACGTTGTTGTAGTGGGACGTTGTTGTAGTGGGACGTTGTTGTAGTGGGACGTTGTTGTAGTGGGACGGCGTGGGAGTGGGACGTTGTTGTAGTGGGACGTTGTTGTAGTGGGACGTTGTTGTAGTGGGACGGCGTGGGAGTGGGACGTTGTTGTAGTGGGATGCGTGGTCTAACGGTAGACCGCGCGACTGCTACCTCGAAAGTTACAAGTTCGGATCCTGACCGAAGAGCCCCCTAATGCCCAAACTAGATGCTGCGATTCAAAAGCCTGGATTTTCAACCATGTCCCATTATGCCTGGCTACTGCTCAATAGCTTGAGCCGGCTATGTCTGGTTATTGCTCACTATATTGGGCCGGCTATGATCGTTCTAGAAGAGCCAAATGTATGGGTCACCTAACTACACAGTACACGAAGATAAAATAAGACCGTGTTAATTCGTTTTTCTTTTAGTTTTGTAACCCAATACTGCTGTGTTTAGTCGCAAGTGAAAACCATCAATCAGCTTTATCTTACATTACTGTCTCACACAGGATTATGGAATACATTCTTACTGTGCGCAAACATCTTTAATCATGCGCCATTTTGGGTGTCTGTAAAGCTCATGGTTGCTAAACCGAGTTCGACCCCCCCCCCCCGGGCAGATGAGGCTCGTTAGCTGAGGACAACAACCCATCTAGGAGAGAAAAATTGCTGTCTTGTTATTTGTTTTTGATCGGACTAAGACTATGGAAGCAAATCCAAAAAAAAAAAATGGCGCATAACAAGCTGACACGTAATACTCGTTTTGGAGAGAATCCTCCCAACACTAGAATTAAAAACGAAGAAGAAGAAGAAGGCGCCATCTTGAGTCACATGACTAAGTACAGGTTAACGACACGACTCAGTTCAATGTTTGAACAATCCAAACAAAAACTCACTGCAAAAACAATTAGTCCGATATTTAATCATTTAAAGTTTTAGAGTCCTAATCACAATTAATTAAAACTTAAAATCAATTGCTGACATATTGCATCGATTATTGTAAACACCGTGTAATAATCAAAATAACAGTTACGGTTTGAAAGTTAAATTTAGCCATACAGATTTGTCCTAAGTCCCATATATTTTTACCATCTTTTATTTTAAAGAGTTAGTGTTGGCACTTGTTAAAATATTCTCCACATTTGAAAGGGTTGAACAAGGCTGGGTAAATATAATCGAAAAACCGCACCTAAAGCCGTGTTTAAAAATAGCAAGAAAGTTGGCTTAGCCTTACAGTCACTATGGTCTATAAAGATTTCATCTCGGCTCTAGAAGGGACAATGTGGCCATTAATGGCTAACAATACACGCAAGCCGGTTTTAGTTTCCCAGACTGGAGCCCGGTACCAAATAGAGCTGGGTGGACTCAGTGACATCGAGCTCGAGAATTTGGGTTATAAATTGTATGCTCTACCAAACGACCACACCGTACCTCGACCTCGTGTCTGCTTATACAAAAACAAAATTAATTATCAATATTCGCCAGCCGACATACTTTTTTTTTAAACGGTATGACTCTAATATTGGGTAGAGCAACACAATAGATATCAAGTATGGATTCACTACAACCCCTACCTCTCCCAATAGATGAAGGGCGCAGACGCCCAAATTTGCGTGCAGTTATTGGGGTGACCGGAAAGATGCGCAACGGAAAACTGCGCACAAAAAAAGTACACAATGGCATTTGAGTTTTCTTAAATCGGACATTTATAGACATAAAGATGACTACACGTATATTGTAGCATAAACAAGCATATTTTCATGAAATATCACAAATTTAAAATGTATTAGTATAATTATTTTGTGTTTGCGCATTTTTTCTGTAAGCGCATTTTTCCGTTGCGCATTTTTCCGATTGCGCATTTTTCTGGGATGTCATAAAGTCAGACCAATAAATGATACCTGAATTACCTTGTTGGTTAATTACTGAACGGGAAAAAAATCATTTAAAAAGGCGCGAGCGGTACACACTAAAGGTGTTACCATCATTAGTCCAACATTTTTCATTGGTCGGTTTTGATTCGCCAGCACGTACCCGCTATGCTCAAAGGCGGATCTAGGGAGGGTGTCTTGGGGGGGGGGGGTGTTAGGTAATAAAAACATTTGTAAAAATGTATGCCTGTAAAAATATTTACAAATCTTTTGTGTGTGCTCTTTAATATATTTATAAAAACTAGTGTGTTTTAAATATTTTTTTATTGTATTTGTATAGTTATAGCGGATCTTGTGAGTGTGTGTGTGTGTGGGGGGGGGGGAAGTCTAGTCTCGTCCTTCTACTAAAAAAAACAACTGCCAAACGCTAGCTACGCCTATGTTTATGTTAAATTCTAGATACAAACAGACGAGGCTGAGGGGGGGGGGGGAGGGTAAAAAGAGAGAAAGAACTATCGTTTTAATGGCTTTAATCATTGAGCTGTATAATTATGACTGAAATGTTCAATAGAAGCATGTTTTTGATGTATTCTAAAGGTTGGGCAAAAATATAACATTAATAATAACACGACTTACACGGTGTTAAATATAGAACATATTTTAATAATACAAATTATATTGCAGACTTGGTAATTTAAAAAAAAACAACAACCATTATTTGTGTATTTTATCCGTAGTAAAGTGCTATGAATAGAAGGGAGACTAGTAACTAGACTTAGTGTCGCAAGTCATACCCGAGCTACGCCCCTTGATCAAAATGACGAAATCTGGAAATCAGAAACTATTTCTGCACAGCATGTGATCTATGCGGATTGCCTTTACCGTTACAAACAGATCACTTTGCCTTGTTACAATGTTTAGATATTTTCGTGTGCATTACTTGTGTAAATATTCACTTGTGTGAACATTCATTTAATTTCGGTAAATATTCTTGGAGATCACGTTCGTAGCAGTCTAAAACCATTTTAGTTTAACTCAGTTTGTAGCAGTTTAAAAAAAGTTTAGGATATCTTAGTTTTAGCAGTATAAAACACGCGATGATGTGGTTAAGACGTATAGGTCTTCTGGCCAAATGTAGTAAGGCTTTCATTATTGCCTACACCAAACACTGTTATAATTACATCAAAATTTTCATCGTTAGGCATGGAAAGCTGATTCCAAATGGTTCCAAGCCTATTGTCATACATAGCACCAACTCCGTATACATGATCTGCTATAGACAGTATTCAGACTGTCTGTTATACTTACATTAGCATGTACACACTTGAAATGCCGTACACCGATTGTAGTATTTACAATAAGCTCAACACAAAAGTTCTTCCGTACTGAATTAAAATGTATAAATTATAAGTTTTACCTATGTCGAAATTATTACAATTTCGGCTAGTCATACTTGCGTCTTCTTATTCGTTCTCTGGTGTTCCGGGAAGATAAGGCTCAATAGGGGGACAGCAACCCATCTAGGAGAGACAACTTACAAAATCAAACAACTGATGCCTTGTAGTTTGTTCTTGGATTGGCAAAAGCTTTGGAAGCAAAACCAGAAAGAAAAGCAGGCTGAAATCGGACTGGAATGCCTATATTATAGCGCATAAGATGTTGAGACGTAATACTTAATTGTGTTTGAGAAAATCCCATTCAACTCCACAATTAAGGGGATTTCCTTTTACACAATAAAGTATAGCATGTCAACAGTGTTTCTTCCAAACTTTTTCTCCGGGGGGGGGGGGGACTTGATATTTTCTGGGGGGAGGGGGGCGGACTATATTGTCTATACACATTTACATTTCGTTCGGGGGGGGGGGAGGTAGACGTTCTTCGGGGTGGGGGGTGGGGGTCTGAGCCTGGAAGAAACACTGCATGCCAGCCTATTATATTCCATATGTCCCATTGACACCGATTGCAGTCTCCTTTTCTTTATTTACATCAAATACAACACAAATGGTGTTCCGTACTTTTATTAAAACAAATGGTAGAAAACTACACAAGTGATTTGTAAACACAATTTATGTTCAATGAGAAATCGTTTAAGCTAGAGACATAATGTCGTGTCCATTGTAGCGAGACATCAAAACCCTTGATACGCCACCGGGTTTTATCTATTTTTAACTCGTTCTCTTTTGACATCAATCGTCATTTTTATCCTGCGCTAAAAAGATTTGCTGAACCGTAGCTATCCTAATAAAAACAACGTATTGTGTAGCACGGATGGATGATTCAAAGAGAAGCGTGTAGATGTGCAGGGGTTTTTTGACTTACGACGTTTTAGTAAACACATGTGTATTTTTTGTGTGTGTAGATGAATGAATTACAGTAGCTATTACACAATCGTGTTTTCTAATTTTTGGATTTGATTGCCGTGTTATGCATGTGAAATAAATTGTGTTTATCTTACTGCATAGACTTTATTTTAAAGTTTTTCTTTTGTGTTCGGATAGCTATTTAAATACATTTAAGCCTGTTTTTTTAAAACTAAATTTTAATATAATACGTTTATTTCTAATAGATTTATTCTGTTTCGATGTTTTGTGGGGTGGTATGATTATTAAGTTTAAGGTAATAATTAGGTTTAATAATTAGGTTAATTCGAGATTGTCTCAAGTACTGATGTGTTGTCTACACCTGGTGTGA